>NC_136501.1:81850648-82458148 GCF_053919585.1 Euprymna scolopes
CAGATGCACCAGCCCAGATGTGACAACAGTACTCCATACATGGGCGAATGGTTGCCTTATAGAGGTATAGGATACTGTCAGGCATAAGTAGTTTTCTAGCACGGTAGAGAGAGCCAACCTTCCTTGCAGCAGCCTTGGCAATGCTCTCAATGTATCTATTCCAGTTCATATTCCCTGTAAACGTTAGGCCGAGGAGTTTAAAAGAAGTACTTTCAGGCAATGTGTTCTTGGCCATTGCTATTGGTGGTAGAGAAGGTTTCTTGTAGTTATTGAAGGAAACAAGCTTAGTCTTAGCAGCATTGAATATGACTAACCATTTTTGTCCCCATTCCACTACGGATTGGAGGTCATCCTCTAGAGTTTCTGCCATTTCCTTGGATATGTGTTCATTTGTTTTCCCCTCATATCTGTTATAGAGAGTGGTGTCATCGGCAAATATACCCATCTCCGAAACAATTTTATCAGGGAGGTCATTTATGAATATCAGGAATAATAGAGGTCCAAGGATAGACCCCTGAGGTACTCCCGCATTTATGTCATATTGTTTGGATGTACGACCGTCGAGGACAACTTTGATTTTTCTATTACTTACGAAGGATTTAATTACATTATGAATTCTTCCAGTGATTCCATATGATCTAATTTTCCTTAGAAGACCATCGTGCCATACCCTGTCAAAAGCCTTAGATATATCAAGGGCCACCGCTCTACCCTCCCCTGTTTTATCCAATGAACGATATATACGTTCAGAAACTACAGTTAAGATATCTGCTGTTGAACGGGCTTGCCTGAATCCATATTGTTTGTCAGTCAGGAGTTTAGCAGTTGTTAGGTGCTGGACTAGGGCTTGATTAACTTAGGACTCAAATATTTTGGCGAAAAGCGGGAGGAGGCTAATGGGGCGATAATTTTGTGGGTCAGTTCTTTCACCAGAATTCTTGAAGACTGGTACCACAGAGGCGGTTTTCAGCAGTCGGGAAAACAAGATTTCTGCATCATTTTATTCCATGCTAACATGTTGGAAGAAATCGAATAAATATTTACCCATTCATTCACAGATAAAAAGGGAATGCAAAGGTGATTCTAATATATTAAGAACAACTGACTATTACGAAGGATAGTTAATTTCTTTTTCAAATCTCAAAGAAATTACCGCGAGATACATAAAACTAGTCCAAAAGTTACTGTATTTTGTTTACCGAAAGTTTAAAAATTATTTTACATTTAAACAGATGCAATTAAAAAGGTGTATTTTTTACCAGGAAAATACTGCAGTGAAGTTTTATATTTGTTGAATGTATTTAATTACTAATTCACACGTCACTTGAATTTTAATTTAAAAATGCACCCGTTTTCAAATAATTTTTAAATGAGATTGTTTTTTACTATTATTTTTCACACAAACAATGTTGAATTATTTATCTTTTAATAGTATATTTTCTTATGAGGATCTAAAAAAAGAAAAAAGAAATTGAATTTTTGGTCAGAAGATTGAAAATTATTTTAATTTTAGTTTTTAAATCTGTTAAACAAATAATTTTTACATGAGTATTTTTTCCAGTCTTTTCTCTTAATAAATGAAAATTTTCACAGTATTATTCGTATATTTTGGAGAGCTCTTTAGTTTTTGATAATAGGTATAGAGTTTAGTCTTAACTATAACTTGTTCATTTCTTTCTTTTAAATTTATGAAATTACATTAAAACTTTTTTTTGTATAAAAAGAATGTTTCAAGTTTAATATTTCTGTGAGGAAGTTTTTTTTATATAATATTTTAAAAATGAATGTTTATTCTTGTTCAATAGTATAAACCAAACATGTTTCCATAGGAAAAAAACGTGTAAATTAAAAGTGTCTATATAGAATAAACATAGGTTTGAATATTTTGTATGAACAAGTTTAAAAAAACTCGGTTCTTTTTTTAAAAAAAGAATACTGAAAAATCTTTATGATGTATGCACTTGTTACAGAACGAAGATGTCATTGAAAAATTACATAAATTGATCAAGTAGTTTTTCTTTTTCTTTTATTAAAAAAAAAACAGAATTTACGATTTTTTAGCAAAATAAAATTGTGGGTCCCAGCTCTCCTGTCTCACTTATCATAAAATTTGATTTTAAAATACAACTTTATCAATTTACATGAATTTTGGGAACATGACATCTTCGTTCTATGATGAGCATATACATCATAAAGATTTATTTGCATTTTCTGTATTTTTTTAAAATTCGAATTCTAAATAAGAACCCAAAATTCATTAATCAGTTTTTGATATTTATGCAGAATATGGGCTGTGTTGAAATGATAATATTATTATTATTATTTAGAAATCAATTTCTAACTAAATTATCCAACAGATTTTTCTCTAAGTTTGATTTAAAAGATAAACCAAACCATGCTAATTTATTGTCTTTTTCTTTTTTTAATGCAATTTTTGGAGTAAATATAAAATGAATTTTAGTTTTTAAAATCCATGAATTTTTACAGGAGAATATTCTACGTTACACCGGCCAAGGGAAATAATAAAATCCCAGCAAATCATTTCCTATTAAAAAAAAAACATTAATCAGAAGTGACTTTTCCAGTACATTCATCATCAAGCCCAAATATCAACTGACGTGATACTGTAAACAAACACAGATGGAAGTTGATGAACGACATTACTTTTTATTATTTTTTATTTTTTTTATGAATTAGTCCACTGGGCAAATTAGTCCTCGTAATATATAATAATCAATAGAGGATTGATTCTATAATAATACATGCGCAATCTGCATAAATTAGAATATCATGTTTAAACACATTATACGACCGAGCACCACTAAGCGGCATTTAAATTTACATTTTTTATTTCATAATATTTTATTTTTTCTTACACATGTTTGGTTGAATAGCATAGAAACACTAAACAACTCATCAGAGACAGTTAATATGTTCCTCTGTAAAAAAAAAAAAAACAGTTCCAGATTTGGGGGGAGGGGTTAAAGAAAATAAAAGCTGGTAAAAATATGGAAATTGTTAGTTATATGATTTATAAAAAATTTACTTATTCAAGATATAATTGGGACGTCTCAGGAAAAAAGACTGAAATATTTTTAGTCCCACAAGGATGCATTAATATATTATTATATAGATGCATTATATATTATTACTTAGTTATTTGACACAAATCAGTTCATCAATTCATGGTTAGCCGTCGATAAATTCAATATTTCCCTTTCAAATATTAAATATTAATAGTCAATCAAATCTGCTTAGAGTTGTGTCCCTTAGATCTAATATTTTAAATCCAAGTTATCATCTAATAATTCAATTAATTATAAACTAAAATAATTATAGATTAGGATTTCTATTATATGCATTCATCGATACACTTCATACATTATATATTTTTTCAATAGGAGAAAATCATGTAATTATGTCAAATGCATAATATCATGTATCTTTTTTATATATTTATATGTGTATTATATCATATTTATATATATTTATATATGTATCTTCTTAAGTATCTGATTCTGCTGTGTATACATGAATAAAAACCGAACCTATACTTATATACATACATATATATATGTGTGTGTGCACATACAGCCATACATGCATATAGATATGTGCATACATACAATTACACATACATGCATACACACACATATTTTTAAGCTGTAACATGCTATCCCTCTAAATTCTAAAAATGCTGCTAGATTTTTAGTAGTAGAGAATGATAATCTAATAGTATTTTTATTAGTTTACCCAATCTATCTTTAGGAAAGTTCCTATCAATATTGCTTTAAAAGATTTTTGAAATATTCGAGAGGATGTGCTTACTATAAGGTGGATTAAACCATATTGCTGATCGTCTCCTATTTTTCTTAGTTTTGTTGCTTGTACTAGATGATAGCCCTATTGTATGATATGCAGCCATATTAGTTAAATCAAAGATATATTTTGGTTTCATTTAATTTAATTTTTGATTTATTACAATTGATTTTATCTTTGTAACCTGATCTAGCTAAACTTCTGTCGAGTCTGGCGACCTCATAGCAACATCAGAATTATTTACTTGATTCTCCTTGGTTTATTATTATATGAAATTTATGTTCATCTTGCTCGCCTAGTTATTTCTAAGTTGGTTACATAAGTCTCAATTTTAGCCATGTTAAGAGCCTTATCTAATAGAAGAGATATCGAAGGGTTGTATAAGTCAATATCAAGCAAAAATTTGCTATTGTTTGTAATTTTCAAACCAAAAAATGACCTCATTTGAAAAATTTTGTAATTTGTGGTAAGTCTTCAATTTTATTGCTGGAATAATTTGGTCTAATATTGTTTTGCTTATTATTCCAATATCAGGTATATAAAGGATATTAATTGGACGAAAGAGTTAAAGTTAATTTTATGGTCCTTCAAATCAAATTTTGAGCTTTTGGGGGTTATAAATTCCTATGTTTTTAATTATCTTTGAATTGGAACAAATTTCTAGGGTGGCAGAATTTATATTGTCTAAGTCTTATCATTCGTGGTATTTTTTTTTTGTTGTATTTCTTTTAGAATTAATTTATTGTATTAGTGGTGAGACAATGAATCGGAATCGTTAATCGTAAAAATTGTGTATTTGGAGGGAATCGGAATCGCATCGTTAAAAAATACCTTAGATTTACGATTCTTTCATTATGATTCTCTTCTATTTTTAAGTTGAACTGTTTGTTTGAAGTGAGATTACTGCTGCTAAAAATTTATGAGGTAAATTAAAACATTAAATAAGAATAACCATTAAAGTATATAATTATATAAGAATAAATATAGAAATTATATAAGAATAAATATAGAAATAAACCAGTTTATTTCTATTTAAAAAATAGCATTATTATTAAAAATTTACATTTCATCAAAATATTCTGCGAATGAAGCAATTAAACATTCCTTTTGGAATTTCTTTGCACAAGAAAAAAGTGAAAAATTTATTAAAAAAGAAAAAAGTTTAACTTTTTTTTTTTAAAATCCTTTGAACCTTAACTTTGTAAACTATCTAGGCACTCAGGACTGTAGGGGCTTGGTCGACATTCACCGATGCCTGGTATCACAGTCGTAATGTGAGCATAGGTAAATGTTTCCCAACCCCTAACAAAAAATAAAAATAAAAAGGTTGTCAGAAACAGCATTAAGGCAGAGGCGATTTGGAAAATTCAATAAATAACTTTTATTTAACAATAGAAATAAACAATTACCAAAAATTTACTTTTTTATATAGAAATAAAAAGGTAAATTAAGACATTAAATAAGAATAAACATTAAAGGACGATAAGTATATAATTATATAATAAAAATAAATATAGAAATAAACCAATTTATTTAGATTTAAAAAATATTATTATTGTTAAAAATAGTTTTTAAAAAGTTAAATAAATAGGAATACTTTGAGATGATTGAATATAAAAGGCTAAAAATTTAATCAAAGATTTAGTTATTTTTACATTTCATTTAGAAATAAGAATATTCTAGAAAGTGGAATAAAAAATAAAGTGGAAAGTGGAATAAAAATCAGTTAGTGATTGAAGCTGCAAAAAGTGATTGAAGCTGTTAAATTTTAAAGAGAAATAAAACAAAAAAATGAATATCAAAATTTAAATAAACAAAGCATGTTATTTCTCTTGAAATTTAATGTTATTGTATCTTTATTGAATTAATCATGACTTACTTTTTCTTTATATTTTTTAATCCTATTATAAATTTCTGTTCTGTCTGTCCGTGGGTGTGTCTGTGTGTGTGTAACGCGGTTTAAGTCAGCCTACAGGCAACCCACCCAGGCAATTTAGGTACCAAAATGAAGCTTATGACCCAGCAGATGTTTTAGTGGTATTTTTATCCATGTTTGGTGTATGGAAATGCAAAATAAATGCAAAGAAATGCAAAGTAGTAGTGGTGATAAGAGTTAAATCGGTGGGAGTAGCAGCAGAGACAAAAATAGTAGTGGTGATAGGAGTTAAATTGGTGGGAGTAGCATCAGCAGCCGTTAGGCAAAGTGGTGGTGAGAGGCATTAAATCGGTGGGAGTAGCAGCAGCAGTCAACGATTAATATTGGTTGAAAAATACAAGATTTTTTTATTTAAAAAAAATATTACTTCTATTTTCTCCGTCTGATTAACAAAACAAAAAAAATAGGACTTTCTCTGATTTGCAACAAAAAAAAAATCGAAAGAAAGTAAAAAAAAGTTTTGTTTAATATTGATTGAAAAATACAAGATTTTTTTTTGTTTACTTCCATTTTCTCTGTCTGATTAAAAAACAAAAAAAGGGACTTTCTCTGATTTGACCAGGGTGGTCAGTTTAGACCACCGGTCATTAAATAAAATAATACTTTTACCCATGTATTTCATATTCTTTTTTTCGTTAATATTGGTTGAAAATACAATATTTGTTTTTGTTAAAGTAGTTCAAGGAGACATCTCCTACAGGAGAACCGACGAAAAAAATAAGTAATTACTAACTTTAGTTTCGTAAATATTGGTTGTGTAAATATACTGTACTTACTCGCTTTTCTTTCACAATATGCAGCCATCAGGCTGCATCGGGGCTACTTGTATTTGTATATAAAATAACTCCTGAAATTGATTGTTATTAATTTCATGGTGCATGTTTAATTCATGGTTAAAATATTTGTTTTGACTTTTATCTTCAATGAAAGAAATTTTACGAAAAAAATCAAATAGTTTTCGAAATTCCCTTAATTATATTTCCACTTTTTCGCTGTACTAAATTTTTTCACTACACAAAAACTTTCGATTATATAATGGTATATTTCAAAACAACAATTCCATTGGAATCGGAATTGTACTTGGTATTGGAATCGTTAATCAACATTTTCCTGGAATCGGAATCAGAAAAAAATTAGGAATAATCCCAACACTATATTGTATGTCTCAAAAGTATACAATATGTGTTCAGATTTTATTTGCTGGTACTTTTATTTTAAGATTCCTCTTTATTTTATTGAAGGTTTTATTAATATTGTTCAACGTAATTATATTTCTTTTTAATTTTTATGTTTTTTACCGTATTGAGAAGTTTATTTTGTAGGAAATATTTTGCATAGAATAATCCAAGTATGTTTTCCAGAAGTATTGTTATCCTTTTTAGCATGAATTTGTGAACTGCTTGAGTTTAAATCCAAAGTCTTGTGATTAAGAATGCCTATATTCTTAGGAGTGAAAGCAATTTCTTCTCTTTGTAACAATGTGCAATTAGAAATCAAGTCAGCTCAATAAGAGGAGCAGAATTATGAAATATATAATAATAAGGAATGACTTATGAACATCAAACAACTCATCATTTGGTGTTCGTGTGCTATTCAACAAAATACGTGTAAGACAAAATAATATATTATAAAAGAAAAATATGAATGCATATTTGGCTTTGGAATGTAAAAATGTATATATATTCTGGCAATTGATGAAAAAAATTTACATTTGAATCATATCGTTAATTATCAGTTATGATACAATGATTTATAAAAAAAAAAAACAATTTAAAGTGAAGATCATTTGATTTTCAGGATTCTTGCTGCATAATTTCATAAGTAACTTTTTTTTTCTCTTCAGGCCAGATTTGATGGTGAAGAAACTACGATACTATGCACGTTTCATTGTTGTATGTTTATTATTGAAAAAGATGAAGCTTGTGCGTGACCTTGTAAGGGTAAGTAGTTTTGTCTTTTGAGAGAAACTGAATCATTAAAAAGTATTCTCCGTTGATTATATTGATCAGTTTGCGTTGTTATGAGAGCTACACTTGACTTTTCGAAGTTTTTTTTTTTTAAGCATATGCTGAATATTTTTGTTATTTAAACTTGGAAGCATACAATATGATTTAAGTATATTTATGAATACAATGTACATTCATAAATACAATACGATTTAAATACATTCATGAGCACAATATGAATTAATTGCATTCATGAATACAATTAGATTAAAGTATATTCATACATAAAATATGATTTAAATACATTCATAAATACAATAGAATTTAAATACATTAATTTAATATATAAATCTCACTATGTGTATGTGTCTGTCTCCGTTTTTAAATTGTATCTCCTCCTAGACAGATGGTTGTTTGACAGCGTGCAGTAGCTCAAAAGATTGCATATAGGGTGCAGAATTTTATTAAGGGTGATTAATTGATTAAAACAATTGCTAAGGGATTCCAAAAAAGGGGGTTCAAACTTGAAAAAAATGACAACTTAACGAGCATAGCGACAATGGCGTCGTTTGCGCATGTACACGATCTGTAATAGAGATTAATTTATTTAGTAAATTTAAAAGTGTATGAAAGCAGTTGTCTATTTGGTGCAGTGTTGCGGGTTCGAGCTCCACCATTTCTTTCTTTCTTTTTATTTATTTATTTATTTATTTATTTTTTATTACATTCCGATAGTCTGGACTTTTAAATGTTATGTAATAATTATAAAAGAACACTTTTATGTAAAAAAAATACAGAAAAATGTATATAACGAAAATGTCATATTCCAAATATATAGGATATATTATATATCAGCTTATTTGTTACATTCCAATAATCACGTAAATAGATCCAGTAATGGAATTTTGTATTGAATTCATTCCTAAACTATTTAACCGATCATTATAAATTTTAATTATGTGTATATGTCTGTATATTTGTATGTATTTGATTTGCTCCTAAATTAATTAACAGATCATTATTAATTTTAATTATGTGTATATGATTATATATTTCTGTGCATTGGATTCACTCCTAAAGTAATTAACCGATCATTATTAATTTTATTTATGTATATATGTCTGTATATTTGCATGTATTGGATTCACTCTTCAACTAATGAACAGATCATTATTAATTTTAAGATGTGTATATGATTACGTATTTCTATTATTGGCTTCACTCCAAAACTAATTAACCGATCATTATGAATTTTAATTATGTGTGTTTATATATTTCTACATATTACATTCACTCCTAAACTAATTAACCGATCATTATGAATTTTAAAGATGTGTATATGTTTGTATACATGTATGTATTGGATTCACTCCTAAACTAATTAACCGATCATTATTAATTTTAATTATGTATATATGATTATATCTTTTTGTGTCTTGGATCAACTCCAAAACTGATTAACTGATCATTATGAATTATATGTAATGTATATGTTTGTATATGCCTATAGATATCATATTCCAAAAATCACATACAATGTTCACTTACTTTGTTAATGTATTTAGTAGTGGTGGGACGATGAATCGGAATCGTTAATCGTAAGAATCGTGTATTTTGGGAGGTATCGGAATCGGAATCGCATCGTTAAAAAATACCTTAATTTTCCGATTCCTTCATTACGATTCTTTTAGTCTGATGTTGAAAAAAAGAAAAAAATTTCCTGATATTTCTAACCGCAAGAGAGAAATGTAGCATGTTATAAAAAGAAACCAAAGAAATTCATTATTAACAGGGCAATGCTTAGTGCCCCTCCCTTACAAGGTTCATTCATTCAGATCTATTGTAATCAAAACTACATAAGAGTTAACTTGAAAAGAAGTATGCAGGGCTCTTTATTGCGAGTAAAAATAAAAAAAACGCTTATCTTTTTTGCGATTGTTTTTTTTTTTACTGACAAATCTTCTAATACTGAATGAAAATGCTTTTTCAACTTATATTTTCTTAAAATAAAACGAGCAAAGTCAAATTATTTAAACAGTAAAAGGTTTAATAGAACAATATACTTTTTTTTCTTCTTTTTTTAAAAGGAGGCTTTTGAAAGAAATATCTCTAAAATGAAATTGATCACGTATTATTTCGCAAAGTTTTGACAGTGGTCGGCTTCTTTTGAAGTTTCAAAAAAATCGACCCCATACCTATCTCTTCCAAACCTAAAGTTATTAAATAACCCCTTCGTTAATTTAAGGGTAATTAATTCAATTCAGTCAAGTTTTTTTTTTTTTTTAATTTCATTGAAATAAAATCCATTATTTTTTTTTTTTCTCCAGAAAGATAAAACCCTGAATTTGATTATATTAAAAGCAGAATAATATAATCTTTTTTCTAGAATTTTAAATTGAAAATTAAAAGTGTTTTGCACAGTTTTTTGCCGAACGAAAAAGAAATTAATATATATATTTTTAAAAGGTTTTGTAATCAATTAATTTTTATGTCTAAATAATATTTACGATTAATTAAATAATTTCATTTTAAAAAGTATTTATAAATAGAATTTTACTTAAGACTTATAGTTTAGCAATATTGAACCGCATGTGTGAATTGAACACAGTCAACCAAAAAAAAAAATTCAAAAGAAAATGCATATTTACATTTCATTATGTAAACTTTTATACATTGGTTTCAAAAATTAAATTCTATAAGTTTTTTTTGTTAACTACCGGTTGGTACAATTTACCGCCCCATCCCTTTATATTTTTTTCTTTTTGTCTTTTTTAGCGGATTATTTTCAATTAATTATCCAAATAAGTGACTAGCTTTAAAACAAAATTTAATAGTAAATTATTTGTTTACAGATAAACTGAATTTTCTAATATGGCCCAAAGTCCAAAAAAAGTCTTGCATGGAAACTTTTTGAAGTTGATGAAGATGATGAGTTGAAAGCCATTTGCAAAGTCTGTCAAATTAAAATATCGCGAGGAATAAAACCATCTAACATGACCACAACCAACATGTTAAAACATTTAACTATGAAGCATCCAAATAAATTGGACGAGCAAAATAAAAAAGAAAAGGAACAAAAAATTACCAACTAGTCACTCAGAGCAGTTTTATTAGTGAAGGTCGAAATCGCAGTGTCTTTTTTTTTTTTGCCTACGTCACCATCTAGGTGTCACCAATTTTTTTAACCCTCCTTAACTTCAAAGAGTAAATACAATATATACAACTAAAAAAATAATTTTTCAAAATGCTGATTCTATTCATGAAAAATTCTTTTAACTAGAAATTAAAACTTAGGTAAAGATAGCTGACTGACAGCAACAGGAGCACTGGTTAACTACTGAACCACGTGGAAAGGTGTGGGGGGAGGAAAAAAAGGAAATTAAATGATGATAATAAATTATGATAATCGTCTTTGAAAGGCACTAAACTCCTAAAATTTACTTCTTTAAAATTTTAGGCGGCACTCTCCGGCGATTTTAAAGCACTCTCTCTCTCCAAAAAAAAAAAAATAAAAATAAAAAAATAGATTTAATTTTTAAGTTTGGGAAAGATATATTTATTATAACCGAATTCCTGTATGAAGACTGGATATACTTTATTGGACGTTAATTTGTGAGATAAGTAATTTTTCAATGTTTAATATGTTTTTAAAGTTTCAATTATCAATTAAATTTTTTTAATTGCGTTTATTTTTCAATTTATTTTAAAAAAAACAGGGTTTTAAATGTATTTTTCAAGGTAACAAGCTTCGAAAGAAGTCTAATAAAAAAAAAATCACTTAATTTTTAATTTCGACAACCCTGAGAATTTAATTATTAAAAAAATATTGAAATGTGACATTTTTTTATTTAACATTTCTATTAGTTCAAATAAACTTCACCATTATTTTTTTTTTTTTTTAATCTTTTTCTGTAATTTTGGTAATTATGTTTGCTCAATTTTATCTAGTATTTCATTTGTTTTTTTTATAGTGGTATCATTTTTATATGTGTTCCTTTGATATACCCTATTTCAAAATTAGTTTGGCTAAACTTATTCTTCACGTTAGAAACAACGTGTAAAAGCAATGAAAAAGTAAGAAAAAATAATAGGTGTTAACTACTCCTTGTGAATTATGGAGGTCTGAAGAACTGCCGTCACAAATACAACTATCAATAGCCAAACAAAAAATCGTTTTTGAAATTCCTTTAATTGTAACTTTTCGTTATACCTACCTTTTGGTATAAAACACAAAAACTTCCGATTAATGGTATTTCTCATATATGGTCGTTAACTTTGGAAAGGTTATTTTGTATCTACAGCGCCATGTCACGTGGTATATTGTTTTTTTTTTCATTACGCACGTTCATTTATAAATTATTAAATTAAATATTTATCTTTTTTATATTTAATTAGTATATATTTTCTTTCTCTTCCGCTATATTTTTTTTATTTAATTCATTAAATCTGTTTATTATGAGGACCAAAATAATGAATTGTGTGTATTTATTCTCTAATTTTCTTGTTTTTGTTCTGTTATATAAATTCTATTTTATTTGTTTTTTCTGTGAAGGATAAATTCCATTTTCTTTGAGTTTTTTTTTCTGTATTCCAATTAAGTAAAATAAATTTTCTCTAAAATAAACTTTGCTAATTTTTCCGTTTAGTTTACTATATAATAATTTTATTTAAACCAAAACACGACGGTGTAGACATAAAATATCTCTTCCAAAGTTAGGGAAAATATTTGGGAACTACCGACCATAAGTATAAAACTACCTGGTATATTTCAAAATAATAATTCCCTAGGAATCGGAATCGTACTTGGTATCGGAATCGTTAATCAATATTTTCCTGGAATCGGAATCGTATAAAAATTAGGAATCGTCCCAACACTAGTATTTATATATACAAGGAATTCTATCCAAGAAATAAGGTACTTGTGCAGTATAGTACTCATATGAAAAACTTATGTAAAATACTCGAGTAGTTTCATCTTTATATTAGAAATAAGATACTTGCACAGTATCCTACCCCAGAAATAAGGTACTTGTGCTGTATAGTACCCATATGAAAAACTTATGTAAAATCATCGAGTAGTTTCATCTTTATATTAGAAATAAGATACTTGCACAGTATCCTACCCCAGAAATAAGGTACTTGTGCTGTATAGTACCCATATGAAAAACTTATGTAAAATCATCGAGTAGTTTCATCTTTATATTAGAAATAAGATACTTGCACAGTATCCTACCCCAGAAATAAGGTACTTGTGCTGTATAGTACCCATATGAAAAACTTATGTAAAATCATCGAGTAGTTTAATCTTTATATTAGAAATAAGATACTTGCACAGTATCCTACCCCAGAAATAAGGTACTTGTGCAGTATAGTACCCATATGAAAAACTTATGTAAAATCATCGAGTAGTTTCATCTTTATATTAGAAATAAGATACTTGCACAGTATCCTACCCCAGAAATAAGGTACTTGTGCTGTATAGTACCCATATGAAAAACTTATGTAAAATCATCGAGTAGTTTCATCTTTATATTAGAAATAAGATACTTGCACAGTATCCTACCCCAGAAATAAGGTACTTGTGCAGTATAGTACTCATATGAAAAACTTATGTAAAATCATCGAGTAGTTTAATCTTTATATTAGAAATAAGATACTTGCACAGTATCCTACCCCAGAAATAAGGTACTTGTGCAGTATAGTACCCATATGAAAAACTTATGTAAAATCATCGAGTAGTTTCATCTTTATATTAGAAATAAGATACTTGCACAGTATCCTACCCCAGAAATAAGGTACTTGTGCTGTATAGTACCCATATGAAAAACTTATGTAAAATCATCGAGTAGTTTCATCTTTATATTAGAAATAAGATACTTGCACAGTATCCTACCCAAGAAATAAGGTACTTGTGCAGTATAGTACTCATATGAAAAACTAATGTAAAATCATCGAGTAGTTTCATCTTTATATTAGAAATAAGATACTTGCACAGTATCCTACCCCAGAAATAAGGTACTTGTGCAGTATAGTACTCATATGAAAAACTTATGTAAAATCATCGAGTAGTTTAATCTTTATATTAGAAATAAGATACTTGCACAGTATCCTACCCCAGAAATAAGGTACTTGTGCAGTATAGTACCCATATGAAAAACTTATGTAAAATGATCGAGTAGTTTCATCTTTATATTAGAAATAAGATACTTGCACAGTATCCTACCCCAGAAATAAGGTACTTGTGCTGTATAGTACCCATATGAAAAACTTATGTAAAATCATCGAGTAGTTTAATCTTTATATTAGAAATAAGATACTTGCACAGTATCCTACCCCAGAAATAAGGTACTTGTGCAGTATAGTACTCATATGAAAAACTTATGTAAAATCATCGAGTAGTTTAATCTTTATATTAGAAATAAGATACTTGCACAGTATCCTACCCCAGAAATAAGGTACTTGTGCTGTATAGTACCCATATGAAAAACTTATGTAAAATCATCGAGTAGTTTCATCTTTATATTAGAAATAAGATACTTGCACAGTATCCTACCCCAGAAATAAGGTACTTGTGCAGTATAGTACTCATATGAAAAACTTATGTAAAATCATCGAGTAGTTTAATCTTTATATTAGAAATAAGATACTTGCACAGTATCCTACCCCAGAAATAAGGTACTTGTGCTGTATAGTACCCATATGAAAAACTTATGTAAAATCATCGAGTAGTTTCATCTTTATATTAGAAATAAGATACTTGCACAGTATCCTACCCCAGAAATAAGGTACTTGTGCAGTATAGTACTCATATGAAAAACTTATGTAAAATCATCGAGTAGTTTAATCTTTATATTAGAAATAAGATACTTGCACAGTATCCTACCCCAGAAATAAGGTACTTGTGCTGTATAGTACCCATATGAAAAACTTATGTAAAATCATCGAGTAGTTTAATCTTTATATTAGAAATAAGATACTTGCACAGTATCCTACCCCAGAAATAAGGTACTTGTGCTGTATAGTACCCATATGAAAAACTTATGTAAAATCATCGAGTAGTTTCATCTTTATATTAGAAATAAGATACTTGCACAGTATCCTACCCCAGAAATAAGGTACTTGTGCAGTATAGTACTCATATGAAAAACTTATGTAAAATCATCGAGTAGTTTAATCTTTATATTAGAAATAAGATACTTGCACAGTATCCTACCCCAGAAATAAGGTACTTGTGCAGTATAGTACCCATATGAAAAACTTATGTAAAATGATCGAGTAGTTTCATCTTTATATTAGAAATAAGATACTTGCACAGTATCCTACCCCAGAAATAAGGTACTTGTGCTGTATAGTACCCATATGAAAAACTTATGTAAAATCATCGAGTAGTTTCATCTTTATATTAGAAATAAGATACTTGCACAGTATCCTACCCCAGAAATAAGGTACTTGTGCAGTATAGTACTCATATGAAAAACTTATGTAAAATCATCGAGTAGTTTCATCTTTATATTAGAAATAAGATACTTGCACAGTATCCTACCCCAGAAATAAGGTACTTGTGCTGTATAGTACCCATATGAAAAACTTATGTAAAATCATCGAGTAGTTTCATCTTTATATTAGAAATAAGATACTTGCACAGTATCCTACCCCAGAAATAAGGTACTTGTGCAGTATAGTACTCATATGAAAAACTTATGTAAAATGATCGAGTAGTTTCATCTTTATATTAGAAATAAGATACTTGCACAGTATCCTACCCAAGAAATAAGGTACTTGTGCAGTATAGTACCCATATGAAAAACTTATGTAAAATCATCGAGTAGTTTCATCTTTATATTAGAAATAAGATACTTGCACAGTATCCTACCCCAGAAATAAGGTACTTGTGCAATATAGTACTCATATGAAAAACTTATGTAAAATCATTGAGTAGTTTCATCTTTATATTAGAAATAAGATACTTGCACAGTATCCTACCCAAGAAATAAGGTACTTGTGCAATATAGTACTCATATGAAAAAACAAAGAATATCTTACCTGTGACGTACATAAGTTATTAAAACTGTAAATCCCGTTAAATATTCGAGTAGTATAACTTACATCTAAAAAATAATATGCTTCTTCACTATCCATCCATAGCCTTTGAGCCTGTTGAGAGGCATAGGCCATCTACAACTTTTTTTGTAGATGCTTTTGTAGCGAGGTGTTATTTTTACAGGGTGAGGGTGCTGGTCCCACGCCCAACCTTCCCAGAAGGTACATACAGCGCCTAACCTTCCCAAATGGTCACCCATCCGGTACTGATCAGGCCCAACGTTGCTTAACTTTGGTGATCTGTTCAGAACCAGTGTGTCAACGTGATTGTGCTGTACACTTCTTCACTATAGCACCCTGATTAAAAAAAAAAAATTCTTACCCCCTGATGGACAAAACATTTAGCACAACAGAAAATTTCATAAAAGTATTGAGTTCTTTCATTTATAAATTAGAAAAAGGTACTTGTGCAGTATCCTACTGAAGTATAGTACCCATGTGAAAAACAAAGGAAGTTTTAATTGCGACGTACATAAAAGTAACCCAAACTGAAAATCATGTACTATATTCAAGTAAGGTACTTCGTTACTATAGCACTCTGATGTAAAAACAAACTCTCACCTGTGACACACAGAAAAGTTAGCACAACTCCAAAACTAATTGACTGATTATTATGAATTATATATAATGTACATGAAAAAACAAAGAATATCTTACCATTGACGTACATAAGTTATTAAAACTTTAAATCCCGTTAAATATTCGAGTAGTATAACTTATATCTAAAAAATGATGTGTTTCTTCACTATAGCAACCAGATAAAAAAATCAAATTCTTACCCGCTGATATATAAAACATTTAGCACAACAGAAAATTACATAAAAGTATTGTTATTTCATTTATAAATTAGGAAAAGGTATTTGTACAGTATCTTATACAAGAAATAAGATACTTGTGCAGTATACTACCCAAGAAATAAGGTACTTGTACAGTATAGTATCCATGTGAAAAATAAAGGAAATTTTACTTGCGACGTACATAAAAGTAATCAAAACCGAAAATCATGTAATATATTGGAGTAGTATGACATTTGTATAAGAAATAAGGTGATTCGTTACTATAGCACTCTGATGTAAAAACAAACTCTCACCTGTGACACACGGAAAAGTTAGCACAACAGAAAATTATGTAAATTATTTTAAATATGTATTGTACATTACCCGCCCTAGTTTAGGAGTGATTCCATACATGTGCTGTAAATTTCCTGTTCTAGGGAACATACAATAATCTCATCCATATAATACCCGTCCTAGGATAGGTAAAATATTCTTTTCTTCAATATGGCAAATGATACATAGACATCAAAAATTCCTCTATCCTAAGAACAACAGATATGTTACAAAATTTTTCTTATACACTCCTGAGGAAAACCGGGTGTGCTTGCTAGTAAATAAAATAGAATTTATATACACTCATAAATGCAATATAATTTAAATACGTTCATAAATACAATAGAATTTAAATACATTAATAAATACAATAGAATGTATATACATTCATACATACAATATAATTTAAATACATTCGTACATACAATATAATTTAAATACATTCATACATACAATATGATTTAAATACATTCATAATTACAATATAATTTAAATACATTCATAAATACAATATAATTTAAATACATTCATAAATACAATATGATTTAAATACATTCATAAATACAATATGATTTAAATACATTCATAAATACAATATAATAAAATACATTCATAAATACAATAATCAAAATAAATTCATAAATACAATGTGATTTAAATGCATTCATAAATACAATGTGATTTAAATACATTCATAAATACAATATACTTTAAATGCATTCATAAATACAATATATATTAAATGCATTCATAAATACAATATACTTTAAATGCATTCATAAATACAGTATGATTTAAATACATTTATAAGTACAATATAATTAAAATAAATCCATACATACAAGATGATTTAAATACATTTATAAATAGAATATGATTTAAATACAGTCATAATTACAATAAGATTTTAATATGTTAATAATTACAATATGATTTAAATATATTCATGAATACAATATTGTTTAAATATATTCATAAATACAATATGATTTAAATATATTCATAATTACAATATGATTTAAATATATTCATAATTACAATATGATTTAAATACATTCATAAATACAATATGATTTAAATACATTCATAAATACAATATGATTTAAATACATTCATAAATAAAATATGATTTACATACATTCATAAATACAATATGATTTACATACATTCATAAATACAATATGATTTACATACATTCATAAATACAATATGATTTACATATATTCATAAATGCAATATGATTTAAATACATTCATAAATAAATATGATTTAAATACATTCATAAATACAATATAATTTAAATACATTCATTAATAAAATATGATTTTAATATATTCATAAATACTATATGATTTAAATATATTCATAATTGCAATATCATTTAAATGCATTCATAAATTCAATATGATTTAAATATATTCTTAAATACAATTTTTTAAATACATTCATAATTACAATATTATTTAAATATATTCATAAATACAATATGATTTAAATACATTCATTAATAAAATATGATTTTAATATATTCATAAATACAATATGATTTAAATATATTCTTAAATACAATTTTTTAAATACATTCATAATTACAATATTATTTAAATACATTCATAAATACAATATGATTTAAATACATTCATAAATACAATTTGATTTAAATACATTCATAAATACAATATGATTTAAATACATTCATAAATAGAATATGATTTAAATACATTCATAAATAGAATATGATTTAAATATATTCATAAATACTATATGATTTAAATACATTCATAAATACTATATGATTTAAATACATTCATAAATACAATTTGATTTAAATACATTCATAAATACAATTTGATTTAAATACATTCATAAATACAATATGATTTAAATATATTCATAACTACATTATGATTTAAATGCATTCGACCTTACAGTATGATTAAAATACATTCATAAATACAATATGATTTAAATGCATTCATAAATACAATATGATTTAAATGCATTCATAAATACAATATGATTTAAATGTATTCATAACTACAATATGATTTAAATATATTCATAACTACAATATGATTTAAATACATTCATAAATACATTATGATTTAAATGCATTCGGCCTTACAGTATGATTAAAATACATTCATAAATACAATGATTAAAATGCATTTATAAATCCAATGATTAAAATGCATTCATAAATACAATGATTTAAATACATTTATAAACACATTTTGATTTAAATGCATTCATAAATACAATATTATTTAAATACATTCATAAATACAATATGATTTAAATACATTCATTAATACAATATGATTTAAATATATTAATAAATACAATATTATTTAGATACATTCATAAATAAAATATGATTTAAATATATTCATGAACACAATTATTTAAATACATTCATAATTACAATATCATTTAAATATATTCATAATTAAATATCATTTAAATATATTCATAAGTAAAATATGATTTAAATGTATTCATAACTACAATATGATTTAAATGCATTCATGAATACAATATGATTTAAATACATTCATGAATATAACATGATTTAAATACATTCATAAATACAATATGATTGAAATACATTCATAAATACAATATGATGTAAATACATTCATAAATACAGTATTATTTAAATACATTCATAAATACAGTATGATTTAAATACATTCATAAGTACAGTATAATTAAACTAAATCCATATATACGTTTACATTTTAATGCATTCAAAAATACAATTAATAAAATGCATTCATAAATACAATGATTAAAATGCATTTATAAATCCAATGATTAAAATGCATTCCTAAATACAATGATTTAAATACATTCATAAACACAGTTTGATTTAAATGCATTAATAAATGCAATATGATTTAAATACATTCATGAATGCAATATGATTTAAATATATTAATAAATACAATATTATTTAGATACATTCATAAATAAAATATGATTTAAATATATTCATAAACACAATTATTTAAATACATTCATAATTACAATATGATTTAAATATATTCATAATTAAATGTGATTTAAATATATTCATAATTAAAATGTGATTTAAATGCATTCATAAATACAATATGATTTAAATACATTCATAAATACAATATGATTTAAAAACAGTCATAAATACAATGTGATTTAAATACATTCATAAATAAATATTATTTAAATACATTCATAAGTACAATATAATTCATTCGTAAATACAATATGATTTAAATACATTCATAAATACAATATGATTTAAATACATTCATAAATAAAATATGATTTAAATATATTCATAAATACTATATGATTTAAATATATTCATAATTACAATATCATTTAAATGCATTCATAAATACAATATGATTTAAATACATTCATAAATACTATATGATTTAAATATATTCATAAATACTATATGATTTAAATACATTCATAAATACAATATGATTTAAATACATTCATAAATACAATATGATTTAAATACATTCATAAATACAATATGATTTAAATACATTCATAAATACAATATGATTTAAATACATTCATAAATACAATATGATTTAAATACTTTCATAAATACAATATGATTTAAATATATTCATAAATACTATATGATTTAAATGCATTCATAAATACTATATGATTTAAATACATTCATAAATACAATATGATTTAAATACATTCATAAATACAATATGATTTAAATACATTCATAAATACAATATGATTTAAATACATTCATAAATACAATATGATTTAAATACATTCATAAATACAATATGATTTAAATACATTCATAAATATTATATGATTAAAATGCATTCATAAATACAATATAATTTAAATACTTTCATAAATACAATATGATTTAAATACATTAATAATTACAATATGATTTAGATGCATTCATAAATGTAATATTATTTAAATGTATTCATAAATACAATATGATTTAAATACATTTATACTTACAATATAATTTAAATACATTGATAAATATAATATGATTTAAATAAATTTGTTATTATATTATAATTCAAATACATTGATACATACAATAGGATTTAAATACATTCGTTATTACAATATAATAAAAATACATTCATAAATATTAAATATTATTTTAATACATTCATGAATAAAATATGATTTAAATACATTCATAAAAAGAGTATGATTTAAATATATTCATAAATAAAATATAATTAAAATACATTCATAAATAGAATACGATTTAAATGCATTCATAAATACAATATGATTTAAATACATTCATAATTACAGTATGATTTTAATAAATTCATAAATACAATATGATTTATATGCATTCATAAATACAATATAATTTAAATACTTTCATAATTACAATATGATTTTAATACAATCAAATACAATGTGATTTAAATGCATTCATAAATACAATATGATTTATATGCATTCATAAATACAATATAATTTAAATACATTGATAAATACAATATGATTTAAAATACATTTGTTATTATATTATAATTTAAATACATTGATACATACAATAGGATTTAAATACGTTCGATTTTACAATATAATTAAAATATATTGATAAATACAATATTATTTTAATACATCCATGAATAAAATATGATTTAAATACATTCATAAATACAATATAATTAAAATACATTCATAAATACAATATGATTTAAATACATTCATAAGTACAATTTGATTTAAATGCATTCATCAATACAGTTTGATTTAAATGCATTCATATCTACGTTAACATTTTTATGCATTCATAAATACAATATGATTTTTATACATTCATAGATACAATATGATTTAAATACAATCATGAATACAATATGATTTACATGCATTCATAGATACAATATAATTAAAATACATTCATAAATTCAATATAATTTAAATACATTCATAAATACAATATGATTTAAATACATTCATAAATACAATATAATTAAAATACATTCATAAATACAATATATATAAAATACATTCATATATACGTTAACATTTTAATGCATTCATAAGTACAATGTGATTTAAATACATTCATAGATACAATATGATTTAAATACATTCATAAATACAATATGATTTAAATACATTCATAAATACAATATGATTTAAATACATTCATAAATACAGTATGACTAAAATACATTCATAAATACAGTATGATTTAAATATATTCTTAAATACAATATGATTACAATGCATTCATAAATACAATATGATTTAAATGTATTCATAAATACAATATTATTTAAATACATTCATACTTATAATATAATTTAAATACATTCATAAATACAATATAATTTAAATACATTCATAAACACAATATTATTTAAATACATTCATAGATACAATATGATTTAAATACATTCATAAATACAATATGATTCAAATGAATTCTTAAATACAATATGATTTAAAGACATTCATAATATAATATCATTTAAATACATTAATAAATACACTATGATTCAAATGAATTCTTAAATACAATATGATTTAAAGGCATTCATAATATAATATCATTTAAATACATTCATAAATACACTATGATTCAAATGCATTCTTAAATACAATATGATTTAAATACATTCATAATATAATAACATTTAAATACATTCATAATATAATAACATTTAAATACATTCATAAATACAATATGATTTAAATACATTCGTAATATAATATCATTTAAATACATTCAGAAATACAATATAATTTAAATACATTCATAAATACAATATGATTTAAATGCATTTATGATTACAATATGATTTCAATGCATTCATAAATACAATATGATTTAAATACATTCATAAATACAATATGATTTAAATACATTCGTTATTACAATATAATTTTAAATGCATTCATAAATAGAGTATCATTTAAATGCATTCATAAATAGAGTATCATTTAAATACATTCATAAATAAAATATGATTTAAATACATTCATAAATACAGTATTATTTAAATACATTCATAAATACATTATAATTTAAATACATTCATAAATACAATGATTTAAATACATTCATAAATACAATGATTTAAATACATTCATAAATACAATGATTTAAATACATTCATAAGTACAATAATTTAAATACATTCATAAATACAGTCTGATTTTAATACATTCATAAATACACTATGATTTAAATGCATTCATAAATACACTATGATTTAAATGCATTCATAATTACAATATGATTTAAATACATTCCTAGATACAATATGATTTAAATATATTCATAAATACAATATCATTATAATACATTCATAATTACAATATGATTTAAATACATTCATAAATACGATATGATTTATATACATTCATAAATACAATATCATTTAAATACATTCATAAGTACAATATGATGTAAATACATTCATAAATACAGTATTATTTAAATGCATTCATAATTACAATATGATTTAAATACATCCATAGATACAATATGATTTAAATACATTCATAATTACAATATGATTTAAATACATTCATAATTACAATATGATTTAAATACATTCATAATTACAATATGATTTTAAGTACATTCTATAAATACAATATAATTTAAATACATTCATGAATACAATATGATTAAAATATATTCATAATTACAATGTGATTGAAATACATTCATAATTACAATATGATTTAAATACATTCACAAATACAATATCATTTAAATGCATTCATAGATACAATATCATTATAATACATTCATAAATACAATATCATTATAATACATTCATAAATACAATATCATTATAATACATTCATAAATACAATATCATTATAATACATTCATAAATACAATATCATTATAATACATTCATAAATACAATATGATTTAAATACATTCATAAATACAAGATTATTTAAACATATTCATAATTACAATATGATTTAAATGCATTCATAATTATAATATGATTTAAATTGCTCCCCTTCACTCATTTCCCTGGTCCCGCGACACGGCGCATTAGCGGCTGATGTGCACCACTCGTCCACATTTGTAGCAGGTGACCCCCGGTCTCGACTCTTTGCAGTCCTTGATCAGGTAAGGGCCCTGGCACTGGGAGCACTTGATGGCAGGTCTCCTCTCCTTTTGCCTTGCTGCCTGTCTTTTGTCATTCAAGTGGGGCCTCATTCACATATTTTCACTCACAGCTGCAGCCACTATTTGCTTTCTTGACTAGAACTCAGGCGTCGACCAAGAGATCATTCACTTCCATAGTATTGATCTCAGTGATTCTCTGTATTTTGATTAGGTATAGCTTTACCGTCATCTCCAGGCTCCTCCCCATGTAACCAGCCAATCCTGTCAGTCTCCTGATCTCTGCAGCAAAGACGTCAATAGACTCGCCAGTCCACCTCAAACTTGTAAACTTGCCGAGTGCTTAAAATGGACTCTTAGTAAAAGCCAATTTTAGTCATTGCTCCACTGAGGCAAGATCTCCCTTATCTTCATCGCGCATCTGCTGGTACATAGTGAGGGCTTCCCCCTCGAAATATAGCGGCAACAGGGTGACTACATCTTCGATTTTTTGTAACCTTGCCACCATCTTTAATTTTTCCAGCGATTTAATTAGGTCAGCCTCCACAGTGAAGGTTGTCAACATCTGAGTGTTCAGTCTCCAGTCAGCCATGTTAATCTGCTTGACACGTCGAAATAGCTTGTGATGTTACGATCAGGATTCGGTTCTAGGGTTCAGGAAGAAGTGAGTCACTCGCATGTTTCTGCCCTTTTCTTTTCCAATCTATCACACCTGGCCTCTTGCCACCAATGTCGCACCACACAATCTGAACACCAACAACACGAAATACTTTTCAAGAGATGACTCTTTTCTTTTTGTGTACCTTGCAGGAAATTTTTCCCGACTTTTATATCCTCCTATCAAAGAAAAAAGGAAGAGACAAGAAAAACAAAATAGCTTCTCCCATCATGCACTGCCTTTCCAAGATGCCTTTTGGGTATATAAATGAGCTAGCTATCCTTTCCTTCTTCTTTCCCAAAGAGCGATGCGTATACGCCCGGTACATCGTGTATTACTTATTTCTCTTGTTTTTGTTCCTAATCACACCCTAGTCTTAAAGAGTACCTTTTCTTTTTTCCTTTCGCATACACCCCACAAGATGCAGCTAGTGATCTATAAGAAAGATGGGATTGCGGATTTTTAGACAAGTAAAATATTCGATTTCGTTATATTTTGTTGGTTATTCCCTGTAACAAATTCAGTTAAACATAACTAAAAAGTGCTCCAATTATTCTATGCTAATTTTTTTTTTTCATTTAGGAATTAGCAAAACAAATCGATGACTATACGACTACCTACGAGCCTGATGATCAAATGGAATGGAATCTAGTTTTGGGTGAAATAAAATCATTTATTGAGGTATGTTTAAACTATTTATTATTATTACATAAAAAAGTGGTCGCTTTTAACCTATTTATTATTATTACATTTAAAAGTGATCGCTTTTGAACTATTTATTATTATTAAATTAACAAGTGGTCGCTTTTGAACTATAATTATTATTATTATTACATTAAAAAGTGTTCGCTGTTGAATTAGTTATTATTATTACATTAAAAAGTGGTCGCTTTTGAACTATTTATTATTATTATTACATTAAAAAGTGGTCGCTTTTGAACTATTTATTATTATTATTACATTAAAAAGTGGTCGCTTTTGAACTATTTATTAATATTAACTTAAAAAGTGGTCGCTTTTGAACTATTTATCATTACATTAAAAAGTAGTCGCTTTTGAACTATGTATTATTATTACATTAAAAAGTAGTCGCTTTTGAACTATTTATTATTATTACATTAAAAAGTAGTCGCTTTTGAACTATTTATTATTATTACATTAAAAAGTGGTCGCTTTTGAACTATTTATTATTATTACATTAAAAAGTGGTCGCTTTTTAACTATTTATTACTATTATTACATTAAAAAGTGGTCGCTTTTTGACTATTTATTATTATTATTATTATTATTATTATTATTATTATTACATTAAAAAGTGGTCGCTTTTGAACTATTTATTATTATTGTTATTATTACATTAAAAGTGGTCGCTTTTGAACTAATTATTATTATTATTATTACATTTAAAAGTGGTCGCTTTTGAACTATTTTTATTATTATTATTATTATTATTATTATTATTATTATTATTACATTAAAATGTGGTCGCTTTTGAGCTATTTATTATTATAAATTTCAAAGTGGTCGCTTTTGAAGTATTTATTATTACATTCAAATGTGGTCGCTTTTTAACTATTTATTATTATTATTACATTAAAAAGTGGTCGCTTTTGAACTATTTATCATTATTATTACATTAAAAAGTGGTTGATGTTAAATATTTATTATTAAACTTAAAAGTGGTCGCTTTTGACCTATTTATTATTATTACATATAAAAGTTATGGCTTTTGAACTATTTATTATTATTGTTATTATAACATTAAAAAGTGGTCGCTTTTGAGCTATTTATTATTATAAATTTCAAAGTGGTCGCTTTTGAACTATTTATTAGTATTATTACATTTAAATGTGATCGCTTTTGAACTAGTTATTATTATGATTACATTAAAAAGTGGTCGCTTGTTAACTAATTATTATTATTATTATTATTGCATTAAAAAGTGGTCGCTTTTTTAACTATTATTATTACATTAAAATTTGGTCGCTTTTTGAACCATTTATTATTGTTACATTAAACAGTGGTCACTTTTGAACTATTTATTATTATTATTATTATTATTACATTATAAAGTGGTCGCTTTTGAACTATTTATTATTATTACATTAAAAAGTGGTCGCTTTTGAACTATTTATTATTATTACATTAAAAAGTGGTCGCTTTTGAACTATTTATTATTATTACATTAAAAAGTGGTCGCTTTTGAACTATTTATTATTATTACATTAAAAAGTGGTCGCTTTTGAACTATTTATTATTATTATTACATTTAAATGTGGTCGCTTTTGAACTAGTTATTAGTATTATTAAATTTAAATGTGGTCGCTTTTGAACTATTTATTATTATTATTACATTTAAATGTGGTCGCTTTTGAACTATTTATTAGTATTATTAAATTTAAATGTGGTCGCTTTTGAACTAGTTATTATTATTATTATTACATTAAAAAGTGGTCGCTTTTGAACTATTTATTATTATTAAATGTAAAAGAGGTCGCTTTTGAACTACTTATTATTATTACATTAAAAAGTGGTCACTTTTTAACTATTTATTTTTATTACATTAAAAAGTGTTTGCTTTTGAACTATTTATTATTAATCTTATTATTTCATTAAAAAGTATTCGCTTTTGAACTATTTATTATTATTAAATTTTAAAGTGGTCGCTTTTGAACTATTTATTATTATTACATTAAAAAGAGGTAGCTTTTGAACTATTTATTATTATTATTACATTAAAAAGTGGTCGCTTTTGAACTATTTATTATTATTACATTTAAAAGTTGTCGCCTTTGAACTATTTATTATTATTATTATATTTAAAAGTGGTCGCTTTTGAATTATTTATTATTATTACATTAAAAAGTGGTTGATGTTAAATATTTATTATTATTAAACTTAAAAGTGGTCGCTTTTAAACTATTTATCATTATTACATTAAAAGTGGTCGCTTTTGAACTATTTATTATTATCATTATTATTATTATTATTATTATTACATTAAAAAGTGCTCGCTTTTGAACTATTTATTATTATTATTATTATTATTATTATTATTATTATTACATTAAAAAGTGGTCGCTTTTTAACTATTTATTTTTATTACATTAAAAAGTGGTCACTTTTGTACTATTTATTATTATTACATTAAAAAGTAGTCGCTTTTTGAACCATTTATTATTATTATTATAATTACATTAAAAAGTGGTCGCTTTTTGAACTATTTATTATTATTACATTAAAAAGTGGTCGTTTTGAACTATTATTATACATTAAAAAGTAGTCGCTTTTTGAACCATTTATTATTATTATTATAATTACATTAAAAAGTGGTCGCTTTTGAACTATTTATTATTATTACATTAAAAAGTGGTCGCTTTTGAACTATTTATTATTATTACATTAAAAAGTGGTCGCTTTTGAACTATTTATTATTATTACATTTAAAAGTGGTCGCTTTTGAACTATTTATTATTATTACATTAAAAAGTGGTTGATGTTAAATATTTATTATTATTAAACTTAAAAGTGGTCGCTTTTAAACTATTTATTATTATTACATTAAAAGTGGTCGCTTTTGAACTATTATTATCATTATTATTATTATTATTATTATTATTACATTAAAAATTGCTCGCTTTTGAGCTATTTATTATTATTATTATTATTATTATTACATTAAAAAGTGGTCGCTTTTTAACTATTTATTTTTATTACATTAAAAAGTGGTCGCTTTTGTACTATTTATTATTATTACATTAAAAAGTAGTCGCTTTTTGAACCATTTATTATTATTTATATAATTACATTAAAAAGTGGTCGCTTTTTTTTTTTTTTTTTATGACATTTTCACCCCAAACAAGGCATATTGCCACTTTGGTGAGGGGGCTACTATCAGGGGAAACATCTACTGGGGTACTATGTAGGGATTAGGGCAGCGAGATGTTGGTTCACGTTGCACTTGAACTTATGCATGTCAGTACAGTTGGGGAAGCAGTGGCCTGGAATGGAATTCCAAAGTCTAGCAGTTCTGGGGAAGAAACTACTGGAGTAGAAAGATCTTTTACATCTAGGGATCTCTACAGTGTGGGGGTGGGATTTTGCAGCTTGTCGGGTCTGTCGAGGGTGTTCACGTCGTGGAGGCACAAGTGCTTGCAGTTCTTCAGAGCATTCACCATTATAATACTTGTAGAACAGATGGGACAGAGGCTGAAGTTTAGATGCCAGTTTAGGGCCTATCAGATTTGCGACTCTCTTTTGAACCCTGTCAAGGAGCGAGAGACTAGTAGCCGATGCACCGGCCCAAATATGACAGCAATACTCCATACATGGGCGAATAGTGGCCTTATAGAGGTACAGGATACTTTCGGGTGTTAGAAGTTTTCTAGCACGGTAGAGAGAGCCCACCTTCCTTGCAGCGGCCCTGGCAATGCCCTCGATGTAATTGTTCCAACTCATGTTTCCTGTGAATGTTAGGCCAAGGAGCTTGAGAGACGTACTCTCAGATAAAGAGTCGTTGGCCATTGCTATAGGGGATAAAGAAGGTTTCTTGTAATTATTGAATGAAACCAGTTTTGTCTTGGTGGCATTGAACGTTACCATCCATTTTTGTCGCCATTCCACTACTGATTGGAGGTCATCCTCTAGTGTTTCTGCCATTACTTTAGATATATGTTCGTTTGTTTTCCTGTCGTGCCTGCTATAGAGTGTGGTGTCATCAGCATATATACCCATCTCAGAGGCAATCTTGTCGGGGAGGTCATTTATGAATATCAGGAACAGCAGAGGTCCAAGGATAGATCCTTGGGGCACTCCCGCATTTATATCATATTGTTTAGATGTACGACCGTCGAGGACAACCTGGATTTTTCTCTTATCTAAGAAGGATTTAATTATGTTAAGTATTCTACCAGTGATACCGTAAGATCTAATCTTCCTGAGGAGACCCTCATGCCATACCCTGTCAAAAGCCTTAGATATATCTAGAGCTACCGCTCTGCCCTCTCCCGCTTTGTCCAGTGAATGGTATATGCGTTCAGAGATTACAGTGAGGATGTCTGCCGTGGAACGGGCTTGTCTAAATCCATATTGATGGTGGGTCAGAAGTTTAGCATCTGTAAGGTGCTGGACTAGAGCATGGTTAATTAAGGTCTCAAATATTTTGGCAAAAAGTGGGAGGAGGCTAATGGGGCGATAATTTAATGGGTCTGTACTTTCGCCAGAATTCTTGAATACTGGTACAACAGAAGCAGTTTTCCAACAGCTCAGAAAGCAAGATTCATTAAGGCATTTGTTGTAGAGTTTGGAGAGAACTGGAGCTACTTCGGCTGAGCACTTTTTTAATAGCACAGCTGGGATGAGGTCGGGTCCACATGCTTTGGAAGTGTCAAGGTTTTTTATGATAGCATGCACCTGAGCAGGGGTGATTTTCAGATCGTCTAGCGTGGCGTCTGTCCGCATAGGAAATTGAGGTAGGGGGTGGTTTAGAGGGTCCAGTGTGGAGTTTGAGGCAAACCAACTGGCAAGCATGTTAGCCTTCTCGGTTGCTGAGCAAAGAACCTCGTGATTGTTGGTTAGTGGGGGAATTGTTGATTGCCCATTATTTACTACACTGTTGTAGATTTTCCAGAAGTCACGAGTTCCTAGTTTTTGTGCTTCGATGCGATTTTTAGTGGTTTCCGTAAATTCCCTCTTAGCTGTCGCTATTTCTTTCTTAACGTTACTTCTAGCTTCTATGTTCTTCTGTCTGTTTGAACTGGACTTATGTCGATTAAACCTGCGGAATGCATGCTGCCTTTGAGCAATGGCAGTTGCGCAAGTCGAAGTAAACCATTGGGGAGAGTGGGGCTTGCTATAGAATTTCCGCATGGGAACATGCGCTTCGATTGCAGTTTTGAACCATTCAGTGGTCTCATTTGCACACTGTTCAGCAGGAAGAGAAAAAATATTTCCCCATGGGGCGTCTCTGATAAGATCTCTGATAGCTTCCCAGTCAGCCTTTTTATAATATCTCGTTGTTTTGAGCACTGGCTCTTCAGTTTTGGGTCTAGAGTTTAGGGCGATTTCAACCATTATCACCCCATGATCAGCGTTCCCAAGTGGGCTGTCGGCTTTCGTTACACAATCATCAGGAACTGTGGTCAAAAACAGACCTAATAGTGATGCGTGTTGTTCTTCCTGATCAGGGAAGCGGGTTGGAAAAGTAACAATTTGCGATAGGGAGTGAGATACAGAGAAGCTATGAGTTGCGCTGCCTGCTGCATCTGTGTAAGTAGAGAATCCAAGCCAGTTTTTGTGATGGACATTAAAGTCGCCAAATACATGTACTTGGGCGCTAGTGTCGAAGGAGAGTGCTGTGTCTATGCTGTCAGATACTTTGTTTATTATGGTGCAGTCTTGGGTCGAGGGAGAGCGGTAGAGAAAGTAAAAGTAGCTAATGTTGTGTTGCATGATTAGTCTAAAGCACATAAAGGCTTGATCATCCGTTTCTAGGTTTGTTTCTCTAGTCAAGGGAAGGGTATTACGAATGTAAACTCCAAGTCCGTGCATATGTCTGTCAGAGTCCTTACGGCAGAGTGGGAGATATCCAGGCATGTTAAAGTAGTTAGAGGGGATGGAGGAGTGTAGGTTAGTCTCACTTAGTGCTAAGATATCCGGGGTATTTGTTAGGAGAAATGCTTCAACATCAGCTAAATTAGTTCTAAGCCCACGGATATTTGTGAATACAAGCCTCAAGGGAGGAGACAAGTTGGATTTGTTTGACCCTAAGCCTGGTTTAAGCTTATTTTTAGATTGTACTGTCATCATGTTTTTTTTAACGAGTTTCAGTTGGGTTAGGGGAAGCCGAACAGGAGGTTATGCAGAATATCACACATGCATCACAAGTAGACCATCAGCTGACCCTCCATCAACTAGGACTATGGCCTCAGGAAAGCCCACCGGGGATGAGTACAGGGTCCCTTTCCATGCGCGCCATGGCATTGCAAACATCCCGATATTATTCAACTGTTGATGGAGCAGCCGCTCTAAGCGCTACCAAAGAGTTAGGGCTCCTGTACTACCAGTCGGAAACAGCAGCCAGTAACTGTCAATCCGGTACCCTCAACCCATCGGAGGAAGGTCAACCCAATCTAATTGCTCAGGCATATGTGGTACTCAAGCATTCTCAAGTGCCCAGCTTTAGGGGTGGGGTGTGTCGGGAGTGGGGAAACGGCGTTCATTGCCCTAGACAAGAAACAAGATCTACCACTGGGTGTTTCTGTCGAATCAATGTGATAGTATCTCTGCGCCTGACTAATAGGCAAAGAAGGAGTATGGAAGCCGGGCGATAGGCAGGACCTATCTACTCCTTAAGCATTTTGGGTTTGCAAACCGGTAATTTGATTGAGTCACCAGCTCTAGGAAGGTTGTCATCCAAGACTGAAGAGGCCTCCCTCCTCTTTGGTTTAGTTTCAGAGTTTTCCTTCTCCTAGACGGATGATCTGGAAAGATCTACTGGGTCCGTCACCACTGAGAGGGTTTGCTCCGCGCCTGGGTTCTAATCCAGGTATTTCTGCGACCCCGCGTGGTTAGTTAATGTTATTGGGTTAGTTTGTAGAGGCTATATCTGCTAAAATAGTTACACTCCTCAAAGTGGATTAGGGACATTGTTATTTCATTGTTACTGGATAAAGAGGTTGAGTAGAGCTCATGCAGTGTAAGCAACTATGATTGTAAGGAGGCTTGTTAGGAGATAATGTGGTTTATTTTTGAACTATTTATTATTATTAGTATAATTACATTAAAAAGTGGTCGCTTTTTAACTATTTATTTTTATTACATTAAAAAGTTGTCGCTTTTTAACTATTTAGTATTATTACATTAAAAAGTGGTCGCTTTTTAACTATTTATTTTTATTACATTAAAAAGTGGTCGCTTTTGTACTATTTATTATTATTACATTAAAAAGTGGTCGGTTTTGAACTGTTTATTATTATTACATTAAAAAGTGGTCGCTTTTGAGCTATTTATTATTATTGCATTAAAAAGTGGTCGCTTTTGAACTATTTATTATTATTATTATTATTACATTTAAAAGTGGTCGCTTTTGAACCATTTATTATTATTATTATTATTATTATTATTATTATTATTATTATTATTATTATAACTATTATTATTAAATTTAAGTGGTCGCTTTTGAACTATTTATTATTATTACATTAAGAAGTGGTTGATGTTAAATATTTATTATTATTAAACTTAAAGTGGTCGCTTTTGGACTATTTATTATTATTACATTAAAAGTGGTCGCTCTTGAACTATTTATTATTATTATTACTACTACATTAAAATGTGGTCGCTTTTAAGCTATTTATTATTATTATTACATTAAAAAGTGGTTGATGTTAAATATTTATTATTATTAAATTTAAAAGTGGTCGATTTTGTACTATTTATTATTAGTATTAGTATTATTACATGAAAAGTGGTCGCTTTTTAACTATTTATTATTATTATTATTATTATTATTATTATTATTATTATTATTATTACATTAAAAGTGGTCGCTTTTTAACTATTTATTATTATTATTATTATTATTATTATTATTACATTAAAAGTGGTCGCTTTTTAACTATTTATTATTATTATTATTATTATTATTATTATTACATTAAAAAGTGGTCGCTTTTGAACTATTTATTATTATTACATTAAAAAGTGGTCGCTTTTGAACTATTTATTATTATTACATTAAAAAGTGGTCGCTTTTGAACTATTTATTATTATTACATTAAAAAGTGGTCGCTTTTGTACTATTTATTATTATTACATTTAAAAGTGGTCGCTTTTGAACTATTTATTATTATTATTATTATTATTATTATTATTATTATTATTACATTAAAAGTGGTCGCTTTTTAACTATTTATTATTATTATTATTATTATTATTATTACATTAAAAAGTGGTCGTTTTCGAACTATTTATTATTATTGCATTAAAAAGTGGTCGGTTTTTAACTATTTATTATTATTATTATTATTATTATTATTATTATTACATTAAAAGTGGTCGCTTTTTAACTATTTATTATTATTATTATTATTATTATTATTACATTAAAAAGTGGTCGTTTTCGAACTATTTATTATTATTGCATTAAAAAGTGGTCGCTTTTTAACTATTTATTATTATTATTATTATTATTATTATTACATTAAAAGTGGTCGCTTTTTAACTATTTATTATTATTATTATTATTATTACATTAAAAAGTGGTCGTTTTCGAACTATTTATTATTATTGCATTAAAAAGTGGTCGTTTTCGAACTATTTATTATTATTGCATTAAAAAGTGGTCGGTTTTGAACTGTTTATTATTATTGCATTAAAAAGTGGTCGGTTTTGAACTGTTTATTATTATTGCATTAAAAAGTGGTCGGTTTTGAACTGTTTATTATTATTGCATTAAAAAGTGGTCGTTTTCGAACTATTTATTATTATTACATTAAAAAGTGGTCGTTTTCGAACTATTTATTATTATTGCATTAAAAAGTGGTCGGTTTTGAACTGTTTATTATTATTACATTAAAAAGTGGTCGTTTTCGAACTATTTATTATTATTACATTAAAAAGTGGTCGTTTTCGAACTATTTATTATTATTACATTAAAAAGTGGTCGTTTTCGAACTATTTATTATTATTACATTAAAAAGTGGTCGCTTTCGAACTATTTATTATTATTGCATTAAAAAGTGGTCGTTTTCGAACTATTTATTATTATTACATTAAAAAGTGGTCGTTTTCGAACTATTTATTATTATTGCATTAAAAAGTGGTCGTTTTCGAACTATTTATTATTATTACATTAAAAAGTGGTCGCTTTTGAACTATTTATTATTATTACATTAAAAAGTGGTCGTTTTCGAACTATTTATTATTATTGCATTAAAAAGTGGTCGTTTTCGAACTATTTATTATTATTACATTAAAAAGTGGTCGTTTTCGAACTATTTATTATTATTGCATTAAAAAGTGGTCGTTTTCGAACTATTTATTATTATTACATTAAAAAGTGGTCGCTTTTGAACTATTTATTATTATTATTACATTAAAAAGTGGTCGTTTTCGAACTATTTATTATTATTGCATTAAAAAGTGGTCGTTTTCGAACTATTTATTATTATTACATTAAAAAGTGGTCGGTTTTGAACTGTTTATTATTATTGCATTAAAAAGTGGTCGTTTTCGAACTATTTATTATTATTACATTAAAAAGTGGTCGTTTTCGAACTATTTATTATTATTGCATTAAAAAGTGGTCGTTTTCGAACTATTTATTATTATTACATTAAAAAGTGGTCGGTTTTGAACTGTTTATTATTATTGCATTAAAAAGTGGTCGGTTTTGAACTATTTATTATTATTACATTAAAAAGTGGTCGTTTTCGAACTATTTATTATTATTACATTAAAAAGTGGTCGTTTTCGAACTATTTATTATTATTGCATTAAAAAGTGGTCGTTTTCGAACTATTTATTATTATTGCATTAAAAAGTGGTCGTTTTCGAACTATTTATTATTATTACATTAAAAAGTGGTCGGTTTTGAACTATTTATTATTATTACATTAAAAAGTGGTCGTTTTCGAACTATTTATTATTATTACATTAAAAAGTGGTCGTTTTCGAACTATTTATTATTATTACATTAAAAAGTGGTCGTTTTCGAACTATTTATTATTATTGCATTAAAAAGTGGTCGTTTTCGAACTATTTATTATTATTACATTAAAAAGTGGTCGGTTTTGAACTGTTTATTATTATTCCATTGAAACGTGGTAGCTTTTCGGAAATATCTAAAGAAAAGTGTTCTAAAATAAGTCTTCAATTGTTTTTGTTTAATACTTTTCTGGTATTTTTCTGATTTAGTAGATGATTTAGATGTGCTAGAAAATTAAAAATTGTAAAATATTGTCTAGTTGAATGGAGAAAGGGTTGTCAGAAATGAATCTCTTTACTTATTTTTTTCTATTCTCTCTTTATATATAGATAGAAAATTATACATCTATAGATATAAATTTGTAGTCATGTTTGTTTTTTGTTTTTTCACAATTTGTATTAATATATACAAAACGTGTCTTATTGTAATCGTTCATTTATTGCCACATATAGTATTATTCTTGCAAACATATACAATTCAGAGATCACCTTATTTGCATAATACATTAAGAAAAGTCGATTTTACTAAATAGTGGTTTCTTAGTTAATGTTTTTAGCGAGATAATTATTTTAAGTATTCCATTTGAAATTGTTATTTAATAAATTTTAAACGACAATTATATTGATAATATATTTAATTTATTTTGGAATTAATATTTCCAACAGAGCGACCTTTTTTTTTTAACTTTTTTTTAGAGTTATTTACCTCTAGATGCTATCCATAAAAAAAACAAACAAACGTTCACTAAATATCATTTGGTAATTTCATTAAGTTTCTATCCAGAAAAATAATTCCGTGTGGATAGAAAAATTTTTGGGTTTTATTGTTTTTTTGTTTTTTTTAATATTAAAAAAAAAAAAAAACACTTATGAAAAAAAACTGAAAAGATTTCATTTGCTAGTTTTATTTTATTCCTTAAACGGAACGTCGTTTAATACCTAAAAAAAATGAAGATCTACTCCCCCCCCCTCTAAATTCCACAATTTACATTTTTTTTTTCTTTTTTTGCATTAATTTCATCAATTACAAACTTAATTTTCTAATTAAGTTAACTTTATACGACGTGACCCAGCAGCGTTTAACCCTTAAGAAAATGGAGATCTACTTTTTTTCAGCCTAATACATTTAAAATGTCTTTATAAATATTATGAGAGAAGAAATTTTGAAAAAAATAAATAAAATAGCATGGTAGAATGGGGGATCACTTTTCTATATAAATTTAAGGTAAAATGACCATCCACTTTTTGGCTACCAAGGGTTCAACGAGACATGTCACCTCTAGCTTTTTTCAAGTTTGGCGATTGACCAATACAATTTGTTTTTTTCTGATGGGGGTGGATTACATTGGAAACATAAAATAACAATAAATTTAATTATTTTTATGAGACCATTCTCTACTTTCACCAAACAATTTAATAAACAAAACAAACCCCAAAATACGACAAATTCAATTTTGGCGGGGGGATTACATTAGAAACATAAAACGACAAATAAAAAGCAAATCGAAAAGCCCCCCCCCCCCCCAATAAAAAGCAAATCAAAAATTCCTTTTATTTACAAAAAAAAAAAAGCCAGTAAAAAAGTGCCCTTACAAAAAATACAAGTAAATGTGTAGTTTAGCAGCGTAAATTATTTGACAGACAAAAAAATTATAAAAACTATTTATTTTTAAAGAAAACAAAATATAAACCCGAAGGCTGAAATAAAACAAAAAAAAATTCATTTTTGCTTTTTTTATAATTTTTTATTCGACTAAATGTGCACGCCTTACACGTTTAAAATTTGGCCTGTTTTAGGTTTGACAGATTGGCTTTTTTAAGGCCAAATTTGGCGTTTTTTCTGCTCTTTCATTACAAAAAAATATGGCGGCTAAAAACATAGTTCATGAAAGATCTTAAAAAGGCCAATCCGACAAACCTAAGAAAGGACAAATTTTAAAAGCAATATAGCGGCCTGGAATAATAAATATAAATGGTAAAAAAATAATAAAAATGAAATTTTTTCCTTTGGGTCCAGCAATGTGTTTTATATAAAAATAGTTTTTATATTTTTTTGTCTGGCAAATAATTTATGCCGCTAAGCTACACATTGACAAAAAAAAAAAATAAACGCATGCATTGATGCTTATAAACATTATTTTTTTAGGTTCACAAAATCGTGAGATTTCTTAGGACAGTGATCACTTCTGCCGAAATATCTGGTGGAGAGGGTATCAGATATTTCTTTTTGGGGGCGATTATATTTACATGTTTTTATCCGTTCTTTTATTTTTGAAATTGTTGTGGGGTTATCCACGTTACCAATGATGAAAATGATTAGTATAGCAGGCGTGTTTCAAACGGAACTTCATGTCAACCCAAGCAACGCCGAGTACCCATGTTAGTTTGTATATAAAAGAGTTAATTTTCAATATAAATTAGCCTGATTGATATAAAAAGTATAATTGATATCTACCCACTGACCCTCTATCGTGACACTGTTTAAAAAGAAAAAAAACAAAAAACTTTTATTCTGCTCAGAACTCAACCATTTTTTGTTTCCCATATTTTGTGCTCGCTTTAAACTCTTTTTTTCAGATTCCCCTTCCACACGTCATCTTATTTAAGAACATATTCAATAGAAAATTTGAAAAATATATGTTTAGAAAATTCATTACTTTTGGAAAACGGGTTGTTTTACAGTTTTTTGTTGTGCAACTCTCGTTTACTAAAAGATTTGTTCACTTTTTTCATCTCCAAATTTAGGACGCGATGTTTTTTATTAAATCAAAACATCAAAAAAAGTAAGATGCAACAATTTTTTAATGTAACAAAGTTGGTAACAGTAATAATACAAAATGTAGTTTTTACGCGATTATTAAGAGAATCGTTTTTGTTTTCATATCACAATTTACAATGTTAAAACTAACGAACAAGCAATATTTGCATTAGATGAAAACATTTAAAAATAAAGCTAAGGCAACTTTTTTTAAAATTAAGAAGTAAATGTTATGATAAGGTTTTTAAAAGATAGTCTTAAAAAATACAAAGAATGAAATTTTTAAAGATGTGCTGACTTTTTTTTTTTTGCTGTAACAATGAAAATGCAACAATAGTTGTAGAGGAATTGTAAACAGCGTATAATATAAATGATAATATTTTTGCATTAATTTCTTTTTCCAGGCTGATAATATAATTAGTGTTGTTGATGTTGACTCTTCATCCATAGTGTTATCCCACCGACTCACTCCTATGAATACTCCCCCTTTGGACAAGGGCACTCCAGTTTATTTAACTCTTCAAGAAATTCTCATTGTTGGCAATTGTAATGAACAGGTAATGTTTTCAACCATTATGAAGCTGTATAATATACAGTTATCAGATTTATAGCATTTGAATTGACAAAACAAATTTTGCTTCTGACGAGTCAGTTTTTTTTGTTTTTTTTTTACTGTTGTACCATGTTATTAGCAATATAATAACTACTTAGCTGCAATTTATTTAAAACGTTAGTTTCTCTCTCTCTGTCTGTCTGTCTCTCTCTCTCTCTATATATATATATATATATATATATATATATATATATATATTTATTTAATTTAAAACGTTAGTTTCTCTCTCTCTGTCTCTCTCTCTCTCTCTCTCTATATATATAGATAGATAGATAGATAGATAAACTATGAAGTATGTCTGAAAAGAAACAAGACTATGTGTGTTTATATTTGATTGCAAGAAGGCCATACATGTGGCAGCAGGACTCGGTTTTGTGTCACATCTCGAAGGAAAAACCCAGAAGTAGCTGTATGACGACTTTCACAACTTCACCAGTCTCAACATCTAGCTCTCATCTTGCTTGATCGCAATCTGGTTATGTGGACTTCAGTTCAGAAAGGCACCAACTGCACTGCCTACAATATGAAGGATGAGTTGATTGCCAGAACCAAACTGATGTTTTGGTATCTCTCAAAGGACACTGTAAAGGTTGTGTACTTCGTGTTTAGCTCCTATCTTAATGCTGTGATAAAGGCTGAGTATGCTGTGTTCAACAAAAATTTCTCTTAGAGATTAACTTTAAAGATTTTCAGTTCCTTTTCAAAAAAAAGTGTCAAAGTTATCCCAAACAGCCTATATATCTAATATTTTACTATTTTATGTTTATACACATTTATTAATATTATAAGGTGTATGTGTGTATATATATTATAAGGTATATGTGTATATATATATATACACATACATACATATATACATATTTGTGTGCGTGTATATATATATATATATATATATATATATATATATATATATTTGTTTACTGTTTTCTGGGAAAGAATTCCAACAAAGTTCTCGATTACAAAGAAAAAACCTTTTTCGATATATTTACGATTTACTATTAACTGGTCCCCCTTATGTTAGGCTTAAAACCGACGATACCAGTGTTTTTCTGACCTTCTGTACAATTTTAAATCTATATATATAAAAATGTAATTCTTGGTTCGTTCAACATCGATAAAACCATATTTCTACATTACCAATTTAATTGAAATTTTCAGAAAATCTATCTGTAAAGTCAATGAATGTTTGCATGTTATTAAAATAATTTAACATTGCAAATTATAAAAATATTAATTAAAATATAAATATTTTTCGTAAGTCGTTTCTGCGAGACTGCCCGGTTTTATTTCCGGTAACTTCCGTTTCACTCTCGAATTACAAGATAAGTAAAAAAAAAAAAAGGTACTCATGCAGAGAGTGATCCGTGCTGAAATGATAACATTATTTAAAAAGCCATTCTTAACATGGGGAGGGGAGGGTATTTTGTACCTATTCTGTACTTTAACCTTACAATTGAATAAAAAACATCATAAAACTTTAATTAAACGTGGAAATACGATTTTAAAAATAGCGCGGATCACTCTCTGTATTAGCAAAAAAAAAAAAAAATTATGTATCTTACCAATTTTTTTCCTTTGTTTATCTTAAGGCTTTTCATTCATCAAACATTACGTTTTAATTGTTAAGTTTCTTTCACGGCATTGTTTGATTAAAAAAGTTTGTTTTAACTTTTTCTAAACTGTTTCATTTTTACGACATGCCTCACCCTAACCTCCCCATGTTGAAAACGGCTTTCAAATTAAACACACCCTCCCACAAACCTCAAAAGCCGTTCTTAACATGGGGAGGTTGGGGGTGTTTATTCCGAAAGCCGTTTTAATATGGAGAGGTTAGGGTGTTTATAATATGTTGGGGCGAGTCGTAAAATTAACGAAGTTGCTATTTATTATTTATTGCAAAGATTGCTTGAAATTTATTTATTTGACAAAAAAGTCTTGACAATTCAAAAGAATGTTTAAAATTATTTATTTGTTCGAAAAAAAATATATTTTATAAAAGTCCAATGTTGCTTTCATTTCAAAATTGTTTTCTTAAAATTATATTTTTTTACGCAAACATTTCAATCAATGTTTTTACAATTATATTTCGATTCCCAGTAAAAAAATAAAAAATAAAAAACAACCCACTTCTCTGTTAAAAAAAAAACAATCATTTAAATTAATTTGCTGTTGGCCTTTCAAAGTTGCTTTAATTAAAAAAAAAATGTATAAAATTATTTATTTGTTAAAAAAAAAAAAACGAAAAAAAAAACACACACACACAAACGAAAAAATAAACAAAAACTAATAAATGTTTTGGTTTTCAAATGGCGCTCGCCCAGTTTAAACAATTATGAACATGTCATTTCAATTTTCTGTTTTTAATAAAAAAAAAAAAAAAATGTTCCATGAAAAACTTTCCCGTTCTCATTAATTAAATCAAAATATTTCCAATTAAACAATTATGGATATATGTTCTTTTTCACTTTCTTTATTTACTTTTTTTTGTAGTTCTTTCCAGAAGTTGAATTTTTTTTTTTTTTTTTTTTCGAACAAATAAATAATTTTAAACATTCTTTTGAATTGTCAAGATTCATTTTCTCCAGTAATATCGGTTTACCAAGTTTCTGGAAGTAAGAAATGATAATTTTAGTTTAATTTAACGTTTCCGGAAGTAATAAATGTTAATTTTGGTAAATTTATTCTTTCCCTTTCTGGAAGCAATCGTTTGGCCATATAATGATGTCTCCCCCTAGATTTGGATAGCAAGTGCGTGAAAAAAAATGGCGTCTCCAATTTCGGCAATAAAGGGTAGAAGCACCATTTTATTCATTGTTGATTTATTCAAACAGTCCTTTGGAAAATAAATATTTAAAATAAAGTGGTCCTTGGGCGTTGAGTTCCATGGCGACCAGCAGAATTATTTAATGATCGCTCCCTTAGCCCCCCCCCTTAGTCAAGGCTAATACATGCACACGTAACATTTATCATTTATTTACTTACATTGCCTTTTGCAATGTAATGACGTTTCTTGAAAAATATGCAAATTCTATATATATTTACCGTCAATCTTTTATCTCATCTTTCTTTTATATCTCTATTTCTGAAAACATCTTTCTATTTTATTTCTAGGTAAAATTTAGTGAACTAACATTGGACATGTTCCGAATGCTTCAAACTTTGGAAAGAGAACCCCAAGAAGACTTAACTACTCAACTCTATGATACATCACCAGCTCCAGGGAGACAACCATTTGTAAGTTAAGCAAATTGGCTTGCCATAAATTATTCTATATAATATCTAAAGTTATCTTGTTGAATTTTTAAAGTGCGGCCTAAATAGCATTTGAACTGACAAATCGAACTTTACTTCTGACTAGATAATTTTTATTTATTTGTTTTTTTTCTGTAGCATGTAGTATGGAAATATAAAAATGTACTTGATTACAATTTATTTTTTTAATATAAAAATGTACTTCATTACAATTTATTTTTTTAATTACTTTAAATATTTTTAAAATTAGTTCTGCTCAGACGTTTGAAACATTTTTAAATGATAACCACAAATACAAATGAGCAATGGGAATGACTAAATTTTTTCATTGAAAGATATAATACCTATTTTCTATCTTACAGCTTAATTTTTATTTCTTTTTAAATTAAATAAAAATTAAAAATTAAAATAATTATATTGCATTCCGGACAACAACTAGGTAGGTACAGCTAATGCACAAATAAATATGTCTGATAAAATTATTTTTATTTTATCATTTCATCAAGTATTTTTCTTTCATGGTGTTTGACATTTTTTTTCATAATTTATGTTGATATTATTCCTAATAAATTTAATAAAGTATACATGACTTATGTATAAGTAGACTGGTTTAAAATTCGCACACATATCTGATAAATCAAATGAACTAATCTCTGCTGATCTACTAATGAACAAGATGCACAAACCAAGAATCAAAAAATGTTGATTTTATTTGATGAACTTGCTATTGGTTCTAATGATAAATTTGAGTCAATCTCAGAAATGGTGACGAACATTTGTCACTGTGTTTTGACTTAGGCCTCTAAAGGTTCAGGTGATTCTGATGTTTAGCTGATCCTTTATGTTATATTGCATCTGTTTGTATTTTGTTTCACAATTCTACATACAACAAAATCAAGAGGGTTGCAGTTAGGCAAGCTTGGGAGCTAAATCTTAGGTGGTGTAGTTGACAAAGTGTGCTAATTGCCAGACCTAACTCTTTTGGCTTGTATTCTATGGCATTGTATTCTATGGCATTGGGTGTTGCTATGTTATCCTTATTTATCCCATCTCTGGACATTTCTAGATATGCCGCTCATGGTGTAATGGCAGTTTATGGTGTTCACCAAATGTGAATAAATGTTCGGCGTGTATGCTTTTGTTTTTTTCTCTAATTAATCCTAACAACTGCATCTGATGATGACATATCTTGAATGTGATCTATTTTGAATTTCTCTTTTGTATTGTGGTTTCTCATATTCTGTTTTATAGCAACCCCACAAAATCAGTCAATTTCTATGCATGTTAGATCTTATGTTTGACTGGAATTTTCACACCTGGCTGCTATGTGTAATTGTATCAGATATTGTGAATCAATTGTTGAAATACGTCTTCCTGTTAGAGTTGTTTAACAAGTTCAGTTTTTAAGCAATGATTTGATCGGAATAATATATGTCTTATTTACATTTGAAATGATGGATGTCATTGGCAGGATTGAAAGCAGCCCAAATTAATTCCTCATAGTTGCTTCAGTTTATAGTATCAGCAGTTGGAGATGCATAGTTTTTTTTTTTTTTTTTTTTTTTACATAGTGGTCACCACTTATCAAGGCCCGGAAGCCACTCAGGGATAAGGGTTATTGCAAGTACATTATGTTAGTGTGGAGATTTGATGAAGTGTTTACTTAAGGGGGTAGTTCATTAGGAATTTGTTAACGTTGGACTTGAACACATCCTAGTTGTAGTCAGGTGGGAAGCAGGCAGACAGAACAGAGTTCCACAGGCGTGCAGTTCTAAGAAAGAAGCTTTGTTCATGGAATCCACGTTTTGATTTAGGCACAGATAAATTTTCAAAGTGTCTAACAAAGACATAATATTGTTTTCTATCTTACATGATAATTCCATCAGAATATGACAGTCCCATTTTCAATTGTAAGATGATAGTTGCTGTTTAATAAAGTTCACCCGACTAATCTATTGTACTTTACCACACTACTTTGACATCACTGTTATATTTTGAACCTGTAGTCTCTGAAAAAATTTCCTTGTGGTCATTGCAGATTTTGTGTTGCCAGCAACTCTATATTTGGTACAGATTGCTATCATTGGGTTTACAATAAGTGCAATGGCTGCTAGAAAGATTGATCCATATTGAAAACTATTTCTGCACAAGATTTATTAATACTACTCATCCAATTTAAAGGCAGGTCATGTACTGTGTGGACGTCTGCAGAAGTTGAAAGTTGTTTGTTATCTTGTTAATATGATCTATGCTGGTGGGAGATATGAATTAAATTTGATCTTGCCTGTATAGACTGCATGAAACAAGTTTTGTGAGCTTCTTTTCATTTTAATCTGTTGTTTACTTCAACTTGTTGCGCAGCATCGATTTTAACGAACGTCATTTGTGCAATGTTATATGCATGTGAATGCTGCACTCTCACTAATTCAGTCTTTTTGTGGATGCAGAGAAATCACAGGAATTTGGTGGATTTTTGGTGTGCACTTTTTGGTGAAATTTTTGGTGTGCAGTTTTAACTAATTGCTGTTGAAGCTGAAGGTGTTCAGACTGGAGTTAGCTTTGCATTATAATCACCTACAATGATATGGACATGTTGCATGAAACTCTCGATTGGTAAATAGATATACACACATTTCAATAGAGAGTAACTAAGGAAAAAGCAAGCCAAAGAAAAAATTGTAATGACTCAGTCAAAGATGGTCATTGTATAACCCACATCCAATATGGAAAAGATATGCTAAATGATAAAAAAGGTGTAAATTTTTTATCTGTTTTTACTTTTTCTGTGGCTGAGTAATGCTGGGTGATCCTTCTCGTATAAGCAGTATTTTTATTTATATATTTAATTATATATAGATCATGTGATGATGTAGCAGTCAACAAATTCATAAAAAAACTCAGAAGTTCATTTTCTCTTTTCTCTCCTTTTGGTCTGATCAGTGAAGTGGCAACATGTTTGCCATATATTTTTTTCACGTTTTTCACTTAAGTCTCCAAAGCAACAGTGTTATTATTCATTGTTCCTATTTATAATTGTATTCGAAGACTGCTATAAAGTTCAATGTATTGAAATCATTTTAGCTTGTTACATTTTTTAAACTTATACAAAAAAAAAAGAAATAAAATTTTATTTGTAAGGAAAACAACTTTTTTCATATTCTTCAATTAAAAGTATAAGTTATTCCCTTTAATAAGGTTTTATTTTTTGGGTTTTATTTGAAAATTATTTCCATTTCACCAGTTTTTGAATAGAATTACATTATTATTTTAATAATCTGTAACAAAGTATGTTATTATCGTGTCAATAACGTGATACAATAATAGTCAGAATCAAAGTTGGATTTGTCAGCTTAAATACTACTTATGTCCAACTGTTAAAATCTTGCAAAATAATTTTAACTGTTAAATAAGAAATATGCAAAAAGAAAGAAAAAACCTTAAATAAGTTCAAGTCATTATTTTTAAATTAGATATTTTTAATGTTACAATGTTATTGTTCTTTTTTGGGAGAGGGTAGGGGTATTGTTCAAATGTTCCATGAGGACATTTTTACACGTGTGCATATTTTTGGTGTATTACTTATAAGCACAAATGAATCCTGTTATACGTAAGGTTTAAGTTATTTTTGTTTATCTCTTGTTTATGCAATTAAAACGCTAATAACTCTTCTATTGTTAATGCCATTTTTTGTTTGCTTTTACCCTTGCTTTATGGCACTAGGAAAATGGTGATCGTTCTATACGAAGAGACAACCCCCACAAATATCTGCTCTACAAACCGACATTCAGCCAACTCAACACTTTCTTAGCATCAGGTTTTAAAGAACTTCCACCAAATGGAGCTCTACTCTTGTATATATCTGCTGATGGTTGTTTTGGAAATGCCAAACATACAGACGATGGTAGGTAATTTTTTAGGAACTCCATTTTACCAAATTTTTACAAACTTTAACATTTATTTAATTTTTTGGAACAACTCATTCTCACTTCCAACCCTTAAGTGCAGGAGCAGATAACACTTTTATGGGAAGTCACTTTTATGCAGTTATGATGAGCAAGCGGAGTAGACTGAAAGGGCAGAGTTTATGGCGAAACTGTCAAAGTAATACAAGAAATTCTTGCTGATGTAGAAGAAAATGATCCTGTTACTGGAGCTTGACACATACCTGAAACAGATATAGGAGTGGTGTGATGCAAGCAATATTGCAACCTGTGTGGTCATGGAAATTGGTGGTTTGGTGGTGGAAGATGCAGCATGGTTGAGGAAAAAGATTAATGTGGTCGAATTTAACGCTGTTCTGAAAGGTATCAATTTAGCTATAAAATGGGGGTTGAGAGAAATCAAAATAAGAACCTATCCATCCTTTGTACTGAGTTGGTAAATTCTACAGTGGAGGAGTGTTCTACAGAAGTGATTATAAAACAGAGATTAGGGTTAGGCTTGTAGAGTTTGTATCTGAATTTGAACTGCAAATAAAGATAATGTTTATGTCTTCAGAGAGAAACAATGCATTGGTACAAATAAAAACAGTGATTAGTATTCTGCCTAGGAATTCGTGAACTAGAAGAGTTGTATGGCATACACCACACGGGAGTGGAATGAACATTATATTTGATGCAGAAAGTTGATCCACATATAAAACAAGAAGTTCAGAAGATGGTCAAGAATTGTGTTCAATGTTGAATTATTGATCCTGTCCCAAATATACATAATTCTGAGGAAATTGGGACTTAAAAGAATTGGACAAGATTAACTATAGACATAACACACTATCGTGGAGGAGCATACTTGTCAATGAATGATTGTGAACCTGGTAGACTGGCAATAAGGAGGGATTTACATGTTGAATTAATATCTGCATTTGCAGAGGAAGTGAAAAAAGTGATGCTTGAACAAGGTCCAGTAAAGGAGGGGATAATGGACAATGTCACTGTTTTTCACTCAGAAGTTCTCCAGATGATAAAAAAAAAATTGGCGATAACAAGCTATTAAAACATAGCCTATAGGCCCAGAAGAAATGGAATAGTAGAGCGACATCATCAAACAGTGAACGTGATAGTTGAGAGAGGAAGGATATCACCCGAAGAGGCTACACTTTGGTGCAACATGGCTCTCAAGGTCAGGCATAAAGAGGACACGGTACCACATAAATTAGTTATGAATACAGCAAAAGATACATCAAAACACAAAGAAGGGTGATTACTGAGGTACAGTTTCTAGTAATTTTAATGTCGATGGAATGCTACGGCATATTTTAGATTTAAAGCATGTCGTCCATGTAAACAATGACGATGTAAATGCGGGTCCAGAGGGCAATGGATGTGAACCAGTGGCAATGCAGAGACTACAGAGAGACTGCTGTACAGAATCAATCTGGATTCAGGATTATGTAATGTAAAATTATCTTTAATTATCCCCTGATCATTAAAAATAATGAGGGGGGGGGATGCTACCAAAGGCAAAATAAGTTACTCTTCTATGATTAAATACCTTAAAAATGGGTGCAAACCTTTTTTTGTGTAGCCTCTAGGGTCCCATTGAGTCAAAAAGAATGAAGGAAAAAAATAGCCACCTTTTCTCTTTATATGCTTGCGATAGCAGAGTGTCGAGATTTGGAGTAGCGAGTTTTTGGCAGCAGTGTGTTGAATTTAACCCTGGAAATTATTGCTTGGAAGCACAGAATAGTTAACAATCCATCAGGGCAAGTGTAGAACAGTTAACACTTGATTGTTTTAACCACACAGGATTATCTAAATTTTGATTAAAAACAAATTACTTTTCATTTTCATTGCCCAACTGAAAATAGTTTGAAATATAATTAATTCTATACTTAACAAAACTATTTCCAAGACTGAAATTTCATAGAATTGAATTAATGGGGTTTTTTTTTCACTAATATGTTTATTATCATTCTGTTGAATCAATTTCTTTCATTTTGTTTGGCATAAATTTATTTGCAAAAAAAAATATTTGGAATTAATTCTTACAATGTAAAAACAAAAAGGAAGCATTCTAATGTAAAATCTGTTTTTTAGCTGCCTATGACCTTGGTGGAGTAGTGACCAACAGTCGAAGAGAAGGAGACTTATTGAACAAAAATAAAAGGCCAGGAAGCTTGAAAGAAATGCATTGGTGAGATATTATTTAAGCTTTCATCTTACATTGAAATTGAATCGTATATTTTTATTTATTAAAAAATGTCAACAGCTGTTAGATTCATTAGATTATTTAAGGGATTGACGTTCTTTATATGATTTATGTCCAGGGTGTCTCATACACATGCTTTGAATTGTTGCAGAGGTTTTGTTAAAATTAATTCAAATTTTTAAAATTAGAACTTACAAACATTATTATATTGTCACCTCATGTTCTTAAAATGACGTTTTGGTCCATGTATTGCTGACAATGCAAAGAAATAAAATCACATCACATTCGATTACTGACATTAATTCAGTGACTTTTTCAAGTTTTATTGCATAGAAATTGACTTTTAGAAAACGTTTACATGATTAAAGTCTGATGAATATGGGCTTCCGATCAACTTGTTTAGTAAGATCTCAAGAAAAGATTTAACAATGCGACGATTTTCTATAGCAATCATAAATAACATAAAGATGTATATTCTTTCACAAATCAATGTCCATGATAAACAATTTGACCACACACTGATCAATCAGCTTGCAGGGCATATTGATTCTATATGTCCCTGAAGGAACTTCTTTAGCTTCTTTGGGAATCATGGTCAATCAGCAGAGAGAACCTGGCACACATAAAAATAAGACCTCTCTCTCTCTCTCTCTCTCTCTCTCTCTCTCTCTCTCTCTCTCTCTCGTTTACTGGGCACTCCAGCACATGATCTTCACCCAAAGATAATGGCTGGCCAACCTTTTAAAGCAGAAATAGCTTTCAACTCTTCCTTTTCCTCACTCAGACACTGTCCAATTTTCTTTTGTTGAAATTAACCTTTTCGGTGTTATTTTAAAATAGGATTTGTTTTTTCTTCTCTACTATGTTTTCGTTTACTATATAAAGGTTTTGCTGAAAATAAAACTCATCATCAGAGTCTTCTTTTATACTTACAGAAGTTCAAGTAAATTGGTTCAGTTATATGGTGGCATAAAAAGAACAGAATAATTTTTCATACTTCCACTAGCATTTTATAATGAATTTCATTTCTTCAAAGTCTTTTTCCAGCATTAAAAAATATTTAAATTATTTGATTAAAGATGAATGCCATTAAAAATGTTCTAACAAAACAATATCTTTTATTATTATACAATGTTACCAAATTGTATACATCTTAGTAAGACAAGCAATGCATTTTCATTCTTTATATAGCGTTAATTAATAACCCTTTTTTAGTTAATTATAAGTAACTAAAGAAAACATATCTTTCTTCCTTAAATGTCTTCATACTGAAAGTCATATGGACGATGACAAAAGAAAATAATGTGACATTTTTTAGCATTTTACACACAAACGTAGGAAAAAACGCATCATTTTATTTACATGTTTACAACACAAAGAGAAAGGACACGTCACATATACACAGTTTTATAAATATACAGTCAATCAAAGGGAGACAACTCTGAGTCCCCCAGTGCCCAAAAATATGTCATCACTAAACAGACAAGGAGAAGCAACTTCAAGTTTCCTAAGCCCTTAAATCATTGAAAAGAAGCGAAAACGGGAGACAACTCTTCAAGCATTAAAAACCTAGCAACATTGATAAATTTTCAATACTTTTAAGCTAGTTCATATTCTATGTTTATTCTTAAAAAATCTCTAAAATGAGATTCTATTATTGTTATGGGGTTAAATGGTAATAAGAACGAAGGAAAACAGGATTTTTAGGTACGAACATGTATTCACATATATTACAGGCAAAAGCAGGTTGAGCAGTATCATACCTCAATGGTAGGGTGTTTACACACAACCTCCTTAGCCGCATGCCAATCTCTGACTCTGGGCACCGGTACTCGAGGAAGTGACGTCATGAGATAGTCCATTAATCCCATGAAGGGGCATCTCCAACACTCCCCTCCCAGGCTTTTTGTTCGTAAAAGCTGTCAGTACCTCTTCCTTTTAGGGTTTACCATCAATGGCTCGGTAAACTTTCTCTTACAGAACGACCGCCATAGTTCAGGTGTTGGTTGAGGAGGTTCAAGATCAAAAGTTTCGAAGACAGTGTCTATCAGCTCATCTTCCAATGGTGGACTGTCGCTGGTTTCAACTGATCGACATCTTAGTTGGTTCTGGTGACGTTTGTGGGTATATGTTGGTCCTTACCATGTCACCGACTCTCTTAGTAATTGTACCCACCTCCCAGAATGATGTGCTGTTTTTATAACTTTTAAAAAACACTCTTTCACTTGGTATGAAATGTTTACTGGGTACACAAGTGGTCACTAGTGGCCTTGCCTGTTTGGGTAAGAGCTTGTCAAAAATGGATCTCGCTTTCCGCACAAACATTGTTCCTGCAGGTGAGCTTGCTGTTGGTGTGTTTAGGTTGGGTGTAATCCTATACACGTGTAGAAATTGTTGAAGTGCTTCATCTGTTGGGATCCCTTGAGCCTTCTTCAGTGCTTTTTTAAGAATATCCGCGAAACGTTCCGCTTGCCCATTCGCCCTAAATGGTATTGGGGAGTGGTGATATGATTAATTTGAAACGTATCACAACAACTTTTGAACTCAAGACGTAAACTGGGTTCCATTATCACTTACGATGTAATCGACTACACCGAAACATGCAAACAGTTCATGTAAGAAATTCAGTCATTTCAGTTGTCGGTCTTCTGCACCTCAATACCTCAGGCCACTTGGTGAAACTATCGACTATGATTAAGTAATAATTGTCCTCGAGCGGACTCGCAAAATCGATGTGCACCCTAGACCATGGCTGGTCAGTCTTCGGCCAAGGCTTAAACGTAATCAGTGGTGATTTAGCCGCAAGGGCACAGCCTGTGCACGAGTCTATCCTCTCATTAATGTCCTTGTCCATATTAGGCCAGTAGACATAGCTCCTCATCAAACTCTTTATATGATTTTTTTCTAAGATGTCCTGTGTGAGAATACTTCTGGAAATTTTCTTTTAACTCGTTCTTCAGTTGTTGCGCTTCCATAGACAAGTCTTCTACCCTATGACAGAATTTATTCATAGGTTGGTCCCACAATTCGAATCACTCCATCCAGTCAGTACCGAAGAGGTTTTCAGATGTCCTATGTATGTACGGAGTGTGAGCTCTCCTCCAAATTCCACTTTATCGCCTGTTACAGCTAGAGCTGATTTGTTCGTCTTCCGCATGGTTGGTTTCCTGAGCTTTTTCCACGTCTTAAGGTTAATGATGGACAAGTCTGATCCGGAATCCAATTGTAGATGCACAGTTTTATTTGCGATGTTAACTGTCACATATTTGTGTTGGTTCTTATCCGAATCCAAGTCGAATCTAGTCTGTCGGATGCTATTCTTGTCCTTGTTCTTCCTGTACTGGATCACTTTGTGGCCCTTCCTGCCACATTCGTTGCAGTACTTATATTTGTAAAAACATTGACTTGACCAATGTTTCCTGCCACAGCGATAGCACAAGCTTGTAGGAGATCCGGGTCTTGTGACTGGGTGGTACTTATTAGGTGCTGCCTGAGTTTTCTTACTTCCAGCTTTGCTTTTTCGGGGTGAGTATTTTTCCGGTCTGAAGGACATCCTTTTAATGAATGTTGCGCTTGACTCCTCGACGTGTCTCAAGTTGTTCCTTATGCAGACTACCTGTTGACAATTCTCGGCCAACTTCTGGAGGGTGAGGTTCTGTTCGCTCTCAAGTCTAGAGAGAACATGTTGTCTAATCTCAGCGTTTTGAGATAAGACTAGACCCTGCGCAAAAATTAAACACCTGTAGTCATCTGCTGATAAGTCAGATAGACGGAAATCATCGCAGTGTTTATTTACCACGGATACGAAGGTCAGGTCGTCGTCGCCGTCATCACTTTTTTGCAGGTTCAAGCACTTCCACACAGAAGAAAAAAAATTTTTTCACTTTAGGACTGACAGTTAAAAATAAAATATTTCAGAAAATTCCACTCAATGAAAAAAAAGTATTTCTTTTAGTCCAAGTAAAACGAAAAGGAACAAAAAACATTTCTCTCCCATTAACATATTGCATAAAGTTAGCAGCCAAAAAACAAACGCAAAAAAAACAAACTTTTCTCTTCATTTGAAAAATGTTCAAATTTGCATACGAATAAACCGCAGACAAGTAAACACTTCATCAAATCTCCACACTAACGTAATGTACTTGCAATAACCATTATCCCTGAGTGGCTTTCGGGCCTTGATAAGTGGTGATCACTGTGTAAAAAAAAGACAAGTTACAATTAGAAATTGTTCTCGCGGTGAAATTGGGTCAACATTTTTCTCTTTTTTTTTTCCTTCTTTCAATAAGCAACCAAATTAATTTTTAAGCATTAACAAAAATGCGTTTAGTACAGTTTTTTTTTTTTTTCCATTTAAATATAGAGACAAAAAGATTAACTTACAATTGAGTCGATAACTTTGCCACATGTTCGTTTTTTTTGTTTTTTTTAGAATTTTGTTTTTAGAATGTAATTGCCAGCCGAATTCTTAGCCTGTAAATCCGAAGTTCTTTTGAAGTCAAATTCATTTCTTTTATTTTTTGTGAAGTTAACCCATGTGAAAGTCAAATCCGACATCGCCAGTTGTTATGGGGTTAAATTGTAATAAGAACGAAAGAACACAAGATTTTTAGGAACGAACATGGATTCACATATATTACAGGCAAAAGCAGGTTGAGCAATACCATTCCTCAATGTTAGAGCATTTGCACACAACCTCCTTGGCCACATGCCAATCTCTGACTCCAGGCACCGCTACTCGATACCGGAAGTGACGTCACCAGAGGAAGTGATGTCATGAGATAGTCCATTAATCCCATGGAGGGGCGTCTCCAACAATTATTTGAAGGTGATTACATATAAACAGCCTGAGAAAACTTGGGGCTAAAAAAAAACTAAAAATATTTTAAACTTAAAAGTGGTGCATCATCGTATATAAATAAAATGTAACAAAATTTATCTTCTTTTTAAAAGAGTTGCTTTAATGTCTTTAAAAATGATCACTTGTCTAGAAATGAGTGATCATTTTTACCTCATGGTATACAAGTAGGTGATCATTTTCACTTAGTGCTATGAAAGTGGGTGATTATTTTCATTTAGTGAAATGAAAGTGGATGATTATTTTCATCTGGTGATATTGACATGGATGATAGCTTTAAACTAGTGACATGGAACTGGATAATCATTTTCACCTGGTGATAGTAGTTGAACATTTTACATAAAATTTGTATACAAAACTGATCCTTCACTCTAAATTCTAAAATATTTTTTGTTTCATTTAATTTTACTAACAAGTTTTCCCAGGCTGTTTATATGTAGTTATCTAAAAAAAAGTAAAATCTAGGTGGGGAGATAGCATAGGGTTCCAGGTGACACTTTTACCATAAATTTCTTCTATTTTCATATTGTGTTATACCAAGTGACCTACAAAAGCTTATTAATCAAATTTCTATTTTGCAGTCTACATCCGGGTGATTTGTATCCATATACGAGAAAACCATTGTTCCTCATATGCGATAGTGATAATAGTTCAGCTTTCCAGGTGAGCATTTACATTTTTTTTGTATTAAATTAATCTCAAGTTTTGCATTCATTCTATAAAGTTTCTTTTTATGTGAAACATTAAATGATGTTAAAAGTAAAATAGAAATGCATTAATTATTATTAAGGATTATGTTCTATATGTGTATATATAGGTGAACATAGATGTCAAAACATTCTTTATTGTTAACACCTAACGAGTACAATGTGCGTTTGATAGTGAACTGTCTACATATGGAATAGATTGTTTTTTTATTTTTTTTTACATGGTAGTCACCACTTATCAAGGCCCGGGAACCATTTGGGGACAAGGGTTATTGCGTGTACAGTAATCAATGGGATAGTATTGTAGTAATCTTTGTAATGTAGATTTGCTAAAGTGTCTTACTTGAGGGAGCGGTTCATCAGAAATTTGTTTATATTGGACTTGAAGACATCCAAGTTGTAGTCAGGTGGGAAACAGGCAAACGTTCCACAGGCGTGCACTTCTCAGAAAGAAGCTTTGTTCATGGAATCTACGTTTTGATTTTGGCACAGATAAAGAGTGGGGAAAATTTTTGACAGTGGTTTCAGCTAGACGGGTGTCTTTCATGAAAATTGGCGAGGGGGGGGGGGACCAGAGATTGGAGCTCAGATGATCGCTTGCTATGGAAATAATGATAAAACAAAGACATGCTCGCAACGTCTCTTCTGTGGGAGAGAGGTTGCAGGGAAGAGAAAAGGGCATCCCCCACTAAGTCACAAAGTCTATTTTGTACTCTGTCAAGGCAGGATAGGCTGTTTTTAGCAGCTCCTGCGCATATGTGGTAGCAGTACTCCATCTTTGGACGTACTTGGCTTTTATATAGATAGAGAATTGAATCAGCAGTGAGATATCTTCTGGAGCAGTAGAAGGATCCTACCATTTTTACAGCGACCTTGGCAACAGACTTAATGTACGTGTTCCATTTCAGATCAGGAGTAAAGGTCAATCCCAAAAGCAAAAATGTTGACCTTTACTCCTGATCTGAAATGGAACACGTGCATCAGATATCTCACTGCTGATGCAATTCTCTATCTATATAAAAGCCAAGTACGTCCAAGGATGGGGTACTGCTGCCACATATGAGCAGGAGCTGCTAAAAACAGCCTATCCTGCCTTATCAAAACATGGAGCCTCCCCAAGACGATTGATGCCAGATGGAGATCAGAGCATTGATGATGTAAAAATAGGAACTTGGTTATAGATGCATTAAAAGTAACCAGCCATCTCTTCCCTCACTGTACCACGCACTCAAGAGGAGAGAGAATCAGACAGAGAGAACTTTGTCATTTACAGTCTTTGATGTGTTGCCATAAATGATCGTGTCATTAGCATAGATGTCAACGAATGATTTAAGTATGTGTTTTTGGAGATCATTGATGTAGATCAGGAAGAGAGTTGGGCCCAAGATGGACCCCTGAGGGACTCCAGCATTAATACTGTGGGCCTCTGATTTCTGTCCATCAACCACTACTCTTATGAGCCTATCAGAGAGAAACGTTATTGGATCACAAATGAAATAAGCCTGGATCTGGTGTTGCCACATATACTAATAAAACTATTTAAAAATGATACCAAATAGATAAATAAAAACACTGAGGCTCAGAAGAAAGATCTGGGTGTCATGGTTGACAGGGGCTCCTTTGATAGCCAACATAGTGAACCCCAGTTAACATCCTGCAAATGTTGGTCCTTTTTATTTCTGGTAGCAGAATACAACAGACCAAATACAGGTAAATAAATGCGATTAGTACAAAGAAAGAATCATGCAGAGAACAGAATGATCCACAAAGAAAATGAAATGATTGAGTACAAAAGCAATCCGTACACATAGACGTTCCTATAAACATATAGAACATAATTCTCGTGTTATATCAGCAATTTTCCAAATAGCACATTAATCAACTATTATTTTTTTTATATTTCTTTTTTTTTTGTGAACATGCAACATTCATGCAGGTGCAACACTGATTTTCCAGTAGGCATTGTTCCAGAATATGAATAACAGTGTTGTCAAACTATTCAACTCCAGCTTAATAAGATTCATAACATACTAATTACAAACTTACTTTTTTTTTGTAACACAATCAGATTGTTAAAAACTAAAACAAGTATTAACTTTTTATTTCATGGAAATAAACCAGTTTTTACATTCAATAAATTCGATATTTGGATTTGTTTGCAAAACTATAATTAAATTTAATCAAAATAATATACAATCTGAAAATAGAGACTATTACCAGCAAGTGCAATGTAAGCAAACAATTGATGGTGCTTGACACACAGTGATTTAGTTCATCATTTCTCTCTCCTCTGATCTTGAGCACGTAGTACAATGGGGTAAGGAGTGGCTGGTTACTTTTAATGCATCTAAAACCAAGCTTCTCTCTTTACATCATCAACATTCTGATCCACATCTGCCATCAATTGAAATGAATGGCTCTCGTCTTCAGGAGGCCTCAAGTTTTGACAAGCTTCTTGGCTTGACCATTACTCCTGATCTTAAATGGAACACGTACATCAAATCTGTTGCCAAGGCCGCTGGAAAAATGGTGGGATCTTTCTATCGATCCGGTAGATATCTCACTGCTGATGCTATTCTCTATCTATATAAGAGCCAGGTACGTCCAAGGATGGAATACTGTTGCCACATCTGGGCAGGAGCTGCTAGAAAGGACTTGGCCTGCCTTGATAGAGTTCAAAATAGACTTCGTAGCCTCGTAGGAGATGTCCTTTTCTCTTCCTTGCAATGTTGCGAGTTTGTCTCTGATGTATCATTATTTTCATGGAAAGTGTTCGACTGAGCTTCAATCTATGGTCCCCCCTCGCCAAACTTTAACAAGAAACACTCGTCTAGCTGTAAATGCTATCAATAATTCCCCCCACTCTTTATCTGTGCCTAAACCTAAACGTAGATTCCATGAACAAAGCTTCTTTCTTAGAACTGCACGCCTGTGGAATTGTCTTCCGTTTTCCTGCTTTCCGGCTGACTACAATATGGTTGTCTTCAAGTCTAACGTAAATAAGTTCTTGATGAGCCGTTCCATATAAGTTATCAAATTTACCAAATTTTCATTACTAATGATTACTATGTTGCCCAATTTCTACTGTACACTCTTTAACCCTTATCCTTGAGTGGCCTCTTGGCCTTGATAATGTGGTGATGCCTATGTAAAAAAAAAAAAAGTTAGATTATCAAGCTTGCTCTCATGATTTTTTTCAGATTAAAACAGATGCTGAACCATCAGTGTTGCATTTGTAATGATTATTTATTCAAAATAAACCATAATTCAATATACAATGTAAAGTCAGTCTCATTAGCATTTTTTTGTCATCAATAGCTTTTTTTGCAATAAAATATGTAATTAGATCCATTTCTACAAAGGACATGTTTTTTTTATTTTAGTTCATTAAAGTAAGATTTCTTTCCCATTCAATTTAAAAATTGAATCTAATCTTTAATCTGTTGTCTAATTTGGATTGTTATAATTCTTTCTATGGACTGATTTTCTGCAAAACGTTTGCTTTAGGTCAACATTTTATGAATTTTACTTTCACATGTATCATAGCATCATTCAATGCAATAAGAATCACAATTTGAATTTTCTTGCTTGAATTTGATAATCTTTAACATTTTCCATTCTTTAGTTATTTCACGATTTTTGAAATGACAAGTGATAATTTCGATTATCAGACTATTATTTTTTATCTTAATTTTTATTTTCACAAAATTTTGACCAATATAACCTCTGACCTTTTTTAGGTGCATCATTTTGAACTTGAGAATCTTTATATTGAACTTTAGAACCTATACAGAATTTTAAACATTCTGTCAGCCTTTAATGCACTATAGTAGATTGTATGCATTTTGTTGACTTGGTGGGAATATTAATTATTAAGTTATTCTTAGTTATTATTGACGCTAAGTGCATCTTCTTAATGTAAACATTAATTATTAAGTTATTATTGACTTTAAGTGCATCCTCTGAATGTAAACACAGAACCACATGATACTCAAAGCTTATATTCATTTTCTATTCAAGCCCACACTACACATTATAATAACTAAGAATAACTATAGTTAACACTCCTTCCCAGTTGTGTTCTGGCATGAGAACAATTTACTTTATAGAATTACCTACCACTGTTCACCACATTTATATAGAAACTCACTAAAGGGCATCATTATCTCCCCTTTTGGTGACAATCCTCATCTCAAAAATTCTTTAAAATATTGTAATAGACATAGACTATATGGAAAATGGTAATATTTAAAACACTCATAAAAAAGAAACAAAATTCAAAAAAAGTTATAATAATGCTTATTGTTGCAGAATGTGCTTTCCAATGACATTATTTGCTTTGTCTTCATAAGTTAAAGTAAAATTTATAAAATGTCAAATGAAGCAAATTTTTGCAGAAGACTAATGCATAGAAAGTATTATGTGTGTGGCATCCGTCAGTCGAAACGACTATGGATCAGCGCCGTATTAAGATGTTGCCTGTATGCATCCTTTTGTGTGACTGTAGAGACCAATTCTTGATTTGCATAGTCTGCCACAGCCTTGACATACGAAGGTTGTTATGCAATTTGCCGCTTCGTCCAGCTGTTCCGCCTGTACACTCGCTCTTTTCCTAGCTCTCTTTGCAGCGTTTTCAACATGGAGGGTCCTCTCGCTGATGATAATCCCCTGGCATATCATTTTCCTCCAGGCAGTTCTGTCAGCTGCAGAGGCTTCCCATGTGTTCCTGTCCACTGAGAAAGCCTTCATGTCACGCTTGCAGACATCCCTGTAGCGAAGATGGGGTCGCCCCCTCTTTCTTGAGCCTGAGGCAACCTCGCCATAGAGAAGGTCTTTAGGGATGCGCCCATCATCCATCCTGCGCACATGGCCCAGCCAGCAAAGACGTCGCTCACGCAGTAGGGAGTAAATGGATGGGATGCCCGCTCTCTGCAGAACATCAGTATTACTCACTCTGTCCTGCCATGTGATACCAAGTATCCTACGTATACACCTCATATGGAAGACCTGGAGTTTCCTCTCTTGTGTTGAGTATGTAGTCCAGGATTCACTACCATACAGTAGAACACTGAGGATGCATGCTCTGTAGACGGTCATCTTGGTGGAAGTGGTAAGGTGCCTGTTTTCCCAGACTCTTTTAGTTAGTTTAGAGAGGGTTGTGGATGCCTTTTTAATCCTTTTGTTTAGCTCCACGTCCAATGAGAGGGTGTCTGAAGCAGTGGAGCCTAGATATTGAAACTGGCGTACGACCTCTAGTGGTGTGCCTTGGATTGTGATGCTGGGTGGGGAGGCGGTTGCTTGTCCCATGACTTGGGTTTTCTTCTGGCTGATGGTGAGACCGAACAGGCTGCAAGCATTAGCAAACCTGTCCATCAGTCTTTGAAGACCATCTTCCTGATGCGATGCTATAGCTGCATCATCGGCAAACAGCATGTCTCTTATCCGAACTGTCCTGGTCTTTGTCCTGGAGCAGAGTCTGGCGATGTTGAAGAGACCACCATCTGACCTGGAGTGCAAGCAGATACCATCCGTTGTGTTCTTGAAAGCATGCTTCAGGAGTAGGAAGAAGAAGATGCCGAAGAGTGTTGGGGCCAACACACAACCCTGTTTGACACCACTCCTCACCTCGAACTCAGCAGACATGCCACCGTTAAATTGCACAGTGCTCCTCATGCCATCATGAAAGGATCTTATGATGCTGAGGAGTTTTGGTGGGCATCCGATCAGTGGGAGAATTTTATTATTATATTATATTGTTATAATACTTTCTGCTCTCTCACTGATCAGAAAGTATTATAACAATCTAATATAAAAATAGTGAAGAAATTAAATTTGATGAAATAGATTGGACGAAAAATGCATGTTTTAAAGAACTCATTTAAATGCAAAGCAGATGTTTATTATTTTGTAGGAAAAATCTATTGATGAAAAAGGAATGATGATTTTTTTCCTAAAACAACATTTATATAAAAACATGTTAGTAAATAAAAGAAGACTTGGGTAAATAGAGCTAGTAAGATATTAAAAGAAATTGCTTTCAGTAAAGATAATATTATTAATAACCATTTAATTTGAATAATGTTTTTAAATTGAATGAAAAATTTTTAATTGAATAAAATTTTATTTATAACTTTTTTTTTTTTTACAGTGTTTCCCTAATTTATTTGGTCAACCCCTTGTCTGCCTTCTGTCCCCTGAACAATTGCCATCAACAATGCAAGGTTTGTGTTTTTCTTCCAACTAGAGAGAAAGAGAGAGAGAAATATAGCAAGCAGAAAGAGACTAATTTAGGATTTTATCTTTTTATTTTTGTAATTGAATTGGCTTTGCAAACTCACTTTTTCCTGACTCAAGCAATCGAATCTAACAACAATAACCAAATGTAACAAAAATGTTATTGTTATTAATAAGTATTGGAATTTTTAAAGTTGATTTTTAATAGTAATTGTCTGTATTTTTGAGATGAGGTGTTTTCATTGATTGAGATTGTCGGACTGACTTCCTCATCTTGGTTGTTATCGTCACAACGTTTCGGACGTTTTGCCCTCTGGCCTTCATCAGGTGTTTTGTATCAAAAGACACCTACAAAACACCTGATGAAGGCCAGAAGGCAAAACGGCCGAAACGTTGTGACGATAACAACCAAGATGAGGAAGTCAGTCCGACAATCTCAATCATTGATTTTTAATATTCGTTTGAAAAATTCTTTTAATACTATTGTTTTGAAGCACTACCAATATTTTTGTTGGTTATTACTTTGTCATATTTACTACAATTAAGTATTTTTATTTTCTCCATCATCTTCACCATCATCATCAGCTTAACATATAAGCTGGCATGTGCTGGACAGTTTTAATGAATTGACTTCCATTTATCAAGTCCATTTTTATTACTCCCATGTTTCCTAACCCTAACCTTATTCCCTTAATTGTTCTACATTTGCTGACTCAAGAAATCACATTCTTTCAGTGTGGCTATACCATCAAAGTTTCTTATTCTGCACACAAAATCTAAACATACTGTCCAGATTTAATTCCATCTCTGAGGTCATCATAATGAAACTCATCTTTAAGATTCACAAATCATGTCGTTCTCATATAATTTCTTTCCATGTAATGAATGTCCTCAATCCTCACTGTCCAGGTATCACTTCCATACATCAACACACTTCCATACATCAACACACAATGAATGTCCTCAATCCTCACTGTCCAGGTATCACTTCCATACATCAACACACTTCCATACATCAACACACTTCCATACATCAACACACATGCCTGATAGACTGCTAATTTGGTTGACAGTAATGGCAAAAGTTCCCTGAACTTACTCCACTCACTCTTAATTCTTGCTATGATAGTAGGATCTGCTCCTCCATGTGATGCAATCATATCACAAAGGTAACAAAACTATGCAATGACATCACCATCCAGATATCTTTTGTCCACATCTGAATTCTCATCCATCTCTTATTACCTTGCTGTTATTAATAAGTATTACATTTTTTTGCACAAACTTGTTATCCTCTTCCAATCTACCAGTAACTTCACTGCATTTCTTGTCCACCTAATGCTTATACCTGAATTGCACCTTCTACAAACTAAGAAAATATCTTTTTTTATTTATTTTGTTTGAGCTTTCCAATGCTACAATCACTTTTTTCCAAGAAAACATTACACTCAGAATCCGCTCTCAGAAAAGATTACTCTCAAAAAACAGTTCTCTAATCAAAACATTACTCTTAAGGAAATTTTACAAAATGAGATCAAACATCACTCTGAGAAAAACTGTTTGAAAACATTACACCTTGGCATTGGTTTTGATTTTTTGAAGAATCAGATTGAATTATATGGTTGGAGATGAACTTGTATATACTATGGCAACCAATTGATTGATTGGATCTCTTCAATCTTTTGTCTAGCTGAAGTGGAGGAATGGCTCAGCAACCAGAATCCCATCCTAAGGCATAATAGGTCACCACAACCTACAGGCGACCCCATTTTCGAAAGAGTTGAGTTATTTCTCTATATGAGGTTGCAGTCAGCGAATTTGTGGCCCTACTGACAGGGCAAATTCATATTTGTTTTTTTCATCTGATCAGTTATCCTGAATATGTTGTTCTTTTGGTCATTCCTTCATAATATCGGGAAACATCGTCTTCTCTGCCTCCTTCTTAGCTTTGTATCTTTTGATTCTTTTTGTTTCCCTCTTTGCAGCCATTTTTCCACTCACTTTGTTGTTTTCGCTTTTCTTTGATATGTTTCTCAACTTTCTCGTTGCATTATGATGCTATGATGCTATCTTATGACTTCAGACTCCTTCATCCACCCATCGGATTTGTTACATTCAACATCTTCAGCATCTTTTATTTCCACAATTCCTGCTGTGGATTTTGTAGCCAAATGCTTAATCACACATTTCACATGTTCTTTGTTTCATGTTTTTCTGGGATAAACAATCTCTTTATCTCTTGAGCTTTCTTCAGCACTAAATTGCAAATAAGTTCAATTAACATTTTCAATGTACAAATATTCATGCACTTTTGAAACTTTTGTGAATGCAATTAATCCACATAAAACCATATTGACTCATTTACACTTTCTACCAGAAAAAGAAATCACAAGAACTAAGGTATGCTGCATGATAATTCCACATGAGCACATATCCAATTAGGGAAAATGCAGATTTTGTTCATCAAATATTTTGTTAACATGATCATTCACATAAAACTTCATTGCTAAACTCTCCTCTGTGAAAAAAATTTCTTCAATTTTTTGAAAACTATTCATCTGTCAGTTTATCAACAAAGATTCGGATGATTCAAGATTTGTTACTTGCAGTTTTAAAATTTGACAAATGATTGATTTTTAAGTACCTAAATTAAAACAAGTCCAACCAATTGATTTTTTGTGACTTGTGATGTTGTCATTAAAATGCTAATTAACATCTTGTCTAGATAGCCAGTTAATTCAGGGTAAATTAAAAAGAGTAAAACAAACACATTTTATTTTAAGAAAAACAAGAATTTATTCCTCTCATTGAATCAGGTAAAAATCTGAAAGAAAACATGAAACCAGTTTCACTGCAATGAAGAAAAGAGTAAACATTAAAGATAAAAAAAAAAACAGGACACAAAAACAAAGAGTAAAAAAGGGGAAAGCAAGTACAAGTAAGGATAGAGTGATTGGAAAAAGAGTGTGAGAGGCCAGCAGATTATCACAAATCAACACAGTTTGAATTGTGTTGATTTGATGACACATAGCAGCAGATCATTCTCTTTCCTCTTTTGCGTTGTCATTAAAAATGACTGCACAAAATCATTTGGGCTTAATAAGGGCTTTTTTTTTCTTGTACAGTATAAAGTATATATACATATCAACCATTCCACAAGACACAACATCCCCCTCTCTCTCTTACAATCAACAAAAAAGAGAAAGATTTCTTCAGTTTATTTACTACATTACTACCGACCTCCTGTTTGTGACACATTATCTTGACACATAACCCTTAACTTCCTCTACTGCTTATTCTGGCCTTATGTGAAAAAATACTGTTTAATTTTACACACCTGCATCTAAATATTGCTTCATCTAAACATTGTTTGTGTGTCATTTGACATGTGAATTTACAATTGTAAAAATAAACATTTCTTATTTTCAGACCAACATTTGAAAGGCAATTTATTTACACTTTTCCTTCATTGTCCGTTGATGGCATTTTGTTATGTGTGTAATATCGGAGATATTCCAATCACAACATGGGACAAATGTCAGAGTCAAGTGGACAAATTTATGTCCGAAGCATCAAAGCTGTTTACTCGCTCAAGGAAATTAGGTAAGACAATAATATTTTCATTTTATGAATCGAGCCTATAAAGATAGCTAGCCTGTTCTGTGTAGCATGTCGAAAAACCAGCTGTATTTATACAATTCCTACAGATGTAGTTGTAGACATGAATAGCTCCTGGCATTCATGTATCATTTTCATTTTAGATTTGTGTTTGTTTTTACATTTTAACATATAATAGGGATTCATCTGTTTGGGGGTATGTTCACTTGTCCGTATCAAATTGAAGCTGATAAAGTTGTGGATGTATTCGAGTGAAAATTGTACTCTTACAGTGTTCCATGGGTTAATTATTTGTGTCGATGTACGTACCGGAGGGTCGTTGGCTGTGATGTTCATGCTTTGAATTTGATTCTTTTTTTGAATAGTTTCCTCTAATGGTTTTCTTTGGTGGGATTATTTGCAAATTATGCCATTGATGTAGACAGAGAAAAAAATCAGTTCAAATAAATAAGAAAATAAGCTTAAATAAATAAGAAAATAAGCTTAAATAAATAAGAAAATAAGCTTAAATAAATAACAAAATAAACTTCAATAAATAAGAAAATAAGTTTAAATAAATAAAAAATAAGCTTAAATAAATAAGAAAATAAACTTAAATAAATAAGAAATAAACTTATATAAATAAGAAAATAAGTTTAAATAAATAAGAAAATAAGCTTAAATAAATAAGAAAATAAGTTTAAATAAGAAAATAGGCTTAAATAAGAAAATAGGCTTAAATAAATAACAAAATAAGCTTAAATAAATAACAAAATAAGCTTAAATAAATAACAAAATAAGCTTAAATAAATAACAAAATAAGCTTAAATAAATAACAAAATAAGCTTAAATTAACAGGAAAATAAGTTTAAATAAATAAGAAAATAAGTTTAAATAAATAAGAAAATAAGCTTAAATAAATAAGAAAATAAGTTTAAATAAATAAGAAAATAAACTTAAATAAATAAGAAAATAAGTTTAAATAAATAAGAAAATAAGCTTAAATAAATAAGAAAATAAACTTAAATAAATAACAAAATAAGCTAAAATAAATAACAAAATAAACTTAAATAAATAACAAAATAAGCTTAAATAAATAACAAAATAAGCTTAAATAAATAACAAAATAAACTTAAATAAATAACAAAATAAGCTTAAATAAATAAGAAAATAAACTTAAATAAATAAGAAAATAAGCTTAAATAAATAACAAAATAAACTTAAATAAATAACAAAATAAGCTTAAATAAATAACAAAATAAGCTTAAATAAATAAGAAAATAAGCTTAAATAAGAAAATAGGCTTAAATAACAAAATAAGCTTAAATAAATAACAAAATAAACTTAAATAAATAACAAAATAAGCTTAAATAAATAACAAAATAAACTTAAATAAATAACAAAATAAGCTTAAATTAACAGGAAAATAAGTTTAAATAAATAAGAAAATAAGCTTAAATAAATAAGAAAATAAACTTAAATAAATAAGAAAATAAGCTTAATTAAATAACAAAAAAAGTTTAAATAAGAAAATAAAGTTAAATAAATAAGAAAATAAATAACAAAATAAACTTAAATAAATAAGAAAATAAGCTTAAATAAATAAGAAAATAAGCTTAAATAAATAAGAAAAAAAACTTAAATAAATAAGAAAATAAGCTTAAATAAATAACAAAATAAGTTTAAATAAATAACAAAATAAGCTTAAATAAATAAGAAAATAAGTTTAAATAAATAAGAAAATAAGTTTAAATAAATAACAAAATAAGCTTAAATAAATAAGAAAATAAGTTTAAATAAATAAGAAAATAAGCTTAAATAAATAACAAAATAAGTTTAAATAAATAACAAAATAAGCTTAAATAAATAACAAAATAAGTTTAAATAAATAAGAAAATAAGTTTAAATAAATAAGAAAATAAGTTTAAATAAATAAGAAAATAAGCTTAAATAAATAACAAAATAAACTTAAATAAATAACAAAATAAGCTTAAATTAACAGGAAAATAAGTTTAAATAAATAAGAAAATAAGCTTAAATAAATAAGAAAATAAACTTAAATAAATAAGAAAATAAGCTTAATTAAATAACAAAAAAAGTTTAAATAAGAAAATAAAGTTAAATAAATAAGAAAATAAATAACAAAATAAACTTAAATAAATAAGAAAATAAGCTTAAATAAATAAGAAAATAAGCTTAAATAAATAAGAAAAAAAACTTAAATAAATAAGAAAATAAGCTTAAATAAATAACAAAATAAGTTTAAATAAATAACAAAATAAGCTTAAATAAATAAGAAAATAAGTTTAAATAAATAAGAAAATAAGTTTAAATAAATAACAAAATAAGCTTAAATAAATAAGAAAATAAGTTTAAATAAATAAGAAAATAAGCTTAAATAAATAACAAAATAAGTTTAAATAAATAACAAAATAAGCTTAAATAAATAACAAAATAAGTTTAAATAAATAAGAAAATAAGTTTAAATAAATAAGAAAATAAGTTTAAATAAATAAGAAAATAAGCTTAAATAAATAACAAAATAAGTTTAAATAAATAACACAATAAGCTTAAATAAATAAGAAAATAAGTTTAAATAAATAAGAAAATAAGTTTAAATAAATAAGAAAATAAGCTTAAATAAATAACAAAATAAGTTTAAATAAATAACAAAACAAGCTAAATAAATAAGAAAATAAGTTTAAATAAATAAGAAAATAAGCTTAAATAAATAACAAAATAAGTTTAAATAAATAACAAAATAAGTTTAAATAAATAAGAAAATAAGCTTAAATAAATAAGAAAATAAGCTTAAATAAGAAACTAGGCTTGAATAAATAAGAAAATAGGCTTAAATAAATAAGAAAATAAGCTTAAATAAGAAAATAAGCTTAAATAAATAACAAAATAGGCTTAAATAAATAAGAAAATAGGCTTAAATAAATTAGAAAATAAGCTTAAATAGGCTTGAATAAATAACAAAATACGCTTAAATAAATAACAAAATACGCTTAAATAAATAAGAAAATAGGCTTAAATAAATAAGAAAATAAGCTTAAATAAATTAGAAAATAAGTTTCAATAAATAAGAAAATAAGTTTAAATAAATAAGACAATCAGCTTAAATAAATAAGAAAAAAGCTTAAATAAATAGGAACATAAGCTTTAATAAATAAGAAAATAAGCTTAAATAAGAAAATAGGATTAAATAAGAAAATAAGCTTAAATAAATAAGAAAATAAGTTTTATTAAATAAGAAAATAAGTTTTATTAAATAAGAAAATAGGCTTGGATGCTGTTGTATGCATTTAGTCTTATTTTGTTTGTGCTGACGAACAAGGTTCATCTTAGCGTCACCATTGTTGTCACTATCACTGCTCCTGCTGATTTCTATTTTGTTTATGTAAATATGGAGGTATATGCGATATAATACTATGGTTTCTTTTCAAATTATTTACTTCCACTAGACAACTTGTAGAATAGAAATATTTTTTATTTTTGACCAAAAACGGGTGGCTAGTTCCATATCCCGAAAAGAAATTGGGTTCCCTAAAGTGCCTGATCTGACTTAAGGCGTTTATCCAACAAAACAAAAGGTTCGTGACTATTGGGAACTGAGCACGTGGACCCTTCCACAACTCGTGCGAACATATGCACCGAGAAGTTGAAAGAATGGCGGCAAATGGGATCTAATGTATCTGTTAGATCTTCGCAAGGCCTATCTTCAAGTGCGCATGCACCAATCACTGTGGCCAAACTGTACTTATTAAGGAGAAAAAGTATTGCCTAATCCGCATAGGGTTTGTACTTAATGTGGTGCCATTGATTATGCAGATGATTGTTGATGCTGTTCTTGCTAAGAATGAGTGCGTACAGCAGGCAACATCCGCATATATTGATGATGTATATGTGGATGAGGAAATTATGGCTGCGCCACGCAGGAAGGAGCATCTCTGCAACTTTGGTCTCCTTAACAAGGAACGGGAAAGGCTCGGTCTGCAGGTTTGGAAAGAGAATGATGTCCTATGTTGGAAACGACAGAACAAGGTCTTGGACATGCCCCACATTGCTATGCAGCGAATCATATTTTCTCTGCGGGGAAAGTTAGTTTGACACCTCCTGGTGGACGGCTGGCTTTGTGTTGCAGTGGCGTTCATCAAGCAGAGGACGTCCGATGTTACTGCTGGGTGGGATGATGAAGTTCATGATGCTCCTCTCAACACAATGCTTGGACAGGGAGCGCGAGGAAGACCCAGCGCGGGGCAGATGGTGCATTGATGGCTGAGACCTCAGTGTGTGGGTTGATGCGAGCTCTCTTACCACTGGTGTGTCACTAGTGATGGGGATGGGGCTGTGGTGGAGGATGCTTTCTGACTACGACCAGAAAAGGACTCCCAGCATGTAAACCTGGCAGAGCTCGATGCCATCATCAAGGGGATAAAATTAGCAATCCTATGGAAATCAACTACACTGCGACTGTTCACCAATTCTGCCCACAAGTGGATTTCAGATACTCTCACTGGGATGGTCAGGGTGCAAATCAAGGCCATGAGCGAGATGCTCATTTAACGGCAGCTTGACACAATCATGAGGCTGGTATGAAAATACGCACTCAATGGAGGTGTCCCTGGTCAAATCCAGCTTGAACAAAGCAGATTGTTTGACAAGGGTACCCGAAAGATGATGCTACTAAGAGAGCCATTGAACCCATACAACTTACTGCGCTGCATCCGTGAGCCCCATTTGAGTTAATCAAATCAAAGAAGTCCACCAGCAAAGGGAGCACCCTGGGATCAAACAGACCTTATATTTTGCTAAGTTGATTCAGGAGTGCAAAAGGCAGGCGTCAGAAAAGAGGTCAAAAACTGTGTGGCTTGCCAATCCATCGACCCAGCACCCGTTCGCTAGGAGAAAGGGAAGCTGGAGGTGAGGGACACTGCAGCCAGCTGGTGATAGATATTACCCACCACAACCATGGTGAGGATTTCCTCACTCTCATTGACTGCGGCCAACCCAAGTTTGCGATATGGCAACAACTGCACTGGCAAGATACAGTTGTCATCATCCATCAGTTAAACAGTGTTTTCCTTGAACAAGGGCCCCGAACAAAGATACTAACCAACAATGGCACCGCATTCATCAGTGAAGCATCACTCTGGTTTGCACAAGCCTTATCCGAAAGTGACTCAGACATCAGTACCCTCCCAGCAGACGCAGTTTTTTCAACCCACTGATTGCGGATGAAAGCGCAAGCGAAGATGAAGCGTGCATCATACTCCACTTCGCAGATCACCCATGGATGTGATTGCCACCTCTGTGCCATTGTGAGTGCAGGAAAAATACAGAAACATTCATTCTGTGTATAAAGAAGATCATTGTGCAACTCGTCGGATGTTTTGATACAACCTGCGTGTAGTTAACCTCGTTGTGCGACTCGTCAGATTTCTTGATGCAACCTGTGTGTAGTTAACTTTATTGTGCGACTCGTCAGATTTGTTGATGCATCCTGTGTGTAGTTAACTTTATTGTGCGACTCGTCAGATTTGTTGATGCATCCTGTGTGTAGTTAACTTTATTGTGCGACTCGTCAGATTTGTTGATGCATCCTGTGTGTAGTTAACTTTGTTGTGCGACTCGTCAGATTTGTTGATGCATCCTGTGTGTAGTTAACTTTATTGTGCGACTCGTCAGATTTGTTGATGCATCCTGTGTGTAGTTAACTTTATTGTGCGACTCGTCAGATTTGTTGATGCATCCTGTGTGTAGTTAACTTTATTGTGCGACGCGTCAGATTTGTTGATGCATCCTGTGTGTAGTTAACTTTATTGTGCGACTCGTCAGATTTGTTGATGCATCCTGTGTGTAGTTAACTTTGTTGTGCGACTCGTCAGATTTGTTGATGCATCCTGTGTGTAGTTAACTTTGTTGTGCGCTCGTCAGATTTGTTGATGCATCCTGTGTGTAGTTAGCTTTGTTGTGCGACTCGTCAGATTTGTTGATGCATCCTGTGTGTAGTTAACTTTATTGTGCGACTCGTCAGATTTGTTGATGCATCCTGTGTGTAGTTAACTTTGTTGTGCGACTCGTCAGATTTGTTGATGCATCCTGTGTGTAGTTAACTTTATTGTGCGACTCGTCAGATTTGTTGATGCATCCTGTGTGTAGTTAACTTTATTGTGCGACTCGTCAGATTTGTTGATGCATCCTGTGTGTAGTTAACTTTATTGTGCGACTCGTCAGATTTGTTGATGCATCCTGTGTGTAGTTAACCTTATTGTGCGACTCGTCAGATTTGTTGATGCATCCTGTGTGTAGTTAACTTTGTTGTGTGACTCGTCAGATTTGTTGATGCATCCTGTGTGTAGTTAACCTCGTTATTCGACTCGTCAGATTTGTTGATGCATCCTGTGTGTAGTTAACCTCGTTATGCGACTCGTCAGATTTGTTGATGCATCCTGTGTGTAGTTAACTTTATTGTGCGACTCGTCAGATTTGTTGATGCATCCTGTGTGTAGTTAACTTTATTGTGCGACTCGTCAGATTTGTTGATGCATCCTGTGTGTAGTTAACCTCGTTATGCGACTCGTCAGATTTGTTGATGCATCCTGTGTGTAGTTAACTTTATTGTGCGACTCGTCAGATTTGTTGATGCATCCTGTGTGTAGTTAACTTTATTGTGCGACTCGTCAGATTTGTTGATGCATCCTGTGTGTAGTTAACTTTATTGTGCGACTCGTCAGATTTGTTGATGCATCCTGTGTGTAGTTAACCTCGTTATGCGACTCGTCAGATTTGTTGATGCATCCTGTGTGTAGTTAACCTCGTTATGCGACTCGTCAGATTTGTTGATGCATCCTGTGTGTAGTTAACTTTATTGTGCGACTCGTCAGATTTGTTGATGCATCCTGTGTGTAGTTAACCTCGTTATGCGACTCGTCAGATTTGTTGATGCATCCTGTGTGTAGTTAACTTTATTGTGCGACTCGTCAGATTTGTTGATGCATCCTGTGTGTAGTTAACCTCGTTATGCGACTCGTCAGATTTGTTGATGCATCCTGTGTGTAGTTAACTTTATTGTGCGACTCGTCAGATTTGTTGATGCATCCTGTGTGTAGTTAACTTTATTGTGCGACTCGTCAGATTTGTTGATGCATCCTGTGTGTAGTTAACTTTATTGTGCGACTCGTCAGATTTGTTGATGCATCCTGTGTGTAGTTAACCTCGTTATGCGACTCGTCAGATTTGTTGATGCATCCTGTGTGTAGTTAACTTTATTGTGCGACTCGTCAGATTTGTTGATGCATCCTGTGTGTAGTTAACCTCGTTATGCGACTCGTCAGATTTGTTGATGCATCCTGTGTGTAGTTAACTTTATTGTGCGACTCGTCAGATTTGTTGATGCATCCTGTGTGTAGTTAACTTTATTGTGCGACTCGTCAGATTTGTTGATGCATCCTGTGTGTAGTTAACCTCGTTATGCGACTCGTCAGATTTGTTGATGCATCCTGTGTGTAGTTAACTTTATTGTGCGACTCGTCAGATTTGTTGATGCATCCTGTGTGTAGTTAACTTTATTGTGCGACTCGTCTGATTTGTTGATGCATCCTGTGTGTAGTTAACTTTATTGTGCGACTCGTCAGATTTGTTGATGCATCCTGTGTGTAGTTAACTTTATTGTGCGACTCGTCAGATTTGTTGATGCATCCTGTGTGTAGTTAACTTTATTGTGCGACTCGTCTGATTTGTTGATGCATCCTGTGTGTAGTTAACTTTATTGTGCGACTCGTCAGATTTGTTGATGCATCCTGTGTGTAGTTAACTTTATTGTGCGACTCGTCTGATTTGTTGATGCATCCTGTGTGTAGTTAACTTTATTGTGCGACTCGTCAGATTTGTTGATGCATCCTGTGTGTAGTTAACTTTATTGTGCGACTCGTCTGATTTGTTGATGCATCCTGTGTGTAGTTAACTTTATTGTGCGACTCGTCAGATTTGTTGATGCATCCTGTGTGTAGTTAACTTTATTGTGCGACTCGTCAGATTTGTTGATGCATCCTGTGTGTAGTTAACTTTATTGTGCGACTCGTCTGATTTGTTGATGCATCCTGTGTGTAGTTAACTTTATTGTGCGACTCGTCAGATTTGTTGATGCATCCTGTGTGTAGTTAACTTTATTGTGCGACTCGTCAGATTTGTTGATGCATCCTGTGTGTAGTTAACTTTATTGTGCGACTCGTCTGATTTGTTGATGCATCCTGTGTGTAGTTAACTTTATTGTGCGACTCGTCAGATTTGTTGATGCATCCTGTGTGTAGTTAACTTTATTGTGCGACTCGTCAGATTTGTTGATGCATCCTGTGTGTAGTTAACTTTATTGTGCGACTCGTCAGATTTGTTGATGCATCCTGTGTGTATTGAACATCGTTGTGCGACTCATCAGATTTTTCGGATTCATATTATTAGATTCATTTAACAAAATCTTATTTTATTTTTTATTTCCTAATTATAACAATTTATTTTTACTTATTTTATTTGAAACTAGTTCTATCTGAGCTTGCATTCAACTCATCTAAATTAAAAAAGTAAATAAGGAACGCTAACTAAAAGAATATGATTTTTTTTCCCTTAATTTTTATTTTTATTTCCTAGCAGAGTTTCTTGACGTTTGCGATTGAATAAGAATCAGCAAATGTTCCACCTACTCATACTTTTATTGTCATTGAAATCAATGAAATCGCCCATTTTTTAATCAAATCGATTGATAGTTATGCCCCTCCACAAGTTTCATATGTCCATCAGACATTGTAGTCTACATTGCACAGCAGAGAATCAACTGTTAATTGTATAGAATCATCTGTAAGTAATAGCTTCACTTAGTTTGAAATGCATAAGTCAAATATCATGGTTCAATTGTGCTCTAAACAGAAACATTCATTATGAACATGCTACCTGCCTTATCAAAGAATCAACTGTTGAGTTTATGAAATTATTTTTACATAATCACTTTGTGATGAAAAGAGAGACCAACGAGAACAGAATAAGGCAAAGAGTGGAGTAACTGCTCAAGTGGGCTGTACAGGAAGTAGGAAAAGGGAGATAATCAACGGATGTTGATGGGAGAGTTCTTCTGATTTCACCACATTTTCCGCCGCTCAGGGAAAGTCCAGGTCAGTCAGCTTCTTAGGGACCAGGTCGCTGCAGTAGTCTATTTCGGCTGAAATAGGAAACAAAGAGAAAAGATATAAGAGTTCAATGTTGGTAATTTTCCTCTAGGTACCGAGGTTTCCGACGAACTCTAGAGGAGTGTCGCGGATTGGTTGCATCATATAGGATCGGAGAGGGCCTCGAATTATCGTCTTGGAAGGTTGATTGAGGACAAGGAGGAGCGAGATTCTCCACGATAGAGTTAGCGGTGTCAGTAGGGTTTACCATAAGAAGGTGTTCAGGTTCCTCGAGTGTCGAAGGGAGTATGTTGGGTTGGTCATTTGGCAGAGCACATGGTGGGTCAGAAAGGGTGGAATCTGATTCCAGAAGTGGCTGGGAATGAATTGCTGCTTCTGCTAAGGGAGCAATATGACGAAGAGATACAGTAGTTTCTCTTCCATTATTAAGCCGTACGTGGGCATAGTTCGGATTCACATCCAGGATCTCAACTGTTTCCACCGAGGGCTCATATTTACTACCGAGCACGTGTCGCTTCAGGAGAGCAGATTTAGATTTTGTCATCCATGTCGGTATAGATTCACCTGTAGACGATTTTCTGGGGAAGGTAAACATGCGTTCGTGAGGGGTACAATTAGTAGCAGTGGAGAGCAACGAACGTATACAATGGAGGGCCACGTCTAGAACTTTTTCCCAACTACTAACATGAAGATTATTTGACCGCAGAGCTAAGTTCACTGTTTGCCAGATAATTCCATTGTATCTTTCCACTTGACCATTACCTTGAGGATTGAAGGCGGTAGTTCTGCTCGTGGCAATTCGCCGGGAATTTAGGAATTCCTTTAGTTCATCCGACATGAAGGCCGTGCCCCGGTCAGAGTGCACAAAAGATGGATTTCCAAAAACGGAGAATAGGTTGGTCAAATGCTTCTTTACCGTAGCTGCTGAGACGTCTGTGCAAGGGTAGGCGAACGGGAAACGAGAATATTCATCCACAATGGTCAGTATGTACCTGTTGCGAGAGTTGGAAGGTAGAGGTCCTTTGAAATCCATACTTAGTCTCTCGAACGGTTTACTCGCCTTTATGAGGGGTTGGGAGGACACTTTAATAAATCTTGGTTTTATCTCGGAACACACCTGGCAAGACCTAGTCATAGCCCTTATGTCTTCCACCGAGTAGGGCAAGTTCTTACTTCGAATGAAATGCAGCATTCGAGTCACTCCAGGGTGACATAAGCTCCTGTGTAGATCGAACAATTTGTTATTCATTTTTGCGGATGAACAAATTCGAGACAGTGCATCGGCGGCCGCGTTTTGTTTTCCGGGGCGATACACTATATCGTAGCTGAAGCAGGCAAGCTCTAATTTCCACCTAGTAATTTTCTCATTTTTTATTTTGCTTTTACCTTTAGGGTTTAGCATGAAGGAGACAGATTTTTGGTCGGTGATGAGCTTGAAATGCTTCCCGAGTAGCAAGTGTCGCCATTTTCTGATCGCTTCTACAATGGCATAGGCTTCTTTTTCTACAGCAGAATGCTTTTGTTCTGTAGGCGTTAGGGTTCTTGAAAAGAAAGCCGCGGGCCGACCGTTTTGGGTTAGTGAAGCAGCAATAGCATGTTCGGAAGCATCCGTTTCAATTTCAAGGGGGGAGTCCGAGTCTATACTAGTCAGCGAGGATTTGGCAATTTCTTTTTTTAGGTGGAAGAAAGCATCCGACTGTCTCTCAGAGAGGGGAAAACTAGTTACTCTAGTCAGGGGATGTAATTTCTCAGAAAAATTGGGTATCCACCTTGAATAGTGGGAGAACATTCCCATCGCTCGACGGAGGGAAGAGAGGTTTTTTGGTACTGGTAGGTCCATCAATCCTTTAAGTCTGTCAGGGTCGGGTTTTACTGACCCTTTACTTATGCTATACCCAAGCAAATTCACGGAGCCGAGTGAATAGTAGCATTTACTTGCATTCAAAGTTAAGCCATACTTTGCCACACTATCCAGGAATCTTTTCAAATTGTTGTCATGGTCCGCCTGGTTTCGTCCACATATAGTGACATTATCAATATAAGCGTAGGTACCTAGAAGGTTTTCACGCTTTATCATGTCATCCATCACTCGCTGGAAACTCGCCACACCATTGGTCACTCCGAAAGGGATTCGACGAAACTGATACAGGGACCCAGCAGCTTCAAAGGCTGTATATTTCCGCTCTTCGGGTTTTATCGCGACTTGATGATAAGCACTTGTCAGGTCTAATGTGCTAAATACTTGGTAGCTGGCAATCTCGTTCACCATGTCCTCTATCCGCGGAAGGGGGTAAGCATCCAATAACGTAAAGCGGTTTATTGTCTGTGAATAGTCGACGACAAGTCTTTTCTTGTGATTTTCAGGCGATATTACTAGTGATTGGGCTCGCCAAGGGGATTGCGAGGGTTCTATAATGCCTTCTTTCAGCATACGTTTTACTTCTGACTGAATGAATTTCGAGTCAGGTAGGCTATGTCTTCTGGATTTTATAGCTACCGGACGGCAGTCTGAAGTTAGATTCGCAAAAAGGGAGGGATAGCCAATGTTGTTCATAGCAGTAAGTCCACACACAGTAAGGGGAGTAAGTGATCCCCCAAAAGGTATTTCTATTGAAGAAAGTCGACATAGAAAATCATGCCCGAGAATGACATCGCAGCACAAGTCTGGCATAACAGAAAGCCTCACCTTGTGGTATTCTCTATCTTTCAAACGGAGGGATGCTATACAATGTCCTAAGGTACTGGATGAATGGGAACTGCTAGCCATGAAGATTCGTTCAGTACTTGGCGAGATAGCGAGCCCCAGCTTCTTAACTTGGTCCGGGTGTATAAAGTTTTCAGTGCTACCAGTGTCTATGAGTATTTTTACCGTTTTACCCCTTATTCCCCCACATAATGTCGAACGAGACAGGCTTTCCGAAAAATTATGAGTAGAGAGAGAAGCGATAATAGACTTACCGGGGTTGGTAGCAGCGGCGGCGACGACAACGGCGGACGATTTGCAAACACGTGCGAAATGCCCTTTTTTATTACAGTTCTTACAGAAGGCGTTTCGCGCGGAACACTCAGATCTGTTGTGCTTCCCTCTTCCACAGAAGTAACAGCATGCGACAGCGGCTACTATCCGTTCGGGTGTGGAGGGTGCGGTTGCGGTGATGTTTGTTTCTTCGGCTCGGGTAGACGCGCTTACGGCATTCGTTCGAGAATAGGACGCTAATTGTTTCTGAGCCGTTTCCATAACGAGTGCCTGGTTGTAAGCGGCTTTTAAGTCCAGCGACCCATTCTCTAAAAGTCTTTGTCGAATATAGTTCGATGACATTCCATTTATAAATGCGTCTCGGACGTATTCATCTCTCGCTTGCGTCTCTGAGACGGCACGAAATTCACAATCCTTGGCAAGGGTTTTTAACGACTGTAAATATTGGTCGATGCTTTCGTCCGTTTGTTGACGGCGAGTGGCCAAAAGATGCCTACAAAAGATGCTATTTTTAGGCTGAATAAAAATGGTGTCCAGTATGTCCATCGCGGAATTAAAACAGTCCACGTCAGAAATATTCTTGAAGATAGTTGGAGAGACGAGATTAACAAGGAGGCTGAATTTAAGCCTGTCAGTCAGAGGAGTTTGTTGACTTTCACCGGCAGCGTCGAGAAAGATGGCAAACGATTTTTTCCAATGTGTCCAGATATCTGCGGCGTCGGGTTGGCTGGGATCTAGATGTAGCCGTTCTGGTTTTAAATATTTCTCCATAGTGAGGAGAGGATATAGTTCAATAAATTGTGATGAAAGGAGAGACCAACGAGAACAGAATAAGGCAAAGAGTGGAGTAACTGCTCAAGTGGGCTGTACAGGAAGTAGGAAAAGGGAGATAATCAACGGATGTTGATGGGAGAGTTCTTCTGATTTCACCACACACTTAAACGTACAAAAGTCAAGTATCATAGTTTAATTGTGCTCTAAAAAGAAGCATTCATTTCAAAAGCACACCTGTCTTATAAAAGAATTTACATTTAATTTCATAGGCTGGACCTTACTGCTTGTGCTGTGAAAAAACTTTTCAAATTCACTTGTAGTGTTAACTTTGGTCAAAATCAGACTTCCTTATTTAATTGTATTTTTTCGATTATCGATTTTTAACACTTACCAGGCGCATTCTGATAAAAAAACCTACATAACACTTTGTGTGAAATTTTTTAAAAATCAGCCCAGCTGTTTCCGAGTCTGTAGGGAATGAACTGACATATATACACACACTCAAAGTAGAGATGGAGATTTAAAAATGTCTCTATGATATCAAATTGGCAAATTAATTTTTTTTTCTTAAGTACATCCATTCATAACTCATAACATGGTACAATAATTACAAATCAAAATTGACTCATCAGAATCAAAGTTTGATTTGTTAGCTTACATGTTATTTAGGTGTGAGTTTTTTTTTATACATTAGATTTACTTAAAAAGGATACTGATAAAACACTTTTAAACTTTTGGATGAGAGTCACTCGTGATGCATAGCGGACCTCGTTTTTAGTGAATTTGAATGCTTGTGTGACTTTTTTTTTACAATAACAAGAAATTACGGTCCAAAGTTCTATTGAGGCTGAAATGGCAGAGCTAAAAATGATGGTAGGTGTGGCATCCTTAAAAATGGGCCATACAGCCAATCTCACCATATAGTTGGGGATTTACTTACTACAACCCCTCCTCCCCACAAAAAAAAAACATATTGGAATTTGATTAATTACACTAACAATTATTAATTTACATACAGGTAGACCTCAAAGAAACTCATGAATTGTTAATTAAATTCACAGTCTTATTTGAAGTCCAACCATATTTAGTGCAATTAAATTTTAGTCTATGAACTAATTTGTCACCAACTTGTTACATAGACACTTTAATGATTTTCTCATAAGTAGGAATTGTGATTCTGAATGGCTTAATCCTCAGGGTAATCTTAAACATAATATGAAAACATTCCCCAGACTATGAACTGAAGATGGCCATCACAGCCCAAATGAGAACAGTGTAATTAGAATTGAATCGTGTTGAATTATAGTTGACGATTTTGTATCCACATTTATCATTGAACAACAATAAAACACTTTTTTTGACATTCATGAGTGAAATATGAGACCTAGATTGAAGCTAAATAAGTGTACGAAATTTGGTCAGATTGCAGAAAGGACTGTAGATTTTATTAACAATTTCATAAGTGGCATTTAATTTGGGTCTACTTGTATATTTACTTATTTTATTTTTTTTTGTTTATCTATTTTGTTTCTATTTAAGAACAATTAAAATTAAATAAGTAGAATATTCTTATTATTTTATTGCTTTTCAAAAATGAAATTTTCATGTTAATCACCTGAAACTCCTTCTTTTGCAGATCACTCTTTTATGCAGTTTTTTGGTGATGATTTCCTTCGCCTTCTGCTGCTCCGCTTTGTCTTCTGCTATATAGTCTTAATACTTCATCGTGGTTTCAAGGTAAGTGATATATTTACCTTTTCCCAGATTTAAAGCTGATTTATATTTTTCATGTGCCCTGACATATTGCCATCTCAAGAAATCTGTAATTATATATATATTTCTGTAATTATATATATATTTGACATTTTTTAGAAAATAAAAAAGGCATATCTTGGCCAATAATTGTTGAATTCTCTAAATTAAAAGTGCATGGCTTAGAGTTGCCAAATACAGCTCACTTAAAGAAACCACCATGAGTCTTTACCGTGGCTCCAATTGGGATTTAAACGCACACAATGTTGTCTTCATAGTGTCCTTCAATAGATGTCTGAACATTAATGTAATCTATGTAATCAGTTAATCCTTGATGTTGTAGGTGATATACACCCTAGACGTTGCAATCAGGTGAGGATGGGAATGAGGTTGTAGAAGTTCTTAGACAACCACTTTTGGGTTTTTCCTGCTGCCACACATAGCCTTCCTCCCATCATTTGACAATATCTTATATAGCCATTTAAATTGAGTTTGAGTCCCTTTTTGAAGATATAGGATGGTATCATATAGCCTTTGCTGAAAACTCACCAAAAACAGTTTGGGAATGTTAGTCTTGATGATGCACGAGATTTCAAGTCATCCATGTTCTACAGCTTTCAAACCCACCAATAAAACTCAGAAACAACTATTTGTTGTACTTTTGTCACATTAAATACTTCAAACCGTTCTGTAATCGATAAACAATAAACTAGTAATACTTGGTGTGGTATTATCCTGGGAGGGCTATACCGACTTCCGCTAAAAGAAGAAGTTTACAGGAAATATTAAATTTACATGCAGTCCCAAGCTCATCTGGTACTGGCTAGACTCCACATTGTTTAACATCAGTGATCTAATGAGAACTGGTGTGTCAACTGGCATTCTGAAATGAAAGTACATAAAAGGAAATTATCAAATTGAATACAACACCCTTAATTCCAATGTACTGTTGGATCAACAGAATTTTTTTTTGCAAATAAGTTACCATTTATCAAGGCTAAAATTCACTCGAAGTGTATATATTGAATCTCAGGGATATTTCTTTTTTACTATTTTTTAAGAGTGACATAACAGTATTTACAATCCATTTTAATATTTAATCCTATCAACATTTTTTTATAAGTGATATAGAGGTGATAGAAGAAGCATTTCTCTCTGAGAAAATATATAACCACCACTCCTCATAAAGAGCCAGAAACATTTTTTGCTGATTCACTTGTATTCATATTTCAAACATTTTGATTGGTTAACCAACAGAAGTCCAACTAATTGCCATGTTTGTTCAAAAAAGGAGAAAGAGAGATAAGGAAGCAGACTGAAGTATGAATTAAACATCTCAACAAAAACATTATCCAATTAACTGAAAGCTTAAAATTTATTAAAACTATGAAACTTTTGTTCTATATATATATATATATATATATATATATATATATATGATAATTTTAACTTAAATTTTGTCTATTTTAACCTTTCCAAAAATTACTTATAATTCATTACATTTTTTTTTTCAGGGTCCCAGTTATTTTCCAACATCTCATCCATCTTTACCAACAGACGAGATACTTGAACATCCGTTACTTTACAAGAACATGTTGGATTTAGCAAACACTTTAGATGTTCGAGGACTGTTTGCAGAACCCGGAGACGGAGACACTTCTAACTAGACACAACATTCTGTAACCAATACCACTGCAGTATGTGATATACTACAGCTGACTACCAACTTCTTAGCACACACCAAGACTACTACTACTACTACTACTACTACATTACAACACTTACTACTACTACTATGAATAGTAGTGGTTGGTAGTAGTATTAACATTGCAACTACTACTGTTACATGTACATGATGTCCTTTCTCTTTACGTTTGAATCTTCATTCAAATCTCTTGCTATTTTATTTATTCTTGCTTTAAATCTTCCCTTTTGATCTTGATATCATTTAATTCTTTCCTCTCAGTTGTGTGTTTTTCTTTCCTGTATATAGTGGGAAACAAAATGTATGTTGTATGTCTCTTAATGTAAACCAAAACTGCTATCCAACCGACCACTACTCATAATGTTGCAGCTATTAGAATAGCCACGGTCATTATGAAAATCAGATACAAAGATAGGAAACATGTTCAACTGTGGCAGCATTAGTTGTACTAACAAACGTCATTGCTAAACTGCCGCTTACAAAAACAACATTTGCTATTCATATTTTTACTTTTAACAGTTGTCTTTACTGTGTATGAATGACAGATAAAGGTTTTGTTTACCAGAAGTGCATCCTGGTGAATTTTTGAAAAATTAATATTTAAATTTTAAATAATGTTTTTAAAATAACAATTAATTAATAATGTAAGTTTAGAAATTAATTAAGTTATGAGGATGTCCTCATAACTTAATTAATTTCTAAACTAACAAAATAGTTGATATCTTTAATTTATATTTTGAAATTTTCTCTAATGATAAAACAAATGTATTCTATCATTTTTAGCCTTGTTTAATTTTATATAAGTTTTGCGTTTATTTAATTTGGACTTAATTTCTTTTTTACATAAGAATTTTATTTTGTGTGTTGTAATAAAGAATTTCAATCTTATTAGCATTGAAATAAGACATTAAATTAAAGAATAATTAGTATCGATAACACATTAAAAATTCTTTTGCTTAAAAATACAAAGTAAAGTTTGAAAAAGAAAATGGCTAACTGTTAATTATAAAATAGTAGTTGAATCTACACAACATTGACTGGGAGTCAATTTAACTTTCATTTTGTTTCAGTTTTTTTTCTATGCCATATTTTTTACCAAATTATTTTTTTTAATTTGATTTTGAAAAGTAAATTCAGTCATTATGATATCATTTGGTCATTAAATTATTAATTGAAACAAATTATTATAAAACTATAATTATTTTTAATATAATTCAAATCTCTATTTATAAAATTATTTGATATAAAAAAACTTCCAAAATTTTTAATCTTTTCAATCATGAAGATTTACTTAGAATTATAAGCCAGTTTAAATGATTTTCTATTTGACAGTTTCCTAATTCCTAATTTCTTTTAAATTTCAAAGGGTCACAAAATAATCTATCTTTTAATAAATAAAAATAAAATGGCTGACTTGTTTACAAAGAAGCAAAAATGCATTCTAGTGGATCTAATTTGTCTAAATCGGATTTTAAAAATTGCATTTTATTTTATACTATTACATTTTTGTTAATAATAAATAATCAATTAATAGCAAAAAAAAATCTGTAAGTCAGATAGAGCTGAGAAACACACTCACACAATTTTATTAATATAGAGACTATGGTATTTTCTTCATTTCATTCTACATAGTTTGAACAGTGACACAAATATAAAATGCATTATGTATTGTAAACTAGCTGTATCTATTTGGTATCATCTAGGATTTAATGAAATCATTTTAGTTTTTAATTTATATTTGTTTGCAGTTTTGCACTTTTTAAAACTTATACAGAAAAAGAAATGACATTTTAGTTGTAAGAGAGACAACTCTTTATATTCTATATTAGTGTTTACCTTGATGATTGTGACTTTTTGGTTTTAATTGAAGAATGTTTCAATATGACCACTTGTCCTGGTGCAATTATATAATTTGTTAAGTTTAGTGCCAAAAAATTATAAGTCTGCAATAAAACATGAAAATTGAATCAAAGTCTGATATATCAGCTTAAATGCTATTTAAATCTAACTTTTAAAATCTCACAAAATGACTTTATATGTTAGATTTCTATTAAACTACTTGTACATGTCCAAACAACATTCTTGGGACTGATAATTTCAATATTAAAATATTGATATTTATTTTTAGGTGATTATATAAAAATGTTTTGTATCCAGCAGATGTCTTAGACTAATTATTTTTTTTAAATAAATTGTGGCTAAGAATGTTATATTGCCAATAACAAGGTATAGCAACAAGCAAATGAAATGGAAAAGCAAATTTTGATTTGACAGCTTAAATGTTATTTAAGTTTAATTTAAAAAATCCCGCAAGAATATTTTATATGTTAGATATAAAAAAATGTTTTGAAATTAAATTTGATTATGTTAGCAATATGAATTTCAATAAGAATTTTGTGGAAATAAAATATAGATTTTAGATTTTGGAATGTAGAGGCAACAGAAAACAAGGAGAAATAAATAAAAAGACAATATGTTGTGTTTTGACTTTTAACATGCACTGTTACCGTTTTTTTTTTGTTTTTTTTATTCATATAATCATTTGGTTAAAGAAGGGCATGTATTTGTTTTTTGTTTTTTTTACACTTTTCATACTTATATTAAGTCTATATATTAAGTTAATTTTGTCTTTTGTTTTCGTACTTGTAATAATTTTTGTTATTAGTTAATTTTTTATCTTCAATTGATGACATCTCCATTGGTGTCAAAATATTGATTTGTCAAAGCAAAAAATTCCTCATCAAAGTTGCGTAAAGCATGTAGTATTGGTGAACCACTGTTTGAGTTGGAAATGAGATTAGTAAGAAAAGTTCAAATATTTAATTTATTTCAATTTAAGTTATTATTTATTTTATTATCTTAGCTGAAAAACACGTGTTTCCTTAAGCAATTTTGCTAATCACACAAAGAATGAGTTTGTATATGTAAGTTGATGGTAAAAAGAAAAATAATATTGAAGATTTTAGAGTAAGAGATCACTTTTGCATATAAATTTAATTTAAAACTTCAAGACTATTTAAGACTTTAAGACTATTTAAAACTTCAAGACTACATAGCGTTTTTAATGACAGTTAATTTCTTGGAGATCAATTTTGGGTGTCTCTTAACAATTTTTTTTGTGCTGAAAAAATACATAAAATATTAAATAAAATAATTACTTTTTTATACTTTTTTTTACAGACTAAATTACGAATGTATAGTGGCCATGCTCCACCAAAATTACTGCACATCCAACCCAAATCACATAGGTTGACCTATCTAGTGAGCTGAGATTTACTTCCATCCCCATGCTCTTGCGTCGTTACTAAGCTCTACTATTTTGTTGTAGTTTTTTCTGTAAAATCAATCTTGAATCAGCATGTAGCCATGCATGTATCTCTTTAAAAAAATATTTGATGATATATCTTTAAAAACGTGATCTGGTCCAGAAGTGGATGATCATTTTACCATAAATTTATATAAAAAAGTGATCTCCATTGTAAAGTCTAATTTATATGCACACATAGGTTAAGTAACCAATAAAGTTTAACAAGGTTCTGATTGAATGATCGAAACATGCTCATGACTGTGTAGCAACATATTACTGCTTATGTAAAAACAAATAAAGAGTGTGTGTGTGTGTGTGTATATATATATATATATATATATATATATATATATATATATATATATATATATATGCTTAATTGACAACTTTTGGGGGCTGGTTACATGAAATTGCCTTAAAAGGGTAGGATCTAATTTTTATTTTTTGTTGAATTAAGCACAGTTTGCAAATAATACCGTTTTTTATATTATTTATTTTATTTATTTTTTCTTGTTATCATTTTGTTTTATTTATTTGTTATTATTTTATAATTTATATTTTTTATTTGTTGTGTTTAAGTTTCCTTTCATCTTGCAGGGGGCGCTATCTGGTTATTTTTAATAAGGGCTTGACAGGGTGATTTCCCTTGACAGGTCCTAAAATTCATGTTGGGTCTATTTCGTAATTTATTTTTTATTTTGAAATAAAAATGTATTAAATAATTAAATAATGATTTCTTTTTTAATTAAAATAAAAACATGAACTTGATTTTATAAATTTTTATTCTTTAATTGAATAAGCATTTTGTAGAGTTTGAAATATATCAGCCATAAAAAATAAAATAATAAATTAGACATTTTAATAAACAACAATTATTATAAAAACTTAAAACTGCAACTGCCCAGTGTTGTCTGGGAGTCTTTTTTGTTTCGGGATTTTAATTTTATAACTTTACTTTGAAAGATTTCGTTTCAAATCTTTGATTTCCTTAAAAATTGCATAGATGCGTGTAACTACTTTTAGAGTTGTTTTTCTTGTGGATGGATTTTTTTTGACAGGAATTGAGGGGATTTTTATGGAATTAAATTTCGTTTTAGCTTACACTGTTACATTTTTTATTTTGATTATTGAAATAATGTGCAAATTACATAGTTGCAAAAAACACGCATGAATTGATCACACAGATTAATATCAATATGAGAAAGATTGTATTTGAAAATCTAAGGAGTTGGAAAAAATGGAGGAGCACTAAAATTTGAAGCAGATCATTTTATTCATTTTGTTTTTGTTTTTCTATGAAAAATAAAAAAGAGTTGCAAAAAATATCTAACTCTGCTCCAGTGTTCATAGAAGGTTTATGTAATATATAAACAATAAATTTGATACAAAATAATAGTTTTTTAAGCAACCAAATATATTCTAAAAGAAGTCCAAAAATCGGGTCCAGAAACATTTTAAAAAAAGACAAAAAGATAACACTAAACTACATAAAATACAATTCCAAAGAGGAATATGAGTTTCCTACTGTCATCTTTAATACAAACAGAGCTAGGAAAGAATATGCATGATTATAAATTTCATGTTAAAAAAATAATTATAAAACGAAATAAGAAAATATTGAAGTAAATAGATATATGAATAATTTAAATGGTAAAAGGGATAAGAAAGGAAATTGAATGAAAAAATGTTTTTTTAATTTAAAAAATACAAAAGAAAACAGATTTACTAAGATACAATATAATTAAAAATTAAAAGTCTTGTATATGAATATGTATGTATGTATGGTTGTTTATGAAATAGTGTCCAAATTCATACGGATTTTTTTGAAAAATAAAGAAGCAGTCATTAGAAGAGATATATATATATATATATATATATATATATTAAGAGGAGATAGATATATATAAATACCCGTTCGCATACACTTTTTCATGATAAAGCTAGAACCCAGAATTAGATGGAATCGAGCAATTGCATCGACAACGGACAACGCCAGACCCAAAGTGGGTTTCGATGTACTGCATCTCATCAGTGATTTGCTCCAACATAGGCGCAAACCTAGGTCGTCACACGTATGAAGTGTGCAATACTGACAACCTAACCACATGGGTTATGGCACAATCTATTGGCTATGCCTCGATTTTAATTTATATTTTCATCCAGTTCCACATTCTACTATGTGACAAATAATGTGTCTTATACAACTAAGATAGTCACTGCTGAAATGCAGTACATCGAAACCCACTTTCGGTCTGGCATTGTCCATTGTCAATGCAATTGCCTGATTCCATCTGATTCTGGGTTCTAGCTTTATCATGAAAAATGTATGTGAACGGGTATATATATATATATATATATATATATATATATATATATATATATAAGCAAAAAAAAAACTACCCACTATTCAGCAGTTTTTATTTGGATTCTTTTAATATGTATAACTTGCATTTACATAATTTTAATATAAATATATTGTAATTCTAAAAACAATAAGTGTCATTTATTTTTTTATAGAAAAACAAAAACAAAATGAATAAAATATATGACTTTGAAATTTAATGACCATAATATTTAAAGAAAAGTTTTGGTAATTATCCATTTTTTTTGTTATTAAATTACTGTTTATTATTGATAAAATAATTCCATATACATAGAAAATAGGACAATAAAATTACAAATGAATACTAGTAAATTGTAATTTATTATAAACTGTTTTAAACATAGTCATTCAAATAGCTGTATTTGGATTTTTGCCCTCTACTATAAATACAGCATTTCAAAAGACAATGTTGTATTACTGATTGAAATAACTGAGTTTTTTTTATGATAATATAGATATTATAAATGAACAAAAAACCTTTTGCATTAATTCCTTTTCCCGGGATGTGGTGAAGTTATTTTAGTTTTAATTTGATTTATTTGCACATTTTTACACTTTAGATAGACAACTTTAAATGTGTTGTTGATCTTTGAGCAAAACCAATGATATACCTAATCTGGTTTTTCATTCTGCTTCGTTCTTTTCCCCATCCTCTTCCTCCTAATATATAAAGTTGTCAACTTTTCAAAGTTAAACCTAAATAACATTCAAGCTTACAACTTTGCTTCTGACTAGCCAGTTTTTACTTGTTATCGTTGTATTGAATTATGAACATATTTTACTTATTCTGCAAAAATATTTATCTTGATTCAGCCGACTGCTAATATCAAACATTTTTCATATAAAAATAAAATTTGCTTGCAATAAAAAAAAAACTTAAATAGACTTCTGATAGATTTTTAACAAACGAAAACAATTTCTTTTTCTTTTATGTGGCACTAGCGGGGGGGTACCCGGCGTTGCCCGGGTGTTTGGAGGTAAATCAAAACTCCGGAGTGGGGGTGGGGGGTAAAATTAAAAAAAAAAAGTTTTGGTAGGTGAGTATGAGGATCGAACCCGAACCCTTGAGGAAAAGTGTGAAAAAAAAACATGCGACATTAACCACTGGGCTACCGCGACATACAAATGGAAACACATTTGAATTTATTTAATTACTTAGATTTGGCAGGTGCACGTTTTAATGACTTAATGAGGTTAACTTTGACTGCAGGGTTTTTCATTTACTGCGAGAACGCTTTTTTTAGGTGCACATTTTAATGAGGTCAACTTTGACTGCGGGGTTTTTATTTTTATTTTCCCAAGATCTGTGTTGGGGGGGGGAGAACAACTCCCCTTGTCCAATTTGAATAGCAATTGTTTGATATAAGGAAAATATTTCCACATTGATCAAAGCTGATTGCTTTAGGACATTTCCGGCGATTGCCACCGGAAAAATACTGCCAGAATAAGTGTCGTTTTTATTATAGGAAGAAGCCTAATCCACACGCGGCGAGCGAAAACTGTTGAATATTTATCTTCCCGAAGTCGAGCAAATTAAATAGACAGGCGAGCTTCGTTGTTAACTCGGAGATATTACAATTTATATGTGATATAAAAAGTTTTAAGAAGTTGCGAGCCGACTGACCGCTTCTCTGAAAAAAGCCTTTCTTGGACATACACAAAAAGCGAACATGCATACACACATCTTCGCTTTTATATATATATAGATTAGAAATTGGAAATTTGCTGTGTAAAATTTCTTTTCAATGTACAAGTAATATCTGAAAATATTTAAATTTTAATACAAGGTGTGTTTGCAAGCTTATTAATCCAGGAATTATTCAGTTGTTGTAAACAGATAAATAATAATAATTCAATAGTTTTTAATAAATATTTATTTACCTGATTATAGATGGCATTTTCTTGACTATAGATGATATATATTGAGGAATATACCATCTATAATCAGGTAAACAAATATTTATCAAAAACTATTGAATTATTATTATTTATTTGTTTACAACAATTGAATAATTCCTGCATTGATTAGCCATCAAACATACCTTTTTATCCGATAAAGCGAACTATGACATACTCCTTAAATTTTAATGTTCAAATCAAGTTACATAGCACATCATTCATAAACGATGTCTTTAATCATAATTCAACTACTGTAAAGGAAAAGAATTAATTTCAAATTAAAGGATATGAAACTCGAGTTGTTGCCCTTATAACTAATTTTTTTCTGTATAAGTGTTAATTTACAAATAAACAAAAATTAGAAACTAAAAATAACTTTACTCTATCCTAAGCAATGCTGAATGTTATTCCTCTAACCAACTGAGTTGTCTCTGAGTTAATCAGCTCAATACTATTTTGCTGGACAGATGTGCCCCCAGGAGGCTAATATTCAATAATTGTCGAAACAGTAAAATAGAGAAATTATTTAAAGTTATTGTATTTAGTCGATACTAAATAATATCACAAGTTTTTAACACATCTAAAAATTTCACTTTTTTTTTCTTTTTTTTTTACACTAAAATGATTTTGTTGGAGATTTTTTGTTTCATTTTCTTATTTTTTGTTTCTGATTTTTAGAAGACAATTTCATCGATTTGTATTTTTTCTAACATATGCAGTTATTTTGTTGACAAATCAAACTTTACTTCTGACCACGTTGCTGGCAATAACATACTTAACTACAATTTATTTTTATTCAAATTATTTTGTCTAGACTAGACAATCTGATATGAAATATTTTTTTAACTATTTCACACCACAATAAAATTTTGGAAAGGAAATAACTTATACTTTAATTGAAGAATATAAATAGAGTTGTCTATCTTGCAACTAAAATTTTGTTTTTATTTCTGTATAAGTTAAAAATGAGCAAATAAAAACTTTAAACTATAATGATTTCATTGCATCCTGGACAATGTCAGGTAGGTACAGTGAGTTCAAATACAATTATGAATTCAGTAAAAATCAAAATCTTTGTTTGCTGTCTATCTAACTAGTGTTGTATTTGTGATGATGCATTTTAATTGAAATCAGTTACTTGTTACCATTTCCAGAAAATTGCAAACTCAACATGAATCATCTGCGATTGATCAGCAAATGTTTTTTCCTGTCTTCAAAAAATGCATACATTATAAGAGTAGACATTTTGAATGTAATTTTGCTACTCTGATTGGTGTCTTTGAAATATAGTGCAATTTCCTATCCAACATTTGTTTTTATTTCTTGTTGCTGTTCTTGTAGAATGAGCAAGACATGGATTTGGACCATCTTCTAACCCTAACCCTAACCCTAACCCAACCTATGATTTGTTGTAAAACTTGTTATGCAACAAAGCATTTCTTTTTCTAAATGTTTTATATCTTAAACTCTCCAAAATTGTCAATTTTATATTTTAAAAAAACAAATTTTTATTGCACAGATTATTAAGATTTAAGATATTTTGTTTATCATAATTTTTGGTTTTGTTTTAGAAAAGCAAAAAATATTTTTCAAAAGATTCTTTAAATTTGGTGCTGTGCAGTTGGTAGTTTCTGAAAACTTTTTTGAAATGTTTTGAATGACAAAATCGAAATGATGCTGGGTTGATATGCTATACTGACACTTGAAATACTTTAAAGAAATTTAAAAGTTGAATTTGTCAGAAACGACATATCTAGAAATTCTTTTTTTTTTCTCAGCTTTCTAAGCTAAATATTTCGGCATTGTTAATTTGCCAAAGATGATGATGATGATGATGATTTTTTTACAGACTATTTCTCAGATTTCTAAGTGTTTTCATTCTTGTGAAATCTACCATTTTAGAAAGTCAACCTTGTACTCATAAGAAAATTTATTAGGTTATATTTCCATTCGTTTTGGAATTTTTGAGATTTTTTGAAAATTTGGGTTTTTTAGACTGTTTTTTTTACTATTATTCTCATTTTAATATTTTCATAAAGTTTTGGACAATGTAACCACCAACATTTTTAGGTTCATCTTTTTGAATTTTGGTGCCAATACAGAATTTTGAACTAAACCATTTATTTAATCCAGATGGTAGATTGTTCTCATTATATCATCCACATAATAATATCATCAACTCTACAACCAACAATAATAAGAATAGTGATAATAGCAATACTAATAAGAATGTCTTTACAACACAAATTACAGTTTTTCTAATGCTAGACTTTCAAAGGCTGCCCATTTATCTAAACACCTGTTCATCTAACCACCTGTTTATCTAAATACCAATAATCTGCATACCATGTACCAAACGGCCAATCTTTAAAAGGTCAAATCCTTACCAACCATGCTCAAAAAATCTTTATATGCGGACAAATTTCAGCCTCTAATCAAAAAATCTGAGGAAATCTTTACTTGTTTGCACAAGAAATTTACATATGACTAATTTAAGTTAAATAAATTCTAATCTGTTCTAATTTTAACCTAACAATAACATAACAAATTAATAACTATTTAACATAACAAATTAATAACTATTTAACATAACAAATTAATAACTATTTAACATAACAAATTAATAACTATTTAACATAAAAAAAAATGTTTTATACTGTTTTCCTCATCAGCTTTGCTTTTTTAGTGAAATTGATTCTCCAAAAGCTCAATCTTTTAATCATTTTCTGAACAAACAAAAAAATTACCACACTATTTTCCATTTAAAAATTTTTTCCTAAATATTTTTACATTTTCCATAAGGTCTCTACAGACTTGATTAAAGACTTTTGTGGGTCAGATCTGACCCGTGGGCCGTAGTTTGGGGACTCCTACTCTAAGCCTATAAGCTTGGAAAATTTTCTGCTTTTTACTAATCTTGAATAAATGAAATGCAAACAAATTATTCACACAAATCTTCACTTTTTAAACTTGATTAAAATTCATTTTAAATCCATAAACAATTATACATAGGTAATAAATATTTGGCATCTTAAAAAAAAAATTAGGTTTAGATATCCTACTAAGAATAACAGAATAATTAACACTTTTTTTTATCTGGTCATGGCTAATGGAACAAGAACAATACCCCTGCTGATTAAATAAAGTGTTTAGTTTTTATGTAGGTTTTTGAGTTCAAAAAGATCTGCCTGAAGAAGCTTGCATGTCACATTAGTTGAAACATGAAAATGACAACCAAAAAAAAGAATCCAAATTTTCGTTCCTGTTGATAATTTGAGCTTTGAAAACTTAGAGATATTTCTAACTTGATGGAATGCTTCAGATGTAATTGTTTTTCTCCAAATTCCTTCTTAAATAGACAATTCCATCGATATGTTGTTGGCGTCAGATGGTAACTCTCGCCATCCTCCTCTTTTTTTTTTTTTTGTCTATTGCACAGTGACAGTTTGCTCATCCATCGTTTTATTTCCTGAATAAAATGGTTTTGATATTTTCAATTTGTCTTTTAGCCATCCATTTTTACTGCCCATTTTCCATAGTCGTTTTGCTGATCTGCTCTGCTACAACGCAAAATTTTATTTACAATCAAATGAAAACAATCTTTATTCAAACAAGAATTTCTTATTCAAAACTTTAAAAATAAATTCTTGACACAATTTTTTTTTACATTAAGAATGGAATGAAATAAAAAAAATCTGTTTTCTCACATTTTGTTCCAATCAAATTTTATTTACAAAATTCAACAAAAAAAAGAATCTTCCTATATCATTATTTATAAAATATCCTTTTAAAAATCTAAGAAATATGGTTAGAGGTTTTCCTGTGAGAACTACTTGATGGCTTGAAACTAAAATGGTCGACTTTTAGATCTGTTCTTTTCCGTGGTGGTGATGGCTGTGACTTTCTTTTCACCTATGACAACTAATTTCGTTTCTCTGTTTCTACACAATTCTATTAATCAATATCTTTATATAAAATGTCTGCGTGCACAAGGAACTTGCATCTGATTATCTACATACAATATACCACAGTTCATTTAAGCATATAAACGTTTAACTGAAATGAATAAATGCGAAATTTGGGCGGATTTCTTGCACTAACAATGAGCTAAGAAACGTCCCATTTCAAGTTAATTCAACTTTTTACATACTGCTTCTGTATATGTGATGTAAGTTATTAACTAATTTGCAAAAGGACACTTTATTAACTATTTTTTGTTATTGCTTTTTTAATTAGATGATTGTTTTCATTTAAAATAGTTTTGTTTAGGAATATTGTTTTATTTTGTGGATAAATGTTTAGCATTTTTCTTTTTATTATTGAGTCATCACTTATCAAGGCTAAAGCTACTCGAGGTTAAGGATTAATGAGATTGATAGATTGTCGGTTGAATAATGAAGAATATTATGAGAGTATCGAAAATGATGAATGAATAAAATTTGAGGACGATTTATGACAAGTGTTTATTGATATTAGATTTGAAGATGAATATATTGTATCTCATAGGGAATCCCTCCTGTGGTAATCTGTCCCACAGATGAGAAGTTCTTGAAAATAAACTGTTCCTGAAAATTCCGTTTGATGTTGGGTTAGAAATAAGGGAAGAAATTGGCATTATTTGCAGTTCTTGCTGTGAAATTTTTACAAAAAGGGACCAGAGATCGAAACTCAATCTAACAATTTACATGGAAACAATGATAGAGATAACTGCATCTCTTCTATGAGAAAGGGGCTGCTCTCTAGAGACCTTTTTTCACAGAAGAGACATGTTCAAGTGATTTTTTTTCACCTTGAGGAGGACTGACTTGATTTTCAACGTGATCCATTTCTAAATTGTAAGTCAAAACAAAGCTCTTCCTCCTACACACAGATTTCATTTATTTATTGCATATTTAAAAGATAAATAAATTTTTATAAAAATTATTGGAATGTTAATGTTTATGAATAAATACAAAAGTTTTTTCATACAAAGTTATGAATGAAATTAATTGAAATCTTGTTTCAAATATTTCAAATAGCAAACCTTGCAAAGAGCTGTCAATTAGCCAATGACTAAAACAGTTTATGAATATTAAAAGATGTAACATTGGCAAAAATAAATGCATTAGGTTTTATTCATTAGCAGGTAGCTGTAATTGCTCGTTTTTATAGAAAATAATTGAATATATAATTTAAAAAAAATTTAAATAAAATTTATTTTAGTTTTCCCTATTATACTTTTCATTTCAATAAATATTTGATTCATAGAAAATAATAATAAAGAAAATAATGTAATAGTACAATGTTACATACAGACAAACAATGTTTATAATTGTTTTATACTTAATATATAAAAATGAAGATAAATCAATAAAAATTGAATAAGAGCGTACATATTAAAAATTTAATATGAAATTATTGTACATCATTTATGTTTTTCTGTTTAAATTTTACATGTCATAAGTTATCAAAATATGTATTCAAGTTTTTAAAGATTTTTCATTATTTTTAGTGAAATGGAATTTATTTTTTATACTATATTTTTTAGGTATTTTCCCTTTTAATTTAATTTTTTCTTATTAAAATGAATAATTAAAAATTCTTTTTTTAGACAAAATAGCAAAAAAGCACAATTAACTTAAGAAAATGAGTTTTGATGTTTGCTGGTTAAGAATATCGAAAATGTTATTTTATTTGAAAATGTTAATAACAATTGTCTTTCTTAAAAATACTTTCTTCTTGGCCTAAAATAATTATTTACTTAGCATAAAATTTGACATTTTTCCAAAGTCAAATCTGCAAATGACCTCTATTCATCTTAACAGTTTTTCAAACCATAATTGAATGTAATTAATTTAGACCAACAAACTGGAAACTCAATGAGAATTAACATATCTTCCAATCCTTTAATTATTAACCAATAGTTTAAGTGCAAAAACAAAAGTCATGCTTTTAAAACACTAAAATAAAAAAAATGACAAAATAGCAAAAATATGAAGTCATGTGACTTGTTTTCAAATACATCCGCAAGTCAAAATCTTTTTGCAGACTGAAATAAAATTTGTCCTCTCAACCAATCATAGATTCTAAAACAATTTTAATGAAGGCACAAAAACACTTTTTTCTCAGATGGTCAAACTAACTGTTCAAAAAATGAGCACATCACTATGTTACGCTGTCTTCCTTGCTGGGAGGCAATAAAACTGCTATCAGCAACTTACTTTGATGCCACGCATCAACGTAATATACATGCACATACTGCTTACATAACCTACTAAATATATACACATTTCTTATACAGACTAAATTATTTTTATCTCTTCAATGTATGCATTGGTGGTGTGTAGATTTGCATAGAAATATTAAAAACGCACTAAGAAATAGAGTTGCCTAAGAGTCTTTTTTACTTTTATTTTTGTAGGAAATTGAACTGTGATTTTGAAGCCTTTAAACTGCCATTTCACAAGTTTTCAATTCGACCGTTTGTATGAATATTTGCTTTTTGTTTTCTAAAGGTTTGGCTTCATACATTTATTGTTCTTTATTCTCATCATGCAAAAATCTCATGTGTCAGAAAGATGTTTCCTTTGAGTTGAATTTTCATTACAAATCATGACAGTTTTTTGTTGCTTTTACTGTGATGAGAAATATTTTATAATTTGGGTCAAGAAAATCAAATTATTCTGATGCAAACCTAAAACAAGATCCTGAAAGTATGAATAATATTTGATGCAAAATGGCCATACTTTAGTTTTCAGTTTGACATTTGGTGGATGATACACTTGTTTGTATTATTCATTTCACTGCTGACTCCAGGTTGTCATCAATGTCCGTTGGGCTCAACAAAATATACGATAGGTATAACTTAGATAAAATATACCTTCTCTTTGCATGAAATGAAAAATAAACATTTTTTTTTATATTTTAATATTAATTCTTATTATTCTATAAAAATAAACGTTACTTTTTGAAAACATTTCCAGCCTATAAAAGAGTGAGAAAAAGTTGTTTTTATATATTGTCTATGTATTACCTCCTCCTTTCAGTGTATTTATACAACGCTAACTCAACAAGTTGGCTAGAGTTGAGTTTGACTCTTTCATTTTGCTGGCATCTGCCTAGCTGATTTCTAAAAGCACACATGCATTTCAGTACAACTCAACATTTTCTTTTAAATTGATACATTTCATTCTACTAAAACAAACTTATTCTGCACCGAATAAATTATTTAAAATGAGCATTTGAAAAACGATATGTTGTAATAAAAGTATGTTCTTGAAAAAACGGGCATACAAGCTATTCTAGATTTTAAAAAGATGAAATTGAAGTCATGAATTGCATGTTAAGTGTGGATTCAGTTTGATCAGAACTTAGTTTATTCGATCCAACCACAAAGTTAATTTTTATTTCATTATGTTTTTTGTATTTTACTTTACTTACTTTCTTTGTTCTTTTTTTCTTCCCTTCTTTAACTTGAGAAAGTAAAGTTTACCTAACTTGATAAAATTTTATGCTTTTCTTTCTTTTTTACATTATATATATATATATATATATATATATATATATATATATATATATAAAGTTACAGATGTTTCTCGTTCTGACATTGATATCAAAAGCCTACTTTTTCTATTTAAAAATCATTGAAACAAGCTTCTTAATATACTCAGTTATAGATATTTGTGTGACTTCATGAAGGTTTACTAATTTGCAAATTCTTTTGAGAAACAAATGTTCTTCATTTTTATAGTTTATTATTAGATGATTGGTTTTATTTAAATATTATATTATGGTCTTTTTATGGATAGTTTCTACATTGTGCATATTTGCGTAAAATTTTGGATGAAAACGTTCTAGCACACTGACATGTTTATATATATATATATATATATATATATATATATATATATATATATATATATATAAAGTGACTTGTGTATGGAATATTTCTACCAAACTCCTGTCTGAATATTTGGTCTACAGACTTGAAACTTGATATATAAGGTATTTGGACCTCAGGAACACTTTCGATTTAGTTTTTAGCTGTAAAAATAGCTACTAAAGGGTGAAAATTGAAAAACAAAACAGTTGATCTTGGCAGAAGTAAATCAACTTCTGAGCATGCGTACATATACATTTTTACCTTCAACTAACTTCATTTGTAGCCGTTTTATCCATCTAGCGATAGCGCAGACAGTAACAAACAAGGCTGAAGCACTAAATAACGACTGTGGCTGGAGTGCTAAATGTTTTTGTCTTGATTACAGCTGATGATATCGAAGTCATTTTTATTTAATTTTTTAAATCCTTACTTAATTGGGTACAATATAATAATCAATAGAGAATTTGGTCTATAATAATAAATATGAAATCTGCATGAATTAAAATATAATATTTATGCATATTTTATGACCGGGCAACACCAGGTGGCCTGCTAGTATATATATATATATATATATATATATAAACGAAATGAATTTCGGTTAATATTTTGAAGCAATTATTTTTTAATCTAACTGAAGTGAACGATGAAAACTACAAAAAAATTTTAAGATATTGTTGTTCAAAAAAGAAAAGCGAAAGTCACTTCTGATTTATTTGTTGTGATTATATTTTGACTTTTGGGGTAGAACAGAGTAGGCCCAAGTGCAAACACAATAACAGTCCAGATGAATACACTAATTTCCAGAAAAGATTATTAATGTGTGTGTAAAGAATTTAAATTATCTTAACACGTGAGGTGTAGCTAAAATTCATGATGGAAAAAAAACAACCATCATCTACAAAAGCATTTCATTTATTCATAATTTGTCTACAGCAAACTATAAAAACAGTAAAACAAAATGTGTAAGACATAAACTTATTTCATCATAATTTCTGCACCAGTTGCGATTGTTTGATTCAGTTAAATCATTGATTTTACAAAAAAAAAAAAAAATAGTCTAAATAAGTGTTTCTCAATTTCATTCGGCTCGTGCCATCCCCTTAAATTTCATGCAAATTCTTTACAATGTCTGTTTTCAACTATGCTTTTACAGAAGTACAGGGTGGATCCTACAAAATGTGAGTTATGGAATCATTAAAAAAATTCACAATTATCCTGCAATCTGTATTATAACCATATTTGGTACAAATAAACTTCAGTCTGTGACTGACTTGTCCACCAAGTTTCAGTCATGAATGTTCAACAGTCTTTGTTTTATCGCCATTTAAATGTATGCTCTAAATATCTGGATATGATGTACAAAATCCCATTGAAACCACTTTTCATTTCTTAAAACATCTCTTTGACCAAAACATGTTAGCGTGCATTCTCATCTTAATACCATTAATGACCAATTGTCTCCCATGTTTTGATATTGCAACCCATACAATGCATTTGATGGAGTGTAATGACCTATATAGACATTCTATTAGTAGGGCTGTAACTCCACATTTCAAATTACTTGTTAAAATGGTTGTTGAAGTAATTTGGTGATCGTCCCATGAATGAGCTTCACATATTTGAAAGAGTCTATTGCTAGAGGCTGTTTAGAAATTGGCATAGAGACTTTCTTTCTATCATCAATGGTTTTTGGCAATTGTGGGCTTCACTAAATGATTTGGCAAATATCACTGCATTAAGATATTAGTCCTTAGAATTTTCTATTCCTGTTTAATATTTCAATGATTTTGTCAAAACCTTGAATCTCCTTCAAATGCTGTCATTTGTTCCATCTTGTTTAACACTAGCTCGACCTAGAATAATGTTTCAGTGAACAAGACAAACCGTCAACACCCTAAAAGTGTTCTTAGCCATAATAAGTATTTTCATAGAAAAAAAAACTTCATGGAAACTAAATATATTGGTGTCAGTAATAAAGTGAAAGGAAAAATTTTTTAAAATAGGCTAGTCGAAATAAAGTATCGATATATCAGATAGATTTCTTTTTAGATCTAACATTAAAAAATTCAACAAGATAACTTTATATGTAAAATTAGTACAAGATTCTTAGGCATCTTTTTTTATTGATGGCTGATAGCAGTTTATTTTCAATAATAACCACTTTTAATGTTTGACTTTCTTCAAGAATTCACAATTTCTTGCAATGTAATGACGTACCCATGATCTGTTGAGACACTACTACTACTACTGCTTATTCTACTTTGATTTCATTAAAAAATTCATAAACTGTGATATAAGCAACTTAGTTTGTGAAATGTTTTAAGTCATTTTTTCCTTATTATTCTTATATAGAAGTAAAAATACTTTTTTACCATCTAATGTATAATTATGCCGTGTAGAGAGACACATATGTAAATTAGAAGATGCTGAAGAAAGAGAATTACTCTTTCTCTAAATACTCATAGAAACATAAAGAAATATTAGAGAGTTGTTAAATGAACAGTGAATGCAAAAGATGCCTAAGAGATGAGTGTCTATTTCAATTAATTATAAATTAAAACAAATTAGAACAATTACAATGACTTTTTTCAAAACTAACTCAATCCCAGAACCAAAGAATATTTTAGCATGTCTTTTGTGCTACTAAGATATATATATATATATATATACATATATATATATATATATATATATATATATATATATATATATATATAGTCTTTGAAGTTTTTAACATTTGAAACTATACAAAAAATTACTTTTTATCATTCGTTAAAAAAAACCCATCTAGTCAGTAAGTCATTTAATATATATATATATATATATATATATATATATGAAAAAAGCTTAAGGAAACAACCGTTGATCAACTTACATTTAGTATAATAATAAATTCACTCACCACCATAAATTGCTCAAAATCACAGTTACTTTTGCACTAAAACTTAAAAGCTAATTGATGACCCTAATATTTGTTGATCTGTTATAAAAGGCCATTCTATTTCAATGATTCACCTACAGCCTTATGACTTTAATTTTGCCTATTTTATTTTGCTAATTGAAAATTCAATATTTCATAGTTTTTTTTTGGTTTTTTAGGCAAGTAGATATCATTTTGATTAAAGCAGTAACAATAATATTGTGTGGGGGGGGGTCTTTATTGTTTATTGCTAATTTATTTTATTATAATTTTATTTTATTGTTATTTTATTTTATTGTTATCCTAACGTGAAAATGAAGATAAATCCCTTTCCCTACCACATCTAATTCTGAAACTACGTTTCCCCAAGTAATTGGATAAATATATTTAATTTTGATCAAACTGATTACAGTATTGTTATATAATTTGTATTTGTGCTTGGCCGCCATAAAAAATGAAATGCAATATTTTACTTTGCAAATTCGAAAAATAAAAATAGAAATAGAAAAAATGATAAAGGTTTAGGAATTGGAGCAAATGTTGATTCTCGAAAAACACTGGGTGTGCCCATTTTTATTCAGTTAATGACACCTGATCTCATCCAATTAATGCTAAGTCAAAGCTTGTCTCCCATCCCCAAAATTGAATATAATAAAAATGTAAAAAAAAAAAAAAAAACTATAAAAAAAAAAGCAATGTGATGTACTAGGTGAAAAGGAACATATGATTCTGCATTTAATCCGAGGCAATGAAGGGGAAGATACTAACATGACATGTTAATATCTTTTCCTTCTTCTTGGTTTTAATTTTTCCTGTATTGGTTGTATTTCTTTGTTCTCTTCACAACTTTCTATCAATTGTGTCTTAATTCATCAATCCAAAATGTCCATATCTTCAGCCACCAAATGTTTCCAATTCCTTCAAGGTGTGTCCACCTTTTGTGATTCACCTATATCCATTGACCAAAATTTACTTCTGAAGACATCCTTTGCACATGACCGAACCGATTTAATTTTCTACTTCATATAACTTCTTCCACATCGATGACCTCCACCTTTTCTATCGAAATTTGTTCTTGCATTCATGCATTTATCAGTTCGTTTCACAAGACCTACGGAATTGGAATCCATACCTCATGTCTTGGATAAATACAGAAGAATGGATCAGATACAGATGTTCTCTGATCTTAATATTTATGTGTTTCTGGCACGTTGTCACCGCCATCTTTCTAAAATCTTCACATTTTAATTGTTTTTCTTTTCAATAAAATACATCTACCTAACAAATGACACTAAAAACATGAGCAGCAAAGTTTACTGAGAATGATTAAAAATACCAACAGCATTGTTCTTCGCGACACTAACAAGAATGGACAAAATCTACAATGATATTATTATACTTTACCACCCATCCCTTAAAAAAGTGAAGTTCTGCTTCTTTTTTTTTTTAGTAATTGCATGTAAACAGACTGAAAAGGTTGATGGTAAAAAGAAAAAATGTATAGTTTAGAGTGAAGGATTACTTTCACGTATAAATTTAACGTAAAGTGATCACCCATTTCCAAATTAGATAGCAATTTAAAAAAACAATTTTTTACTAAATCTTGGTCATTTTCATATTTTCTTGGTCAATTTGGAGAAAATGAAATAATTATATTTTTTCATGAGAAAAAATATATTCAAACATGTCATAAATAATTGCAAACTTTTGTGTTTTTCTTATGCACCCATATTGTAAATGTCTAGCAGTTGTGCCCCTACCATCTTGATGCTCTACCAGAATGATTGTCCATCCATGACAAAATTCCATGAGTTGACATGGGCTACCACATAGCAGGGTCACCTACTCCAACTTTCAGGTCTACAATACCTTTTGTATTTTTCTAAGAAAAATTTAATTCTCGATCAAGCAGTGGTCATGTATTTATCATATTTTACAAACAATATTTTGTTATATGTCCTTAAAAAAACGTTATTTGGTAAAAAGTGATGATCATTTTATGTAAAAATTATATGAAAAAGTGAAACCCACTCCGCACTTTTGATTTATCAACTTTGAATATTTCTAATTTTTTTCTTTCAGTGGGTTGTTTCACTAAAAGAAGTAAAACTTTATATTCTTCATAAATATGAAATTATTAAATGTTTAAAATTTAGTAAACTTATCCAGACATATTAAAAAAAATACTTACAAATGGAAATAAATTTGAAATATTTTAAAATTATTTATAAAAACCAATAAATGAATTAAATATTAAATATAAACACTAATAAATGAATTAAATATTGAACATAAACACTAATAAATGAATTAAATATTAAATATAAACACTAATAAATGAATTATATATTAAATAAAAACACCAATAAATATATTAAATATTAAATAAAAACACCAATAAATATATTAAATATTAATTATAAACACCAATAAATGAATTAAATATTGAATATAAACACCAATAAATGAATTAAATATTAAATATAAACACCAATAAATGAATTAAATATTACTCATAAACACCAATAAATAAATTAAATATTAATTATAAACACCAATAAATGTATTAAATATTAATTATAAACACCAATAAATGAATTAAATATTATAAACACCAATAAATGAATCAAATATTAATTATAAACACCAATAAATGAATCAAATATTGAATATAAACACTAATAAATGAATTAAATATTAATTATAAACACCAATAAATGAATTACATATTGAATATAAACACAAATAAATGAATTAAATATTATTGACACCAATAAATAAATAAAAATATTATAAAAAACAATAAATAAATGAAATATTATAAACACCAATAAATAAATTAAATATTATTAACACCAATAAATGAATTTAATATTAATTATAAACACCAATAAATGAATTACATATTGAATATAAACACAAATAAATGAATTAAACATTATTGACACCAATAAATGAATTAAATATTATAAACGCCAATAAATAAATTAAATATTATAAAAACCAATAAATAAATGAAATATTATTAACACCAATAAATAAATTAAATATTATAAAAACCAATAAATAAACTAAATATTATAAACACCAATAAATGAATTTAATATTAATTATAAACACCAATAAATGAATTTAATATTAATTATAAACACCAATAAATGAATTAAATATTAATTATAAACACCAATAAATGAATTAAATATTAATTATAATCACCAATAAATGAATTAAATATTAATTATAAACACCAATAAATGAATTTAATATTATAAACACCAATAAATGAATTAAATATTAAATATAAACACCAATAAATGAATTAAATATTAACACCAATAAATGAATTAAATATTAAATATTAACACCAATAAATGAATTAAATATTAAATATTATAAACACCAATAAATGAATTAAATATTAAATATAAACACCAATAAATGAATTAAATATTAAATATAAACACCAATAAATGAATTAAATATTACTCATAAACACCAATAAATAAATTAAATATTAATTATAAACACCAATAAATGTATTAAATATTAATTATAAACACCAATAAATTAATTAAATATTATAAACGCCAATAAATGAATCAAATATTTATTATAAACACCAATAAATGAATCAAATATTGAATATAAACACTAATAAATGAATTAAATATTAATTATAAACACCAATAAATGAATTACATATTGAATATAAACACCAATAAATGAATTAAATATTATAAACACAAATAAATGAATTAAATATTATTGACACCAATAAATGAATTAAATATTATAAACACCAATAAATAAATTAAATATTATAAAAACCAATAAATAAATGAAATATTATTAACACCAATAAATAAATTAAATATTAACACCAATAAATGAATTTAATATTATAAACACCAATAAATGAATTTAATATTAATTATAAACACCAATAAATGAATAAAATATTAATTATAAACACCAATAAATGTATTAAATATTAATTATAATCACCAATAAGTGAATTAAATATTAATTATAAACACCAATAAATGAATTAAATATTAATTATAAACACCAATAAATGAATTTAATATTATAAACACCAATAAATGAATTAAATATTAAATATAAACACCAATAAATTAATTAAATATTAAATATAAACACAAATAAATGAATTAAATATTAAATATAAACACCAATAAATAAATTTAATATTAATTATAAACTCCAATAAATGAATTAAATATTAATTATAAACGCCAATAAATGAATTAAATATTAGTTATAAACACCAATAAATGAATTAAATATTAATTATAAACACCAATAAATGAATTAAATATTAAATATAAACACCAATAAATGAATTAAATATTAAATATAAACACCAATAAGTGAATTAAATATTAATTATAAACACCAATAAATTAATTAAATATTAATTATAAACACCAATGAGTGAATTAAATATTAATTATAAACACCAATAAATTAATTAAATATTAAATATAAACACCAATAAGTGAATTAAATATTAAATATAAACACCAATAAATGAATTAAATATTAATTATAAACACCAATAAGTGAATTAAATATTAATTATAAACACCAATAAGTGAATTAAATATTAAATATAAACACCAATAAATTAATTAAATATTAATTATAAACACCAATAAATTAATTAAATATTAATTATAAACACCAATAAATGAATTAAATATTAAATATAAACACCAATAAATGAATTAAATATTAATTATAAACACCAATAAATGAATTAAATATTAAATATAAACACCAATAAATTAATTAAATATTAAATATAAACACCAATAAATGAATTAAATATTAATTATAAACACCAATAAATAAATTAAATATTAAATATAAACACCAATAAATGAATTAAATATTAAATATAAACACCAATAAGTGAATTAAATATTAAATATAAACACCAATAAGTGAATTAAATATTAAATATAAACACCAATAAATTAATTAAATATTAATTATAAACACCAATGAGTTAATTAAATATTAATTATAAACACCAATAAGTGAATTAAATATAAATTATAACCACCAATAAGTGAATTAAATATTAATTATAAACACCAATAAGTGAATTAAATATTAATTATAAACACCAATGAGTTAATTAAATATTAATTATAAACACCAATAAATAAATTAAATATTAAATATAAACACCAATAAATGAATTAAATATTAAATATAAACACCAATAAGTGAATTAAATATTAAATATAAACACCAATAAGTGAATTAAATATTAAATATAAACACCAATAAGTGAATTAAATATTAATTATAAACACCAATAAATTAATTAAATATTAATTATAAACACCAATGAGTTAATTAAATATTAATTATAAACACCAATAAATTAATTAAATATTAAATATAAACACCAATAAGTGAATTAAATATTAATTATAAACACCAATAAGTGAATTAAATATTAATTATAAACACCAATAAATTAATTAAATATTAATTATAAACACCAATGAGTTAATTAAATATTAATTATAAACACTAATAAATAAATTAAATATTAAATATAAACACCAATAAATGAATTAAATATTAAATATAAACACCAATAAGTGAATTAAATATTAAATATAAACACCAATAAGTGAATTAAATATTAAATATAAACACCAATAAATTAATTAAATATTAATTATAAACACCAATAAATTAATTAAATATTAATTATGAACACCAATGAGTTAATTAAATATTAATTATAAACACCAATAAATTAATTAAATATTAAATATAAACACCAATAAGTGAATTAAATATTAAATATAAACACCAATAAATTAATTAAATATTAATTATAAACACCAATGAGTTAATTAAATATTAATTATAAACACCAATAAATTAATTAAATATTAAATATAAACACCAATAAGTGAATTAAATATTAAATATAAACACCAATAAGTGAATTAAATATTAAATATAAACACCAATAAATTAATTAAATATTAATTATAAACACCAATGAGTTAATTAAATATTAATTATAAACACCAATAAATGAATTAAATATTAAATATACACACCAATAAGTGAATTAAATATTAAATATAAACACCAATAAATTAATTAAATATTAATTATAAACACCAATGAGTTAATTAAATATTAATTATAAACACCAATAAATTAATTAACTATTAAATATAAACACCAATAAGTGAATTAAATATTAAATATAAACACCAATAAGTGAATTAAATATTAATTATAAACACCAATAAGTGAATTAAATATTAATTATAAACACCAATAAATTAATTAAATATTAATTATAAACACCAATGAGTTAATTAAATATTAATTATAAACACCAATAAATAAATTAAATATTAAATATAAACACCAATAAATGAATTAAATATTAAATATAAACACCAATAAGTGAATTAAATATTAAATATAAACACCAATAAGTGAATTAAATATTAAATATAAACACCAATAAATAAATTAAATATTAAATATAAACACCAATAAATAAATTAAATATTAAATATAAACACCAATAAATTAATTAAATATTAATTATGAACACCGATGAGTTAATTAAATATTAATTATAAACACCAATAAATTAATTAAATATTAAATATAAACACCAATAAGTGAATTAAATATTAAATATAAACACCAATAAATTAATTAAATATTAATTATAAACACCAATGAGTTAATTAAATATTAATTATAAACACCAATAAATTAATTAAATATTAAATATAAACACCAATAAGTGAATTAAATATTAAATATAAACACCAATAAGTGAATTAAATATTAAATATAAACACCAATAAATTAATTAAATATTAATTATAAACACCAATGAGTTAATTAAATATTAATTATAAACACCAATAAATGAATTAAATATTAAATATACACACCAATAAGTGAATTAAATATTAAATATAAACACCAATAAATTAATTAAATATTAATTATAAACACCAATGAGTTAATTAAATATTAATTATAAACACCAATAAATTAATTAAATATTAAATATAAACACCAATAAGTGAATTAAATATTAAATATAAACACCAATAAGTGAATTAAATATTAATTATAAACACCAATAAGTGAATTAAATATTAATTATAAACACCAATAAATTAATTAAATATTAATTATAAACACCAATGAGTTAATTAAATATTAATTATAAACACCAATAAATAAATTAAATATTAAATATAAACACCAATAAATGAATTAAATATTAAATATAAACACCAATAAGTGAATTAAATATTAAATATAAACACCAATAAATTAATTAAATATTAATTATAAACACCAATGAGTTAATTAAATATTAATTATAAACACCAATAAATTAATTAAATATTAAATATAAACACCAATAAGTGAATTAAATATTAAATATAAACACCAATAAATTAATTAAATATTAATTATAAACACCAATAAATTAATTAAATATTAAATATAAACACCAATAAGTGAATTAAATATTAATTATAAACACGAATAAGTGAATTAAATATTAATTATAAACACGAATAAGTGAATTAAATATTAATTATAAACACGAATAAATTAATTAAATATTAATTATAAACACGAATAAGTGAATTAAATATTAATACTGTGCTTAAACATAATTTTGACCTTTAGAAAGTCATCTAATTTTCTTTAGTTCTTTTCCACATTTGATATGGGTTGCACAAAATTGTCCACTAAGGCGCCACAACTTTTTTCTCTAAAATTCTGTCATTTACATGAAGTTCAATGTGACATTATTTGAAGTCATCTTTGAGTCACTCTCAGCTTGCCTCTTTATCAGTTATCCTCAACTGACGTGTGTGGACATTTATTTGCCCAACCACCCGAGCATCATTCAAGGTGTTTATACCACCATAGGTGTTTGCAATGCAAATTTGTGTCTAGTCTAACCTTAATAACAGCAAGAGATAACTATCAAGATGCACATCACAAATCCACTAAACCATAGCCGTGCCATTCCTTGCATCCTCAGAATGCCCAAACTACTGGGAGCCCAGCATTCACATGTATATAACGTTGCACTACGGACATAGTGCAACGTTACATACATGTGAATGCATGTGAATTACTATGAACTTGAGAAAAAACAAAACAATTGCAAGTATCTTATTTCACTTGTGATTTTTCTATTATAAATGGAGATTTGTGAATGACTTCAAAAATAAAACTAATTTCAAACTTTTGAATTAATGAAGTCTCGAAATATTTATCTGTGAGTAAATGTCTTTTCTTCTTTTACTCCTTAGTTTTATTCTAGAAAAATATGACTTTGATCAGATTGTATCAGAAAAATATGACTTTGATCAGATTGTATCAGAAAAATATGACTTGGATAAGATTGTATCAGAAAAATATGACTTGGATCAGATTGTATCAGAAAAATATGACTTGGATCAGATTGTATCAGGAAAATATGACTTGGATCAGATTGTATCAGGAAAATATGACTTGGATCAGATTGTATCAGAAAAATATGACTTTGATCAGATTGTATCAGGAAAATATTACTTGGATCAGATTGTATCAGGAAAATATGACTTTGATCAGATTGTATCAGGAAAATATGACTTGGATCAGATTGTATCAGGAAAATATGACTTGGATCAGATTGTATCAGAAAAATATGACTTGGATCAGATTGTATCAGGAAAATATGACTTGGATCAGATTGTATCAGGAAAAAACGAGTTGGCAAAACCAAAATTAATCTTTTTCTGCTTACTATATCTCCTCCTCTCACTCTTTCTCTGCAGCTTTGGGCTAAATTATATTAGTATTTGAGGTTGTATTCCTTTTTGTTTATAATGGACTATTCCAACCTCTTTATACTTTCCTTTTTTCTTATCTATATATCAATAAAAGTGAAATTGTCGGCGTGTGTGTGTGTGTGTGTGTAGATTCCCTACCAAACTACTCTGTCAATTTTCAGTCTACAGACTTGAGATTTGACATAAGAGGTATTGAGATTCGGGGAAAATCTTTTTAATCGGTTTTCGGCCAGAAATTTAGCTGTGAAGGGGTCAAAGTTCAACGATTTGACATTTGAAAACTTTACCAAACTCCTCTGCCAATTTTGGGTCTAAACACTTGAAATTTAGATGTAGGTTACTTGAACATTGATCGAACTTTTTAATTTGATTTGAGTTCAAGACAATAAATGTTAAGGGGTCAAAATTGGGGTCAAAGCTTTCAAAAATTTGACCTCCGTGGTCGCTACCAAATTACTCAGCCAATTTTTGGTCTAAACATTTGAAAATTTACATAAAGTGTATTCAGATATAGGGCAAGCTTTTTAATCGGTTTTTGGCCGAAAATTTGGCTGCCAAGAGGTCAAAGGTCAAACGATTTGATCTTTACGGTCTCTAGCAAACTATTTAGCCATTTGAAATTTGACGTAAAGGGTAATCAGGCATGCAGCAAACTTTTGAATCAGTTTTTGACTGCCAAGAGGTCAAAGTTGAAAGAGTTGACCTTTGCAGACTCTACCAAACTATTTCGCCAATTTTAGGTCTAAACATTTGAAATTTTAGATGTAGGTTACCTGAACATGAGTCAAACTTTTTAATATATATATATATATACATATCCACATAAAGTTATGAGCCCGAGCAAAGCCGAGTTGAATTGCTAGTTACAAATAAAGAGTTTATATTAAAAAATAGTGTATAAAATAAGAGTGAAGTCAAATAACATGCAGATAGTGATAGATAAAAACTTAGTAAGAATAGTTACTTGAGTTAATTGCAAAATGGAAGGCTTTTCAAATATAACTTAATCCCATAACTGAGCAATATTTTACCATGTATTTTGTGTGAAAAATGTCTTAGAGAAATAGACGTTTATTAACTCAGCTTTAGTAGAAAAATAAATACTCAGAATATTTCATTTGAATTGAATTATACATCATAAATATAAATTAAATCATATAAATTTTTATCTCACACATTGGATATTTTACGATTTTTAATAATTCATATTCATTCATTTTCTTTTTTTTTTAATAATCTTACTTTTAACATATTTGCTTATATCTTTTGTTTTTTTTGCTTGAGTTTTATGGTGATTATAGTAAGATAAGGCAGAACATGTATGGTTACATGTTCCGAGAATTCAAAAAACATTTCGAAAATAAAGATAAGTCTTTTGTGAGAAAAATCAATTTGATGTTTAAACATTACTAAGATAATCTTTGTTGGCTGTGAATTATTTTTTATATTGAATAATTAATTTTCGTTGATGAAAAGTTTCAACCTGCTTCTACTAATGTTAGATATAATGCACCGTGTTATACTTTGATGCATTATTTGTTTAAGGTTTGAATTTATATATACTTGGTGTGCTAGTAGATAGTAACCTTCCTCCCCCCCCCCCACCTAAAGACATGAAATGTCTCCCATGGAATTGTTAATACAATTCTATATATTCCTTTCTTTAATTCAACTATATTTGCCTGATTTGTACCTAAATTATATTTAGGGAAACTTTGGGTGTGGTTTCATCTGTAGGAGGTGAGATATTGCATAGGTTTCATAATCATGATACCTTAACCTCTCTCTTCCTATATTTTTTATCTATACGTTATTTTAGAGATAATAACTATCAAAACAATTATTTGACTTCCAGAACTGAGATTACCACAGCAAAAATCACGACATTGCCACGAAAGGAGTGATCAGAATTTTGCCCATCTCTATTCAAATGTACTTATAATTGAACAGCGATAAAGCAAGTTGGACATTTATAACTGAAACTTGGTGGACAAGTCAGGTAAAATTTAATTATGTCAAATATGGTTGGATTGCAAGAATCATTTCATGGGTGGCATTGATTTTATTTTGATTTTGAAGTGGGAGGGGGATCACCTTTTATATTACAACCGGAAGTATCTATAAATGTTAGTAACATTTGATGGTTGTATGCATGCATAAGAAAAAAACAATTATATAACAGATTAATTATTTGACAGATTAATTCAATTCATGAGTTTGGCAGGAGGATGAATTCTATGAATATTCATAGATATTTAAGTACAATTGTTTACTTATTACTAATTGTCCTGTCCCAGCATTGACGAAATGATTAAATCTAACATAAGTAATATGAGGGTAGTAGCCAGATTAGTAGTTTCCATCTTTTAAAAAAGAAAATTGTTATCTTTGTTAAAAGAATTGCAAATCTGACGTTGAGTCTTCGACCTTTTATTATTGTTTCGCTTAATATTTTATTGAGATTTTTTAAACTCTTAAATTCATTTTCTTCTAATTTTAAACTTTTAAATTTTACCCAACATAGCCTGAGTGGAGACATATTGGCTGTAAGAGAGCTTAAAGAAAATTAAGTAAAACTATAGTAAAAGTTTTAAAAAACTTTTAATTCGATTTTAGTTTATTTTAATTTTTATTCCAATATAGATTCTGTAATATGTTGGTATAATATGAAAATCAAGGAATCTTTAAAAGACAATGCAAAAATATATAGAAAAGGGCTTTTATTTATATTTTTAAGCAAAAATACTAAAAACGAAAGCACATCTTATGAAATGAGTAAAAAAAGTATACAGAAGCAAAAACAGATATAAAAATTGTTCCCATCTGTAATAGCCATTTTCTTCTGAAAAGAAAAATGGCTATCATAAAAATATTCCCAGCAGGATAAATTGTACTTGCAAAGAAATTAAATCGAATTCAAATGCATTGGTCTTAACAGCATGCACCAAAATAAAATGGCAAGACAGAATCAAATATCGATTTGTCAGATGCAATACTATTAGGTCTAAATTCGAGAATTTAATTGACTTTTCTTTATATATTAGATTGGATGATAGATAAAAGTGTTGTAACATTGAATGGTTTAGGCAACTTGGAGGGGCTTTAACAACAATATTTTGTGCATATTAGTTGTGTTGTTTTTTTTTTTTTACATATAAATTATTCAAGTTGAGAGTAAAAAAGTTTTTACAGGTTTACAAATAAATCTTTGAAATTTAAATAAAATAACATTTTCTAATGAAAACTATAATTTTTGTTAAATAGCTACGTTTAAATCAATATTTGACCCATCACATGACTTAACTATATCACATAGCTAAGTTATGTGACATTGATAAGCAAATGTTTTAGTAAAACAAATCATTGCAAGACACACAGATAAATCCAATTTTGTGGTCAATTGCAATTAAAATATTAGATTATTTGTTTTAAAACAGCTATTTTCAATAAACCTTATAGATGACAGTTATACTATTAAATAACTTGTATCAGTGTAATTTTTTATGTTGTAGGCATTTTAACACATGAAGACGTATATCCCTACAGAGTTTATATATGTCTCTAAGGCATCTAACGTTAAAAACTTGCATTCACATGTGTTAAATGGTTGGAACATATATGACCAATATCAAAAATAGTGTCAAGGATCACATAAACTAAAATTAACATATGGTCTCAGTTCATGTACGTCTAATAACTAATACAAGCATGCTAATTAGTTGTTATAAACTATGTAAATATATTAAAACCTTGATGATTTCAGGTAGAAAATTAGTACTCCCTAATTAAAGCAGTTCCTTTAAAAATATCAAAGTAATAATTGATGCAGAACCCTCTAATTTAAGCAATTTTTTTTATTTAATCATCTCATCTGATTGTTGGAATAAATTTGATGATTGTTGAAAAAACCTTTTGGTTTAAAATGTTTATTACTAGTTGTTCCAACCCGGCATTGCCCAGTAGTGTTTTATTTTCATTTGAATTTTTTTTTAACTATGTCATGTTTTATTTTCAAAATATTTTTTTGTTCTGAATAAATGAGAAGTAAATCTGTATTGATGAATACAGTTATATTCCATTTTTAAAGATAGCGTCCTCATGAATATAATTCCACCCAGACAAAATATTTTCTGGAAAGAATTAAATCTTGCTACGTTTTATTGTTTTATGAAGAACGTGCTGCAATTATCCACCAAAAGAATTGACCAACCGGAATCAAATATTGATTTTATCGGAAGAAAAAAATTGAGAAAGAAACTGACTTACTTTATATTAGATTTGTTGATATTTAGAAAAAAAAAAAAACACAATCACTGCCCACATTTCAAACCCAAAGCTGTGATTTTATAACAAAACAAATCTTTACTTTTGTTTATTCAAAACCCGCCCCCCTCCCACACCGTGATCTCTTTCAAAAAAGATATTTGTCATGTTTACAATATCCTTCAATGATTTAAGAATCACTGCTCAAGAAAACAACGGCCACTTCACCTCCACATCAAACTTTTTTTTTCTCCTTTTTTTTATGCATTTAGTTTTCAAATTGCTTGTTAAAAATTTGTGTCTTTAGCTGGGGGTGCTTTTATGAAAAGGAATATTTAAAAAATGGACATCTTTCATATTTGTGCACTTATGTTTTGTTTTTGTTTTTGTTTTTTTTTATTTTTTCAAACTATCATAAAAATGGCATCATAATTTTTTTCATTATTTTTACTGTTTTTGTAAAATACTTGAAGCAAACAAAATGAAAGCACTATTTTTTTTCAATGTTTTTGTTTTTCATTTTGTTTGTAGCCCACAGCTTTTTTTTTTCAATTAATACAACCGTGGCAATATTATTTTAAAATGTTAAAAAAAAATTTAAAAAAAAACTTCTTTCAGCTATAAAAGAAACTTCCTTTTAATTTTAGTTATTTTTTTGTCATAAAGTGTAAATGAAAAAAACTTGAAGCAAAACTGTTAAAAAATTATTTGATGTTTCTCAATAAAATTTGTTGAGTGCATATTTTATACATGTGTTTATGGTGTGTTTGAAATGTCACTTTATTGCATTTTTTGTCAATCGAAAGAACAACTCTTCTTATGATGATGTACAGATATGTTGTACAGCTGAACTTTCATCAGTTTATTTTTCTTATGTCCATTTTTAAACATTTTTATACCTTCAAATGAGTTTCTTTCTGTTTTATCGGTTTGTGCGTCAGAGTCATTGTAAGGCCCAACTTTTTATATGCACAGTGAAACCCTCAATTATAACCTATTTTTTTTCTTCTTTTTTTTTCGAATTTTGGAAAAACTCTTTCATTTATCCTTATCTCTATATATCTGCACCAATTACAGAATACATACAGACTATTATTATTATTATTATTATTATTATTATTATTATTATTATTATTATTATTATTATCATTATTATTATTATTATCATTATAATTATTATTTTCATTATTATTATTATTATCATTATTATTATTATTATTATCATTATTATTTTCATTATTATTATTATTAATATTATTTTCATTATTATTTATTATTATTATTATTATTATTATTTATTATTATCATTATTATTATTATTATCATTATTATTATTATCATCATTATTATTATTATTTTCATTATTATTATTATTGTTATTATTATTATTGATATTATTTTCATTATTATTATTATTTATTATTTATTATTATTAGTTATATTATTATTATTATTATTTATTTATTATTATCATTATTATTATTATTATCATTATTCTTCTTCTTCTTATTATTATTATTATTTATCATTATTATTATTGTTATTATTAATAATATTATTTTCATTATTATTATTATTATTTATTATTATTATTTATTATTATTATTTATTATTTATTATTATTATTATTTATTATTATTATTATCATTATTATTATTATTATCATTATTATTATTATATTATTATTGTTATTATTATTAATATTATTTTCATTATTATTATTACCATTATCATTATTATTATTATTATTATTATTATTATTATCATTATTATTATTATTATCATTATAATTATTATTTTCATTATTATTATTATTATTATCATTATTATTATTATTATCATTATTATTTTCATTATTATTATTATTAATATTATTTTCATTATTATTTATTATTATTATTTATTATTATTATCATTATTATTATTATTATTATCATTATTATTATTATCATCATTATTATTATTTTCATTATTATTATTATTGTTATTATTATTATTAATATTATTTTCATTATTATTATTATTTATTATTTATTATTATTAGTTATATTATTATTATTTATTATTATTATTATTATTATTATCATTATTCTTCTTCTTATTATTATTATTATTTATCATTATTATTATTGTTATTATTATTAATATTATTTTCATTATTATTATTATTATTATTATTATTTATTATTATTATTATTATTATTATTTATTATTATTATTTATTATTATTATTATTAGTTATATTATTATTATTATTATTATTTATTATTATTATCATTATTATTATTATTATTATCATTATTATTATTATATTATTATTGTAATTATTATTAATATTATTTTCATTATTATTATTATCATTATTATTATTTATTATTATTATTATTTATTATTATTATTATTATTTATATTATTATTATTATTATTATTTTTTATTATTATTATTATTATTATTATTATTATTATTATTTATATTATTATTTATACAAATTATTATTATGTACTAGTTGTCCCAATTTGGCTCGAAACGGGAGTATTTATAGCTGCATTATACAGTATTTGCAATATCCAATGTTAATAAATGGAGCAATTTTATTGGATAATTTATTATCCAATGAAAATTAATGGTGAACCTAAGTGTCTATAACTAAAAGAATCATTGGGTTAGATACAATATGTAATTGATGAAATCGATTAAAATTACTTTTTTTATGTAAAGAAAACAGATTGAAAATTTCCGTAAATGACTGTCTATTCAGAACAAAATTTTGTAGGATGTAAGTCCTCTTTGTCTAAATTTGAAAATCCTAGTGACTTAATTTCATATATTAGATGCATATTATTATTATTATTATTATTATTATTATTATTATTATTAAAATGAGTCTGTAATAATAGTTTATACACTATACAAACTATTATTACAGATCCATTTTAGCTTTAAGTTATAAATAAATATAGCAGTCATTTCAGTTCTCAGTGTGAAACTATACAGCTAACATTATCAATGCCTTGAATATGTCTTTATTGCACGCACATGTAGATGTGTGTGTGTGTGTGTGTGTGTGTGTGTGTGTGTGTGTGTGTGAGAGAGTATATGTTTCTTTTTCTCTGTATGCACATGGCTATGCCCGATTAGGCGCTACACCTCAGAATCTATAGAAGAAATGGAAAATGACATTCCAACATGCAACCGACACGTTGCAATAAATAAAAATAAACTAATGATGCTGAAAGGATTTCTGTTTTCTTTTTGTTTTACTATATTTTTTAAGAGGAAATCCATCATTAAAACTGTCACCTTCAGGGCTGATGTTTTTGTGGTGTTTATGGTTTTCTTAATTCATCCTGCAGATGAAGGAGGATGAAGAGATTTCTTTTTCTTTATGTAGTTAAGGTCAGGATTTGACCTCGTTGCTGCTATATTGCCCGTCGGCACTATTTCAGGCTCTTTCTTTCCTTGACAGCTTTCAGCAGTACTGTTCTAAGACAGCTAACTCAACATGGTCCTTTTTATCTGACCACATCTCTCATCCCCTTCAAAGAATCTCCTTTGCATCATTTGAAATTTGGTCTTGGTGGGTTAGGGTTTTGCAGTTGATTCTCATATTGATGATAGTTGGTCTATGAACTTGTTGGAGTCGGCTGTAATATGGTCAGTATTGGCCTGCGGCCAGTTGCTGGTGATGGTAAAAGCACTCAAGTCGACTGTAGTATGTTTTCGATGCTGCAGTTTGTTGCTGGCCATCAAAACACATTTTTAAATCTTGGCATTGATAGCTTCATCTTGATTGGTCATGATCTCTGCCAGTATTGAACCCTTCCAATAACCAATAAATGTTGGCACATACGACTACAACATGTAGTTAATCTCTTTCTTAGTTGCCAACCATGTCTAACAATGAGCAGGGCACTTCTGGAAGAAGCTGTTGCCGATGAACGACCGACTGGAAAAGTCAGGATTGCATTGGACATTGTGGGGCAATGTATTTTTTTGTGTGATAAAATTTAGTTCTTTTGGTAAATCCCATGTTTGTGGTGATCTGACGCTGTTACCGTCTTATAATGTGGAATTGACACCTGTGGAATTGACACCTGTGGAATTGACACATGTGGAATTGACACATGTGGATGTGATTTATCAAAAGTGTTATTGATAAAGAATCAAATCATTGTCATTGTTTTGTTTTCTTTATCACAAATGCTAACATGAAGATGAAATCGTTTGTATGGAATGACCTGATAAGCAAGGAAACAAGCCAATTAAAAATGCAAACAAAAATATGTTAAAGAGTTTATTGACTCTGATATTTTGATTTGAAAGCCAAATCTTAATTATGGCAAGAAAACTTTATTTGAGTGAAGTTAGATTTTATACAGACAACAGTGGGGTCGGAGGGGGGGAGATAAAGTTAGAGGACAGAAAAGGTGGGCGCAGTAATAAGTGTTAGTATCAGATGAGAAAAAAGGAAGGCAGAAAGAGTAGGTCAAATATGAAAGGGGGGGGGCAAACTAATCAAAAATATTGAAAAATGTTTTAAAAGTTCATGGGCTTTAAATGGTCAAATATTTTTCATAGCAACAAGTAACCATTTCACAAAATATGAGAGATGAAGATAAAGGGAGAGGTGCAAAAAGTGGGCTCCCACCTGTTCCACATCCCTCCCTTTCCATTCATATCATAGGCTCTTTCTCCTTCTCTATGCTCAGCACCAACGGATATCGACATTTATCACCACACTAACCTCCCCCATACCCTCACTTTATCTTCTTCTCTCATTCAAATTGAATTATCGAAGCTTATGAACTCTTCAAACATGTTCTTGTTTTGATACTTTTTAATTAGTTTGTTTTCTTGTTTATCAGCTCGTTCCATACACTAACCACCTCATTTTGTAAGAGATTCAAGTTTCCTTAAACAATCTCTCACATATGCATAATCTCTCAGTAATTGTTTGAAATAAAACGAATTTGATTAAAAGTTAACGATTATCGCCATTCCGAAAATGTTAAGACAAATGTACATGTGTGACATGGAGCCACACGTTGCATCATAGTCCGTATGTGTGACATGTTTGCCAGAGGCATTTGTTTCATCTAACTTCCCATCCTCTTTTTACTTTGACCCAGCCACGGAATTTTCTCGATATTTGATTCAATTCTGAATCTTCAAAAAAGCAGCTGCAAGAGTCACTTCTCTTCAATCCTTTTTGCTTTCTTTTTTTAGTTAATTTGATTTGTAGTTCATCTAGAAGAACCAATTCAAGAGAACGAAAAAAACAAAACAACTTTCTTCTGTGAAAAATGCCACAATTACTGTATCAGCTTGTGTGCTTAGTTGTTGTTGAATCCATTTTCCACGTGATTTTGTCCTTATTGTTTACCTATTTGTTATTCTCAAAGGAAAACCATGAAAAAAAAGAACCTTCTCGAAAAGAAAAAAAACACTAATTAATGTACAAGTTAATTTTACAAACCAAACATTTTATTTGTATATTTTGTATTTTCCTACATCTCTAATCTTCTTGTTCTCTTGTTAAATACTCAATATCTATTACATCTGTGTATGTTTCTACTCCCATGTGTGTGTGTGTATGTATGTATGACAGTAAAACTGTGCACCAAATATCATGAGGTTGTTATTCTTTATTTTATGCAAATTTTCTTTTCTTTTTTTCCTCTTTGAGCTTTGTGTTTATAATCTAATGTGACAATTCTTTTTCCAGAATTCTAATATATGACTTATGCTTAGTTCTGACTTTTTGTAAAATCCATATTTAAATTTTTTTAACTAGTATTTTGCAAAATATAAAACACATAAAAAAAAACAGTGCATATATGGGCGACAATATCCTCCTAGCTAGGCCAAATACAAGCAATTGTAAAAAAAAAAGTAGATGAGAGCTTTATAAAAACAAAAAGCAAAAACGTGTATTTCAGGGAGTATTTTTTCATTTAAGCAAGCATTGTTACAAATAGCAGAAAACTTTGCTTAATTATTTTTTTAATATTTTTGATTTTTCTTAAGATCTTTTTTGTATTAAAAAAAAGATTAATAAAAGTTCCATATGTATCATGAAAGTTTTTGATCCGTCGTCGAACTATCATAAAGTGAAAAATCAAATGAACAAAGAAAGATCAAGAGAAAAAAGAGAATTTCCAAAAGTAGCTGTGAAACAGAGGTTTGAAGTCAGTCAGATGCCGAGAGAATGGATTTTTTTTTTATTTTAACGCAAAAAGATCATGAGAAAAATAAATAAGTATAATTAAAGGTAAGCTTTCTGTTATTTTTAACAATGTTTGCTTATGGATATATAATCAGATGTTTGTCTCTTCAGAACTTATCAGTGTAGCTAGACACAGTGAACATATCAAGCCAAGATTTAAAACTCAGTCACTACCAATCATGACATCCCAACACTCTACTGTCTGAACTAATGCATCTGCTGCTGTTGATGGTGGAAATATAGATTGCTTTTAAATTAATTTTTACGATATTAATAAACTAAATTAATTTTTACGATATTAATAAACTAAATTAATTTTTACGATATTAATAAACTAAATTAATTTTTACGATATTAATAAACTAAATTGATTTTTACGATATTAATAAACTAGAGGATTCTACTTGTAGAAACCCTCGCTTCCTTCACCAACATGGGAGTCGATGATTCAGTTCAGTCTCAAGAGACCTGCAAGGATAGGTGTGTGTGTAATTGTGAGGCAAGGATTGTGCAATCTCCAACCATGCCTCTTCTTTGGGTCAATTGGCAAGGAGAAGTGCTAAACGACTGAAAACAATGCCGAGATAAGCGGAGAGCACATACAGCACCTGGAAGTCCCAAATGGTCACCCATTTAGTACTGACCAGATTCATTGTTGCTTAACAGGGAAATATGTATGTATTTCTCCATTATATATAAAGTCAAATGCAGAGATATGCAGTATACAAACAAGCATTAATTAAAATATAAAGTCAAATGCAGATATATGCAGTATACAAACAAGCATTAATTAAAATATAAAGGCAGTCAAGCTTGTAATAACGTACTAAAAAATTTGCAGGTATCAACTCCATTCAATGTTTGAATTTTTAGGTCAACCAGAGCTATTATATAATCAATTAAAATAACCAAAATTATGACGTATTTACACTAGTTTCAGTAATTCAACATTAACAATACTTTTGGCATACGATCGTCTCTAAGATGAAATTTATTATTTATTAATAATATTTGTCTCTGCGTCAGAACTGATTGATTAATATCACAATTTGAAGTTGAACAAACAAAACACTATTATTTTCCAACTACACAGTAATTATAAAAAATCAGGTATACATACAAATATTTACAGGTACATAATTAAATCTTATTTGTAAAACTCACTATGTTTGTCTGTCTGTCTCAATCTGTCAAACTCTCTTTTGAAACAGAAGGCAGCAGAATGGTGTGAAGCAGCACAAATGATTGCATTTCTGGGAACTGTTTTTTTATGTGTGTCTATCCAGTCAAAATAGTGGCTAAATGGTCAAAACTTCAAGAAATTACGACTTGGCAGGTGAATATCGACAACTTCTCTTCTACACATACACCGTCTTATTTAAGTATATTTTACAAGTGCACAATGGCAGGCGCTGATCAAGTTTTGGAATGGAAGTTGCATCAATTTGTTTATTTTTTTAATCCGGAAAAGGTCAAAGCAGTTTATGATTTGAAAACCATATTTTTGGATGGGAGGGGGTCAACATCTATCACAAGTGTTTTTTATGTTTATTTACTTTATGAATGTATCACATTTGTTTAATCTAGATAAATTAAAATATCATATGAAAACACATTTTACAACAAGGCAATGCCTCGCTAATAATAATTTATAAAACTCACTATGTCTGTCTGTCTGTGTGCTTCCATTTTTTTCAAATTGCATCTCCTCTAAGACAAAAGATCGCAAAGCGATGTGAGGCACGTCAAATAATTGCATTTTTTGTGAACCGTTTGTAACAGAGTGCAAACGTGCATCTGGCAGCAGCAGCTGTACGACAGCCAACGTATGCAAATGATCGAGCCATGTATAAGATGATGGCATAGCAAGGAAGAAGGAAAGAAAATGATTACAAACAAAAGAAAAACGTGGCCTGAAAAGGACAGAAATCAATGTCTTACACACGTAGCTCAAGAACGACGGAAAGACGTGTCCTAAATATGGCCAGACAAAGACAGAGTATCACGTGTTCAACACGACAGAGTCTTGTTAAGCACATTTGAGTATGAGAAGACTTTAGAACATGTGACCAGGCATTTTCTGAAAGTACCTGTAAATAAATGTCTGCTGTTTCAACTGTAAAGGAAAATTAGTTGAATTCTTTCCTTGTCCTTGTTTCCTTGTGACTGTCTGCATATAATGTGTGGGTCCCGAGTATTGACATGTAATGACAGTAAAAATAGCTGCTAAGGGGTCAAAATTGAAAGAAATTGGAACATGGCAGGCGTAAGTCAACTTAAAGTTCTCTTGCATGCATACACAAATATAACGTTTATATGTTAATGTTAGTTCATTTTTAGCTATTTCTTATCAAATTATTTCTTATCAAACTATTTCTTATCAAGCTATTTCTTATCAAACTATTTCTTATCAAACTATTTCTTATAAAACTGATGATAGTTCAAATGGTAACAACTCAGACGGAAGTGATAAATTTTGTTTCAGTTCTGACTGATGGCACCCAAGTAATTTTTTGCTTTTGAATCACTACTATAGTATATAATAATCGATATATGAATAAATTAAAATATCATCTTTAGACATGCTTTATGACCAGGCAACACCGAGCACCCTTTACTAGTAATGAAATATACTAAAGAAAAATTAAAATTATAAGGAATAAACATCAAAATAAAAATAATAATAATAATAGTAATAATAATAGTAATAGTAATAATAATAGTAATAGTAATAATAATTCTGACTTCGTTTAACAACGTCTTCCTGGAAAGGGATGGGATTCATTTCCAGAGGATTTCCCTCAATCCCGGCTCCAAACCAGGAGCTTCATAGATCAAGGGTTTTTCTAAGGATGTTGGTGGTGCCTACAATAGCAGAAGTCTGAAGGCCCCCTAAAACATCGGGATTCATAGTTTTTTCAATTGTCCTTCCAGACAACTTGATACTACCCCTAGCATACTAACTACAACCGGGATTATTTGTGTTTTAACCCCGTATATAGGCCTTACCTCCAAGGCCAATGGAGCATAATTGCTCCACTTCTCGTTCTCCTTCTCCTTCACGTTCTTGTCCCAGGGTACTGAAAAGTCTATAATCTGCCAGTTTTTTGAGACCTTGTCAATGACGACCAAATTTGGACGATTATGTTCCAATTGCTTGGTCGTTATGACACTTTTGTCCCACCAAACCTCTACCTTGCCATCCTTACTTGTTCTCACTTCATCAGGCACCTCCTCAAATCATTTTCCAGCACACTTCACCCCAACCTTCTTACAGACCTCTCAATATAATAATAATGATAATAATTAAGAAAAAATAATATTAAAAAAATAAAAATATTAGGTACATACATGAAAATTGAGAAAATATATAAATTATTTTTTTAAATCAATGGGTAACAATGTTTTGGCAATATTAAACAATTTTAATGTTGCAAACATTAGTATGAGATTCAAATATCTCTACTATTATATAAAAAGAACTTTGTGTGTCTGTGAGTTAGTTCCTTATGAACTTGAAAACGGCTGGGCCGATTTTTATGAAATTTCACATGAAAATAAATTATGTGCCTGGCAATGTTCTTACATAGGTTATGTATCGAAATGTCTTTGATAAGTATTAATAATTCGATAATAAAGGAACAGGCGATTTTGACCAAAGTTAACACTTTACATAGCCTACCATCAGAAGGGCATTTGAGAAGTTTTATTACGACACAAGCAGAAAGGCTTGGCATATAAAATTAACAGGTTCTTTGATATGACAGGGACTCATTTGAAATGAATATTTCTGTTTAGAGCACAATTGAAGTATGATACTTCACTTTTTGTATTTTAAACTTCAATTCAAGCTATTGGACAGGGTGGGCCATAAATACTGTTACAACATAAAACTCAGATTTATACCAACAAAATATTTTATTACAAAACCCAATCACACAAACTGATTAGCAAAGTTCCCAGATAATGATAAATCGTCCTTTTTATGAAGATTTTGCTGCTGTTAAGATTTTCCCTAACTTGAATATTTCTGGTTAACGCAAGCCCTTCTCACATGGCTCTATGATTAATTTTCAATTCAATTCGACATTGTTAAAAGTTAGTATCTTTTGTTTCTGAAAAAATAAGGAATCATACATTACATTATCATATAATGACAATAAAATAGTAAATTTATCATAAAAAATAGTTCTCAAATTTTGTAATAGGACTTATGCCCCATCTTGTATATAAAAATTAATTTTATAAAATGCACGGTAGGTTCTTTACAGTGCAATGTAAAATGTACTGTATTGTGAATTAAGTCACTGCGAATGGCATGATCACTTCCTCCCGGTCCCCAACTAGAGCAGGCAATCAATTTGATTGAAAAATGGACGATTTTTTTAGTGCAATGAAAGTATGAGAACATGAAACATTTGTTGATCATCATTCAATCCTAGGCAATGTCCAGTCACCCTGCTAGTATAATATATATACCGCTCCCCATGTGGGGGTACCAAATTGGTTAAAGGGAAAATTATTCCCAACTCGCATTTAGGTAAAAATGCACTTTCGTAAATAATTGAATTCATTCAAAGCATGTCTCTAAAATAAAAACAAACAAGTAAATCACGATGTATCCAGACAGTCGTGCGGGATGGGTGAGTGGTAAAGGGTTTAGGCTCATTACCGTGGGGTCCCGATTTCGAATCTCGCTAAATTCAGCCACTCTGATGAGTCATAGACGACAAAACGTGTCAGTGGATAACGTTATTTTAAAAATAATATATATATATAAAAAATAATAATTTATATAAAAACCACACTTGAATATATGGACCATTTTAAAAAATGTACCATATACATATACAAACACACAAAATGCATACTTATATATATATATATATATATATATATATATATATATATATATATATATATATAGGGTGAAAAATATATATATATATAGGGTGAAACGGTAAAATTGTAACCCCATAAAAGTTGAGTCCATTTCCGTTTGAGGAAAACCGGTTTTATTCTTTGTTGCAGACCATCTACTAGTTGGCCAGTTGAGTGCAATCTATCATGTGTGAAAGTGACACAATGAAAGTGCAATCTATCATGTCTGAAAGTGACACAATGTTCAACAAGCGAGATCTGAGATGCGCCGCTGTACATCTCATGCTCTCTACCAATCCAAGTTATGACAACAGGACCAGTGCCAGAGCACCCTCAAAATGCCTTGCTGGATTGCCACAAATAATAGAGATGTGCCTAGAGTGATGAAAACAAAGTTTCCAGCGATGGCTATGGTCTTTGGTGTGATTTCAAGTGAGGGCCACCAGTAGCGTTGCTAGAGTAAATGTCACTCAGAATGGTCCACTGAAATGTCACCCCATTGATCCCCACTTCATCCTATGCTGAATGGTTAGCTATCGTTAAATTTTCATATATGCTCTAATTATTTCTTGACTGGTACATTACTCCTTACACGTATAATCAAAGACAAAATCATATACAAAAAAACAATCAGTTCAAATTCAAAGGTTTTTTTAAAATGCAACTATTCATAATATCACAATAATAATAAACTTATTTACTAGTATGAAAACCGGGTATGAAAAACATAAGCGTGTACTATGATGAGTCACTAAATAAATGAATTAATTGTTCTTATGAAGAAAAAAGGGGACGTTAGAAACGCAGTCGAATAGAAATGCTGAAAAAGAAAAAAGAAAAATCAGTTAGTGACTAGAATCTAAAAAGATAGTTTGAAAATAAAAAGACACATAACAGCTGTCCTGCTTATCAACTTATGAAACTAAGCAAATAAAATTTTTAAAAAAGCAGAAGAGGATCAAATGGTGATAATAATAAATGAATAAGTGGAAAAATAAAATTACGAAGGAAAAAAAAAATGACATTTAAAAAAGGATATAAAAAAGATCTTTTTGTTTTATATTTAAATCTATGCTAGAAAGAAGAAACGGTACTCATGCAGTTTTGTTATGATTTTTCCAAATCTTCACCAGCGTTTCCAGATATGGAGAAGAACCGGGATATGCTGAGCCGCTTAGCCAATCAAATTCAAGTTAGCAGACGCTAAAAAAATTAAATTAATTTTTTCATTCAGTTATTTTTTTTGTCAAAGTTCACTCTTTAATAAAGTTCTTTTTTACCAAAGTTTCCAGATAATTAAGATCATGAATCTATAAACTTTGTTAACCCTGCGATAACAAACCACATTGAGAGAATGTGGAAGCAAAGAAACAAAATCGGATGTGGGACCAATAGGGAACTATTAGAAAGCTACCTGACAGAGTTCATGTGGAGACAGAAATTTAAAGATCCTTTCGCCTGCATAATGATCCAGGTATCTCAATATTACCTGACAGCTTCTTTCCACTTTCTCTACACCCTTTTTTCTTCTTTGTGGTTATCTTCTGCTCTGGCAGCAAAGGAAATTTGCCAACTACTCTACCCTCTACATTAAAAAAAATAAAAACAAAACAAACAAATAAAACATAAACAAGACAACCATAGACAAAAAAAATTAATAACAGACAAGAACAAATTCATAACAATGTCCCTCCCTTTTCAGAAAAAAAAAACAATGGCTCCCAAACAATAATAAATCAAAAAAAAAAAATTAATTGAAAGATTTCATAAAAAGACAGCTGCAATTTTTTTTTTTTTTTCATATCTTGTTTAAATACTTTTACTTTGTTTTCGTCTCCTTGTTAAAATAAAATTTTAACATTACCAGTGGCGTTTAATTATTTTTTCCTTAAGATATATAAGCAACTATCTTGCGTTATTTGAGTTTTTGGGCTTCATCCCGTTTCTGCATCCGCATATCCTGATTCTTCCTAATATCTGCTTGGAAATGCTTGTGAAAGTTTGAAAGAAATCACGATAACAAAACTGCATAATTTTTTTTTTTAATGCTATTTTTACAGTTCTGTTTCATGATACCAAATTTGAAATAGACATGTGTTAAAGAAAAAGAAATTTTCGTTTCTTCCATTTTTTACTCTGGTTTATCATCATCATCATCATCATCATCATAACGGGATCCTTGCCTGGACCAATGTGACTATTCCTCTCCAGAGTTTCCTGTCTTCCATCAGTTGCCTCAGATCTTCAGGTTCACAGTTGGCGTCGTGTGCTATTTGTTGGATGTACGTGGATCTAGGTCGTCCTCTGCTTGCGTGTCCGTGTCGTGGAGTCCATAGCAATACATCACTCACCAATTCATGTTTGCTCCTCAGACAATGACCGGCAAATCGTAGGCGTCTTTCTCTGATGGTATTAGATATGGCAGGTAGGTTGCCATAAAGTTGCTGTTTCATGGGATGATCTTACCAAGATATATTTAATATTGTTCTTAGCATACGGGTGTATGTGCCATCTAGTTTTCTTTCCAATCTTTTGGTGAGTGTCCACGTTGTAGCACGTAAACAAGGACAAACTCTACCACTGCCCTGAAGAACTGCCTTTTCAGTTTTTCAGCCAGTCCCGAAGTCCATACTGAATGTAGCCCATCCAATGCGGTCCATGCTTTTGAGATGCAAATTCCGATATCTCTCTATGTTGCTTCCCAGATATGTAAACTCAGCGACTTCTTTCAGTGTTGATCCAACCAAAGCCCTGATCTCTCCTTTCACATTGAAAGTCATAAACTTTGTCTTATCTGCATTTATGTGGAGACCAATGTCATTTGCAGACTTTTCTAGCTTATGTAACAGCGTTTGCGCATCAGCAGTGTTGTTTGCGAACAAAGCAATATCGTCTGCGTAATCTGCATCAGTTATGTGTGCTGATTGATGACGTCTGTTTCTGGATTCATTTAGGGTGAAGCCTAGCATGTTGTGTATATCAACAGAGGTGCGAAGTACAAAGTCAAGACAGACAATGAAAAGAAAAGGGGCAAGAGTATCTCCTTGTAGAACCCTGATGCGGATGTCGAAAAATTCAGTGTCCCCATCTGGAGACCTGACCATTGCTCGACTGTGCTTATATAGCATCATGATAGCATTAACGACTTCATTTGGAATGCCATATGCTTTTAATATGCTGGCCATTTTTCGTCTATGTACAGAGTCGAATGCTTTGGAGAAATCTACAAAGATCATGACTGCCTCAATGTTTTTTGCTTTGACTGCTTCAATCAGTCTCCTAACAGTAAATATTTGACTAGTAGTAGAGCGATTCTTTCTAAATCCATTTTGGTTCTTCCTGAGTACTTCTTCGATCTTTAGTTGGATACGGTTGAGAAGCATGGCATTGTAGATTTTTGCTGCAATTGGAGTGAGTATTATTCCTCTGTAGTTGCTTGGTATGCTTAGGTCACCTTTCTTGGGGAAGGGAAGTATGCATCCTTCCCTCCATATATTAATATTTTTTTATTATATACAGAATTGCATAAATTAAGAAGTATGTCATTAAAACCACCTGTCTTCCATACTTCAGGAGGTATGTTATCTAAGCCTGCAGCTTTACGATTCTTGGTCTTCTTTAGTACATTTAGAAATTCCTCCATTGTAAAATCACCCTTCTTGATATCGAGTTCCTGTACAACAATCGGATGAATTGGTTGGTCTGTCACTTCTGGTTTGTTTCCGAATAGCTTTTCAAAATGTGCTTTCCATTTCGAACATGCATTTTCCGGAGTGTTTGCCTTTAACTTAGCTTTGGCAGGTTGTTTGCGCCCAGATATCTCATTTACTACTTGCCAAGCCAGATATGATTGTTTGTTATCTGCTGCATTCTGGATTAGGTCTATTAGTTCTTGAACATACTTCTGTTGTTCTGATAGGTACATCATACTAAGCTCTTGAAGCGCCTGCTTCCTTAATTTTGTATTCTGTCGAGTGGGGTATTTATGTTGTTTTTTGATTATGTTTTTAACTTTTCTCGTTTTAATATTATTTTATCATTTTCCCACGGTACTTTTTGCTTTATCTTGGGCTTCAGAGGTATACACTTCTTTGCTGCTTCTTGGTGCGATCTAACGAAGTTTTCATAGGTCGTATTAGCAGTTGGTCCCTGCTCTTGTGCTTGTAAAGCATCAAATCTGTTTCGCAGTTCGAAGATGAATCTCTGTTTGATCTGATTGTCATGTGACAACGTTAACCAGTTGTAGGGCTCTCTAGATGATTTTTTAAGTTTTGTTCGCTCGTAGGCTTAACTTCAACTTGGAGGTTACAATCCTATGATCAGTAGACACACCATAGAAACTGCTATAAGCTTCACAGTTATGACAGCTATTGATCCACTTCTTATTCATAAAAAGATAGTCCAGTTGTGCCTTGTCTCCATTTGGGGATTGATGGGTCCAGAGCTTACCGAGTCTTTTCTGAAAACGGGTATTCATGCATTGTAGGTTGTTTTCAAGGAGAAAAGTTAATAGATACTCTCCATTTCGGTTTGTTCCATCATAGAAAGAGAACTTATGCTTGTTGTCTTCCCGTCCTATATGTGCATTCATGTCACCTCCAATAACCAATAAATTATGTTTGGGAATTGAGCGCACCATTGCTTAGAGTTCATCATAGAAATTCAGGATCTCTTGCTTGTCACTGACGTTGGTAGGGCTGTAGCAACAACTAACAGTAGTAGCAGGATTACCACTGAAGGTAGCAAGAATTATCCTTTGTGTTATCTTCTCAGCACTTTTCAATGATTTCAATGCTCGAGGGCTAAGCAGAAGTCCTACTCCCCCCAATGGTACTATTTGTCGAATTTTTCCATGCTGACGCTGATACTAGTGTCCAGCCGTTACCAATTTCATGGTACTTTATGTCCATGTCGTTGTGGAAGAGACGGTGCTCTTGAATACACACAATATTGATATCGTGTTCTTTGGATGAAGCAACAAGTTCGGATATTTGAGATGTGGGTTGAAGTGTCCTTACATTAAAAGTGGATATTTTGATGGTATGTCTACGTTTTGCTAGCTTAGGTTTTGGTGCTGTAGTAAACTTGTCGATAGCTGTGGTCATTGCCGGCACACCAAGTAGCGACCCTTGGTTACCCATGTGGTGGTCGATGCGGTATGGAATTCTGGTTTGATTTCGAGTCATATTGAATCTTTGGATAACTCGGATAATATCACCTGTTTATAGTGTTTATAGTGGTATTTATGAAACAAAAAAAAAAAAATAGAATAGTGGGCTACAAAGCAGGAACACAACAAATCCCAATATTTTTATCAAATATTGTAACATTACATAAATATCGTAACATTACATAAATATCATAACATTACATAAATATCGTAACATTACATAAATATTGGAGTATTACATAAATATCGTAGTATTACATAAATATCGTAACATTACATAAATATCGTAACATTACATAAATATCGTAGCATTACATAAATATCGTAGTATTACATAAATATCATAAGATTACATAAATATCGTAACATTTCATAAATATCGTAGCATTGCATAAATATCATAACATTACATAAATATCATAACATGACATAAATATCATAACATTACATAACTATCGTAGCATTACAAAAATATTGTAGCATTACATAAATATCGTAGCATTACATAAATATCGTAGCATTACATAAATATCATAACATTACATAAATATCGTAACATTACATAAATATCGTAACATTACATAACTATCGTAACATTACATAAATATCGTAGTATTACATAAATATCATAAGATTACATAAATATCGTAACATTTCATAAATATCGTAGTATTGCATAAATATCATAACATTACATAAATATCATAACATTACATAAATATCATAACATTACATAAATATCGTAACATTACATAAATATCATAACATTACATAAATATCATAACATTACATAAATATCATAGCATTACATAAATATCGTAACATTACATAAATATCGTAACATTACATAAATATCATAACATTACATAAATATCGTAGCATTACATAAATATCATAACATTACATAAATATCATAGCATTACATAAATATCATAGCATTACATAAATATCGTAACATTACATAAATATCATAACATTACATAAATATCATAACATTACATAAATATCATAACATTACATAAATATCGTAGCATTACATAAATATCATAACATTACATAAATATCGTAGCATTACATAAATATCATAACATTACATAAATATCATAGCATTACATAAATATCATAACATTACATAAATATCATAGCATTACATAAATATCATAACATTACATAAATATCATAACATTACATAAATATCATAACATTACATAAATATCATAGCATTACATAAATATCGTAACATTACATAAATATCATAACATTACATAAATATCATAACATTACATAAATATCATAACATTACATAAATATCGTAGCATTACATAAATATCATAACATTACATAAATATCATAGCATTACATAAATATCATAGCATTACATAAATATCGTAACATTACATAAATATCATAACATTACATAAATATCATAACATTACATAAATATCATAACATTACATAAATATCGTAACATTACATAAATATCATAGCATTACATAAATATCGTAGCATTACATAAATATCATAACATTACATAAATATCATAACATTACATAAATATCATAACATTACATAAATATCGTAGCATTACATAAATATCATAACATTACATAAATATCGTAGCATTACATAAATATCATAACATTACATAAATATCATAACATTACATAAATATCATAACATTACATAAATATCATAACATTACATAAATATCATAACATTACATAAATATCATAACATTACATAAATATCGTAGCATTACATAAATATCATAACATTACATAAATATCATAACATTACATAAATATCGTAGCATTACATAAATATCATAACATTACATAAATATCGTAGTATTACATAAATATCGTAACTTTACATAAAACACTACACTCCATCGTACTTTGATCTTTTAAAGCAAATATTCACTTTCAGAACATTTAAATACAATTCACAAAAGAATGTAACTTTTATATTATAGTCCTAGAATGAATTTTTTTGCTTGTGGCAAACTGGTTAGTGACATTGTCGAAATCTATTTGTTCTGTAAGTTCGTTTTCTATGGACAGAACAGCCAGATCCAACAGTGTCGACTTGTTAATGTATGACCAGAGGTAATGTTTTATAAGTTTCATTTTGGAGAAACTTCTTTCACACAATGCCATAGAAACACATATTGTTAGAAGGAATTTTAGAGCCAGCGTAAAATATGGCAATGACTCAACAAAGTTCCACTTGATGATAAACTGTAGGAATTGCAGTCCAGTGCTTGGTTTCCTCCAAGTTTATTTTGGCTGCTTATAGGTGTCGCCTTAAACGTGGAATTTCTAGATAAAAGTCTTTTTCAGACAGCTCATCATACATAGCTGTGAGCCTGGCAACAGACAACAGTATTTCTTCCTCACCGGCACAAATAATTTGATTTGGATGAATGTATACTGCTATCCAACTCAAAATGGAAACGACGAAGACACTCTAATATTGTTTTCTTAGTCTCCTGCTGCAATGACATTCCAACATCTATTGCCTCCTCCCTTGGCATTGTTCTTCTGATTCTCCTTTTGTAGTGTGGTCGGTATGACGACTCTGTCTGCATACAATAAAGTCTGTGAGAAAATCGAAAATGGCGAAATTTTTTAGTCTTTCTTTGACTTGTCATTTAGCTGCACCTGGTTTTTCGTTCTAATAATGAATTCATCTGTTTCTGCTGCCTTATTGATGTCGTCCAGAATAACTGGTAACTCTCGAATCGTGCTGCGCAGCAGTCAGGAGAGTTCTTTTTCCTCTCTTAATGCAGCTATCACTGTGTCCTCTAGAGGTTCTGCACACTTTTGAATCAATCTGGATAGTCCATCTGCATGTCCGATATTTTTTGATGAAATGTACTCCATTTTAAAATTATAATTCAACAGAATTATGCTCCATCGTTGAAGTCTGTTTGCAATGTGAGTGGGTATGCCTTTTTTAGATCCAAAAATAATCAACAAGGGCTTGTGGTCAGTCTGCAACGTAAAATTCCTGCCATGAATAAATCTATGGAATTTTCTAATTGCATAAATTATTGCTAAACTTTCTTTTTCAATTTGAGAATAGTTTCTCTCTGCAGGCAAAAGTGATCTGGAAGCATGAACTATTGGCTTCGTTGATCCGTCTTCCAGTCTATGGAGAAGTACTATTCCTATACCGTAATCACTTGCATCTGATGCCACATCAATTCCTTCTGTGGATCGAAGTGTACCAGTGCTAAATCAGATAGCAGGCATTTCTTAATCTCTTCAAATGCACTTTGGCACTCCTTTGACCAACTCCAATTTCGTCCTTTTTTTAATAATTCGTTCAACGGTGCTTTCAACTTATGCATTTTTGGGATATAGATAGAATAATATTGTTCTAAACCCAAAAATGATTGTAACTGGGCAACATTGCAACGTGCTGGCATCTTCTCAATGGCTTCTGTTCTCTGAGGATCCGGTCTTCTGCCTTGGTTGTCAACGATTTGACCCAGATATTTTATCTGTTTTAAAATAAATTCACATTTTTCGGCATTCAATTTGAAACCAAATTCCTCAATTCTTTGGAAAACTGCTCCTTATGTTCCTGCACATTTCTACTCTTTACAAGAATGTCATCCAAATATGCGATTGCAAAACCTAAATCACAAGCATTGTGTTCATTATTTGCTGAAATAATGCTGGAGTTACTTTCAAACCAAAAGGAAGCCTTTTGAGTCTGAAGAGTCCTAAATGGGTATTGATACACAAATACTTCAAACATTCTTCACTGACTTTTACCTGAAGGTAAGCCTCAGATAAATCAATTTTGGAGAAAATTTTCCCTCCATTCAGCTTTGTAAAAATGTTTTCAGGGGATTGGAGTGGATAACTATAATCCATAAGACAGTCATTGAGGCTTGTAGAAAAATCGGCACATACCCAAATCCTCTTATTTTTCTTTTTAACATATACAGTGTGGCTTGCCCACTCAAAATAGTCAACTTTTTCGACTGCACCATTTTCCTGCAGTCTCTGCAGTTCAATTTCAATATCTTCTTTCGAAGAAAAAGGCACGTTTCTTTTTGGCTTAAAAACAGGTTTCACATTTTGCTTTAGTTCAAAATTCACTTCGGTCTTAGTACACATATCTAACCCTTCGATAATAGGTAGGGAATATATCACCTCATTCTGGGTCGTATTTGAACTCCGCTAGAGAGTTGGCTATACCCTCTGCCAAAAAATATCTAGATGCGCCATCTTCAGATTTTTGTGACAGCACAGTTTCTGTAGTTTGCTGAATGGCGAGTGATTCAAAACGTTCTTTCTGAATCAACATCCGTTTTTGAAATTCAATTTGAGCTTTTTGCTGAGCGATCAAGCTTTCAGTTATTGTTTTCGTTTACTCTGTTATTTTTTTGGAAGACAGGTTTCTTTTTTGTTTTTTTTTTAAACACACAAATACAAAACCAACGTATACAAAATTTTGTTCCAAAAGATAAGCTCTTCCCCTTCAGATCTTGTCACGAAAAAAAAAAAAACTTGGCGGCACTTGAGAAATGTTTAAAGAGAAAAAAAAAAGTCACCATACAAAATATCAATAGTTTACGAATTTTCAAAGATCCTTTTCATTTTTTTAAAATACACGTAAACTTCTTTTAAGAATTTTTTTTATGGCAGAAAAACAATTTCCACAGTACAACTCGTTTTATCGTATTAATCAAAAACAAAACACCTCCGAATTGTTTTTCAACACAAGACGATATGAAGTCAACTTTTCGGAAAGTTCAAAGAAAAACGGCAATAAGAATATAAAAATTCTTTGTATTTGTGTGAATATTTGTCTTTTGCATTATAAGAAGTATTTCCTTAATCGGATATAAACTTTTTGAGAAATTTTTTTTTTCAAATTTCGCGCTCACCACGTGCTCACTTTTTTTCTTTTTTTTTTTACTGAGTTCGCATCTTGTCTCTGTCGCCAATTTGATATGTCCTAAGGTGGCCTATTAATAGGACAATCAAAGATAAAGTATTCCAAGAAAGGAATAAATAAATATACACTGTGATTTGAATACTGAAAGAGAAGTTTATTTACATATTTACATAGAGACAAATACAGTCATTTTTTAAAAACTTTTTTTTAAAAATGACTCGCGCGCGACCATCAAGAATCGAAACCAAAACGTTTAGCTTACGATTTACTTTTACCTTTGATGTTAATGCCTGAGCTATGAAGACATATTTGCTGCAAGGCTAAAAATTAAAATACGAATCAATAGTTAATGTGTTACGCATGCATATTTGTAATGCCATCGTTCGATATTCACCTGGCAAATTCCATTTTTTTAATTTTTACATTTTTGCACTGATTTTCCCCAGCTAAAACCTAAATATAAAGTTTTGCATGGGTTCGAATACTCTATATGTTAAATTTCATATCTGTGGACCAAAACCTGGTAGAGGAGTTTGGTAGGCAAATTTTTTTAAACAATATATGCATAAAAAATATATATAGAAAGAGGTTTGTGTTTACTATAACCTTTTTACGCAAATATTATGCAAGTATAAATCATGTAGAATATCTGCATGAATATAATTACACGTAATAGCTAACTAAAGATGATCATCCCATAAGAAAACCGAAAAAACTAATAGGGAATTAATTAAAATGAATGTTTAAAAGAATATGCAAATCAGCTAGATCTTTTGTAGATGAATGCAATTCCACAAGCCATATATAAGAAAGTTGTATTTTCCTTTTAAACAAACAGAAAAAAGGTTTGTCTTTTTTCTTCTTAGCCTTCAGGCCAAGATCTTTTTTCTCTTATCAAAGTGTAGTATCTGTTCTGGCAGATACTGCAATCAAAGACCATATGTGGGGGCAACCATTGCTCTTGTGGCAATCAGTTATTGGTCAATGTAGGGGAACACCTTCATACCAATTGTCACTATCCAGTTCACTCTGAACATTAAAAAACGGCCTTATGCCTAATTTGCTCAGTGGGGAAGCAAATAATACTTTCTATCCAGTTCCCTCTCTGGGGAGCTGGTCCCCCCCCCCAACTCTGCACATTAAAAAACGGCCTTATGCCTAATTTGCTCAGTGGGGAAGCAAATAATACTTTCTATCCAGTTCCCTCTCTGGGGAGCTGGTCCCCCCCCCCCCAACTCTGCACATTAAAAAATGGCCTTGTGCCTAATTTGCTCAGTGGGGAAGCAAATAAATAACTAAATAAATAGAAAAAAGGGTTTTTAATATGAATATTAATACACACACACACACACACACACACACACACACACAAAATAGGAGTATAGATAGTAGAATTTATAGTTAAATTTTGTGAAGCAAAAATATAGAATTTTTAAATAAAAAATTTATTGTTTGAAACAAGAAATACAAAAAATTTAAAGTCCTTAATCTATAGATTTTCAATTCATGGCTCATATCTTCAAAGGAAATGTATTTAGCAAAATAATAATTATGATTAACCATAAAATTTGCTATTTAGCAAAATAATTATGATTAACCATAAATTTTGCTATTTAGCAAAATAATTATGATTAACCATAAATTTTGCTATTTAGCAAAATAATTATGATTAACCATAAATTTTGCTATTTAACACATATATTGAAAATTATTTTAAAAAACATTTTTTTGTAAAGAACATAGATAAGGACATTAATTTAAGGTGATCCAACGTGGGAACTGGATTAATTAAGAAAAAGATATGTATTCCGAGATGCACGATTTGAATGGTGTCCCGGGAATAGCGATGAAGATTAGTTTTATATTCTGTATCGGTTAATAATTCCAATACTGAAAGCAATGTCCAAAATTGTAGAATCCAATGTCCAATAGTAAAAATTTGGCAACAGTAAAAGTTTAGATTTTAAATTCCATTTGTTTGTCCATAGAAAAGATGCATGGTAAAATTCAATCAGAATATGTAAATTTGCCAATTAGCACAAACAATCATATACATATAATTTTATATATAAATTAAATTTAGGATAATTGGACAGTAATTAGATGAAAAATATATTTTCAAATGTCGGAATTAAAAACTTTCAGAAAACACAGCAAGCTCTTTTGTTTGCTTTTGTTTGCTTAAATAATTAACTAATAATAATATTAAAGAATTAACTAATAATAATATTAAATAATTAACTAATAATAATATTAAATAATTAACTAAAGATAAATATTAGATTTATATACTAGCGGCGGTACCCGGCTGTGAAGAGGTGGTGTAGTAAGGAACCCCAAGGGTGGACAGAGGTGTTAAAATGTGGTAGTAGCGGGGAGAGGGAATCAAAATAACAGTAGGAAGCCCGGGTGGAGAGAGGTGTCATAAAAATAAAGAGGTAGTAGGCAGGCAGGCTGAAACGTGAAGGAGGAAAAGAAGGTGAAAAAAACCTAACATTTTAGCTGATGCGTCCATCACAAAACCGGAAATCGTGAGCATTGGAATTAAGGGTAGTCAATCGAAAGGAGGCGATGACTTACGAAAATGTTGACGAAAAAAGCGACCCCCCCTCCTTGTGAAAAATGGCCGAGTTGAAAGTGAAGGAATTAATGTTTTTGGCCGATTTTTTCATATTTGTCATCTGAGAGATCAAGCTTCAAAACGATACCAATTTTGTCACGTTCCAACACGTCCGTCAAAAGTTTTTGCGACACACACACACACACACACACACACACACACACACGCACATTTTTCCTTTTATATGTTAGACTAGCAGGGCTACCTCACGTTGCTTGAGACCGTATAAAACAATGAAAAAAATGAAGTTGATTTTAAACGTACCTGCTATTCTTTGGATAGAGGAATTTTTGATGTCTATGTATCATTTGCTATCTCAAGCAAAAAGAATAAGTAAGTTTTTTGTGTGTTAAATTGTTAGATGAAAGTACAGAATACATTTTAAAAAGTACCCTCCCCTCCCCATATAAATAATGGCTTCCTAAATAATAACGTTATCATTTCAGCACAGTCCATATTTTATGGGTCAGTTTTTGTTTATTGAATTGTTAAATGAAAGTACACAATCCTTATTCCCTATATATAACAAAAACGTTTCAGTTTTTCCCCTCTCAACCAAACTACCATAGGTTTGCAACAACAGATGCCACATACAAATTTATCATGTCTAAACTATTAGCCACTATCTTATGTAACTTTATAACAATATTATATACCCATTCAGGCATTATAATAAAATCTTATGTTAGTTCCGAGGAGTGCAACAATCACAATTTCACCATCTTTAGAGAGAAGTAATTCCTATTTTCTCTCCATCTAATCTGTGCTTTCACCGCTCTCACTAGACACCGGCACCATTTCTACATATTTCTACTCTTAATTTATTATTAGATACACATACTATAACTTTTATATATTCCTATTTTTAGATAATAATTTCTCCCTTTCTGAAATTCGGCACAGCTGATTAGCTGTTCCGTAGACATTCTTATATTCTGATATTCGCATCTTCCATCATTAAACAAATTGTTTGACACATTTTTTTACATATCCATTCATTTCTTTACAAACCTTTAGGTCTAGATTTATCATTTCTTCATTAGCTACATCAACAGTCCTGGATATGACCTTAAACTATATCCGATGGTGAGGGCCCAACTTGTGGGCTTTGGGGAGTGTGGAGCCACCCTTTAATTGCCCTTGCTCCCAGGTCCACTCTGACCCAGAGTGATAGTACCTGTTAGAGTCCCAACTATGGGTTAAATAGAAACTGAAAAACAAATATATTCTATTAAAAAACTTTTCTTCAAAATAACTGGATTTGGCATTAAATAACCTGAAAAGAGTTGATATGCCATAAAACAAAAAGCTACATCAACTTTGCATTTCTGTACTTTTCTAACATTAAATTAAATCATTGATAATGCTGTTATATTTATTCATCCACAGACACCCGAGACAATACACAGCTACGTGAAATGGCTTCTTCTTACACTCACTCCCATCTTCTTTACTTCTACATATTTCTATTTATTTATTTCATAAGATAACAATTGTTTTTTTTTCTATTCCTGTATTTCTTAATTATAATATTTCATTTACCACATTACCTTACAGACCATTTTCATTCCAGTATAAACGACATGTTAGCATGAACTTGCATGTTTCACCGACCAGCAAGCAAAATAGCAAGGAAGCAAATATACATGGAGATATATACATATACATATATACATAGGAAGGGATATATATATATATATATATATATATATATATATATATATATATATATGTGTGTGTGTGTGTGTGTTGCAGGGCTGAATGTCGGTGGCAATCGACCCTACAACTAAAAGATGACCCAGGCAAGAAAAAGACGAAAAACGACGATGGCAAAGAAGATATGACAAACGTAGTAGGTGCCGTCGTGAACGAATATAAATCCATCCAGGTTTATTTTCCAAAAAGAAACTGAATAGAAGTAGGTCTTAAGCTGAGGTTTGGAGTTGAGCTGATGTTTGGACTGATACGGCAACAAGGTCGTCGCCAGTAGCTACAGGAAATATGCGCTGACTTGGGATGCTGGGCTGTTGGAAATCGAGCGAGTCCATGGCGAGTGGCTGCTGCTGCTGGGTTTGGCTATCGAGTGAGTTGGTGGCAAGTAGCTGCTGCTACTGCTGGGCTTGGCTGCTGTCTAGGGAGGTAGCCTCGTCCATTCTGTAGTGGTTTGGCTGCTGCTGAAGCTGTGTTGGGTTGAGCTGCTGGTGGGGGCGACCCTTGCTGCCTGACGAGCCAGGCTGGTCTGCTTCTTGTTGAAATAACCTGCTGTATTTATACTCGTCCAGCGGATGTAGTTGTAGACAAAAGTCGCTTGCAGCACTGATCATCGTTTTCATTTTTGATTTGTGTTTGTTTTTGTGTTTTTAATATACTGTAGAGAGTCATTTATTTGAGGTTTACATTCATGTGTCATATCAAATTGAAGCTGAGAAAGTTGTGACTATTATTCTAGCATTCTGTGCTCAAGCCTTGGCACTGCTGGTAACTTTTTTGTTTTTTGTTTTCCTTTCTTTTGTTTGCTCAACACGGTACTCGATGCTATTTGCATTGTTTCATAGGGGGTTGCAAGGCTAATAACTAATATCAAATGTTTTGCTTTCATTTATAAGCTCACGTCGGTTACAAACCTTGATTTTATGTATATACTAGCAGAGGTTCCCCGGTGTTTGGGGGTGTAAAAGAAAAAACAGTTTTGGTAGGCAGGTAGGCTCGAACCGGAAGCCTTGAGGTGAATAGCCTGATAACTTACTGTGACACTACAAAGGCAGAGAAGTGAGAATGCTTGAAATTAAACGATTGAAAATTAAGGGACAGGTGCGTAAATTTAATGAGGTCAAACATCACGCCATGAATGAAATCATGCACTTTACTTTGGCTGCAAGCCAGTTTCCCCAAGATGTTGAGGAAACCAGCTCCCCCATAAACAGGGGAGTGTCCAAATGAATAGCAACTGTCTGATATGATGGGTTTTCCTCGCATTGATCAAAGGTGATTGCTTTTCTGGACGTCCTTGGCACGAGTGCCAGGGAGATTCGTTTGTATATGGATTCAGTTTCGTTTTTTAACGCCAAACAAACACATGGAGACCAGGAAATACCACGAAAATAGCGTGTAAAACTCACTCAAATAAAAGATAGACGTGACCTCGTTTCATAAATCGGAGATATTATAATCTAGGAAGTATATAAAAAGTTCTAAGAAAGTGTCCCTTCTCCAGAGCGCCCCCCTCCAAATGCCTTTGCCGGACATACACAAAAACACACACTTTTGCTTTTATATTATAGACTAATGGGGTACCCAATGTTGCCCGAGTGTTTGGAGGTGTAAAAGAAAAAAGAAAAAAAAAGTTTTGGTAGGCAGGTAGGCTTGAACCCGAAGACTTGACGTGAAGGTGGAAAAGAAAGTGATAAAAAACCTGAGAACTTATTGCTCGGTCACGACGACAAAGGAAGTGAAAAGCATTCTAATTTAACGATTAAAAAGTTGACGCCTTTGTTCGGATTCAGTTTCACTTTAATACTGAAAAACCAAACATGCAGAGAATAAGAAATATCATAAAAATAGCATGTAAAAGTTGCTCAAATAAAAGATAGACGTGACCTCGTTTCGTAAATTGGAGATATTATAATTTAGGAAGTATATAAAAAATTCTAAAAACAGTGACCCCCCCCCCCTGGACGCCCCCTTTCCCAAAGCCTTTGCACAAAATGTGCACACACGAACACACATTTTGCCTTTTATATATATAGATGAAAGATACCTGAGTGTAATTTAGATACTTTTAATTATGTTTAAATACAAATACATCACAAACATAATTAATTTAGTGCGAAATATATTTCTATCGAAAATACATAAAATAATCAACCACTTCCCCACTAATAAAAGGGGTGTTTATTCCAAAAGCCATTCTTAACATAAGGAAGTTGGTCATGTCCATTTTGAAAGTTGTTCCAAACGTGAGGAGACTGCTGGTTGGGCTACAACAATAACAATACCACCAACAACAAAAGTACTTTAATTTTTTAGGGGGGGGGGCATACTAACACCAGGCAACACCGGTTAACAGGTCCTGCTAATAGTTAAATAAAGCATAAAAACTCAGCATTACTTGATCAATGTATGTGATTTTTAGACTGTGACAAATAACCACTCAGAATTACTATATCAATGTACGTCATTTTTAGAATGTGACCAATAAACCCTCAGAATTACTTGATCAATGTATGTAATTTTTGTATATTTTATTATATCAATGTATATGATTTTTAGAATGTGACAAATAAACACTCAGCCATACTAAGCGTTATTCGGAATTGAATGATGATCAACGGTTTAGATAAGGTATCCCATTGATATCCTTGGGTTAAATAACTTTCATTAAAAATTTCCAGTGGCTTCTTGTCTTGTCTGGAGCAATTTTCACAAGACATTTCAAGTGGATTAATACTTTGTCTGGAGCAATTTCCATAAAAAATGTCTAGTTGTTCATGCCTGTTCTGGTGTGATTTGTATAAATCATTTCAAGTGGCTTCATGCATTGTCTGGAGCGACTTTCATAAAAGATTTCTAGCGGTGTCATGCCTTATCTGGATAAAACCATAAAACATTTCTAGTGGTTTCACAGCCTGTCTGGAGCAATTTCCATAAAAAATTTCTAGTGGCTTCATGCCTTGTTAAGGACAACTTTCATAAAAAATTGATAGTGGCAGCATGCCTTGTCTGGAGCGATTTCCATAAGAAATTTCTAGTAGCTTTGTGCTTTGTCTGGAACGATTTCTATGAAAAATTTCAAGTGGTTTTAATCCATGTGATGATAATTTCAAGTTGTCCCCCACTTAACACCATAATTTGAAGAGGAATGACGTCATCACCCGAAATAACCCCCCAACTTCTACCTCCCCGCACTCTACTCGAAAAGAAAGGAGGAGATAAAGTCTGGGAGGATTGTCTCATAAAACACTCGCCAATCTATTAATCAACATTTAGTATAATATTAAAGTCTATAAGTAAAAGGCTTTAGAGGAAAAAACGTTGCTTAACTAACATTATCACCCCCCCCCCCACTCGAATAAACAGGAGGAGATAATGTCTGGGAGTATTGACTAATTTAAACCCTCGCCAATCCATGTGATGATATCCTCAGGTTATCTCCCACTTAACGCCATCATTTGAAGAGGAATGATATCATTACCGGCAGTAACTCACCCCACCCCAGTTATCACCCTCACCTCTACTCGAAAAAAAGGAGGAAATAATGTCTGGGAGGACTGTCTCATGAAACATCCATCAATCCAAAAAGTGGTAGTAGCAGGGATGGGGAATCAAAAGAACAGTAGGCAGCCCGGGTGGTAAGAGGTGTTAGGGTTAGGGTAAGAGGTGTTATAAAAAAAAAATGGTAGTAGGCAGGCAGGCTCAACCCCATAACACGAGGAGAAAAAGAAGATGAAAAAAATGGAAGTCGGAAGTGTTGGAATTAAGGGTTGTCAATCGAAAGGAGACAATGACTTGCAAAAATATCGATAATAAAACCGACTCCTCCTTATATAAAACTGCCCAGTTGAAGGTGAAGGCATTAATGTTTTTGGCCAATTTTTCAAGATTTATCATCCGAGAGATCAAGCTTCAAAACGGTACCGATTTTGTCATGTTCTAACGTGTCTGTCGGAAGTTTTTGCAAGACACACACACACACACACACACAATTTTGCTTTTTATATTAGACTAGCGGGGGGGGGTGACCCGGCGTTGCCCGAGTGTTTGGAGGTGTGTATGCTCGGGCGGGGGTGGGGGGTGTTAATCAAAGCATAAGCTAAGTAAAAAAAAAACAAAAACAGAAAACAGAAAAACGAACGTTAAAACTTCTTTAAAAAATCTGAAAAATAAAGCGGGGGGTACCCGGGCGGTGGGGAGAGTACTCAAAACATAAGAATAAGTGAAGTAAATATTTTTAAATATTAAATAAAAATTGAAAAAAAACACAAAAAAAACGTAAGGCAAACGAACGATGTTAAATGTAAAAATCGGAAAAACAAAAAAAAGAAAACAGAAAAACGAACGTTAAAACTCTGAAAAATAAAAACCAAAAAAACAACATGTGAAAAATGGCTTAAATAAGCTTGTTTCAATATTGACATTTAAAAAATCGGTGGGTACCCTGCGTTGCCCGGGTGTTTTTGGGTGTGTGTGGTCGGTCGGGAGGGGGGGGTGTTAGTAAAAACCTAAGAATAAGCGAAGCAAAAAAAACAGAAACATGAACGTTATGTGAAAAATGGCTTAAATAACCCTTTTTTTTCCACAGGCATCACCACATTATCAAGGCCAAGAGGCCACTCAAGGATAAGGGTTAAAGAGTGTACAGTAGAAATTGGACAATATAGTAATCATTAGTAATGAAAATTCGGTAAATTTGTTAACTTATATGGAACGGCTACTCAAGAACTTATTTACGTTAGACTTGAAGATAACCATATGGTAGTCAGCCAGAAAGCAGGAAAACGGAAGACAATTCCACAGGCGTGCAGTTCTAAGAAAGAAGCTTTGTTCATGAAATCTACGTTTAGGTTTTGGCACAGATAAAGAGTGGGGGAAATTATTGATAGTGCTTTCAGCTAGACGAGTGTTTCTTGTGAAAGTTTGGCGAGGTGGGGACCATATACTGAAGCTCAGTCAAACACTTTCCATGAAAATAACCATAAAGCAGAGACAAACTCGCAACATCTCTTCTGTGAGATAGAGGCTGCAAGGAAGAGAAAAGTACATCTCCTACGAGGCTACGAAGTCTATTTTGAACTCTATCAAGGCAGGACAAGTCCTTTCTAGCAGCTCCTGCCCAGATGTGGCAACAGTATTCCATCCTTGGACGTACCTGGCTCTTATATAGATTGAGAATTGCATCAGCAGTGAGATATCTACTGGATCGATAGAAAGATCCCACCATTTTTCCAGCGGCCTTGGCAACAGATTTGATGTACGTGTTCCATTTAAGATCAGGATTAATGGTCAAACCCAGAAGCTTGTCAAAACTTGAGACCTCCTGAAGACGAGAGCCATTCATTTCAATTGATGCCAGATGTGGATCAGAGCGTTGATGATGTAAAGAGAGAAGCTCGGTTTTAAAGTAACCAGCCACTCCTTTCCCCATTGTACCACGTGCTCAAGATCAGAGGAGAGAGAATCAGAGAGAACTTGGTTATTTACTGTCTTAGATGTGCTACCATAAATAGTAGTGTCATCAGCATAAATGTCTACAAATGATGTAATGATGTGATTTGGAAGATCATTAATGTAGATCAGGAAAAGAGTTGGGCTCAGGATGGACTCCTGAGGGACACCAGCATTAATACTGTGAGCTTCTGATTTTTGCCCCCTCAACTACTACTCTTATGAACCTATCAGAAAGAAATGATTTAATAATTGAGAAGACATTTCCAGCTATACTATAGCTAGAGATCTTGTGAAGTAAACCTTTATGCCATACCCTATCAAAGGCCTTTGATATGTCAAGAGCAATTGTCCTAGAAAGGTTGCCTCCGTCGAGAGATTTGCTAATCCTATGAGATATAACTGTAAGCACATCTGCTGTAGATCTAGCAGAACGGAAACCATATTGAGTGTCACTAAGAAGGTTATTTTGTTGAGATGGTTGATTACTTCTGTATTTAAGACAGATTCTAGTAACTTACTCATGACGCACAGGAGACTTATTGGCCTGTACTGAGAGGGGGATGAGCGATCACCTGAATTCTTAAATACAGGGCATACTGATGAAATTTTCCAGGGTGATGGGAAGCTTTTCTCCTTAAGACAACGTTTAAACAGTTTTGTAAGTATGGGCGCTAGTTCTGGTTGAAGTTTTTGAGTACTATAATTGGAATCCCGTCAGGGCCAGTTGCTTTACTTGAATCAAGGATTAGCTTGGCAACATCACGTACAGATATATGTATATCACATAGTGTGTTTTCTGATACAGGAGGAAATATTGGGGCTTGGCGGCATTAGCCGGAAAGGGTAGAATTAGCTGCAAAGTTCTTGGCAAAGAGTTTGGCTTTGTCTGATGCTGACGAGATTACCTCAGGTCCATTGATGATAGTTGGGATAGAGCACACGCTTCTGTTCAGGATTCTGTTTGCTATTTGCCAAAACTGGTGGGAACCAAGCCGCTGCTCAGCTACTTTGGACGAATTGAGCATACAACTCTCTTGCGTTCTTTATTACTTTCTTACAATGGTTGCTGGCAGTCCTGAAAGTGGCTTTAGTTTCCATACATCTATTACATTAGAAGCAGTGGAAAAAGTGGTTTCTGTGCGCAATGGCAGCAGCACATTCTGGAGAGAACCATGGCTGTCTGTTAGGTTTTTGCTGGAACTTTTTCGAGGATATGAAACGGTCTATAGTTACAATTAACCATTCCGTCAGGTCTGATACTATAGAGGACACATCCTTTTTAAACATGGAACGCAGAGGTAGATCCGATATAAATGTACGGAAGCTATCCCAGTCAGTCTTAGTGTATCAATATACTGTACGATGGAGAGGTACGTCTGGGGACTTATTACATTTCATTTTTATCTTAATTGATACAACAGAGTGGTCGGAAGATCCAAGAGGAGACAGAACAGAAACTGAACATAGTTCAGGGCAAGTTGTGAGAAAAAAATCTAGTAGACTTGCATACTGGCCATCATTGTCAGGCACACGGGTGGGTTTGTGAACAATCTGAGTGAGGTCATAAGCAATGGAGAAATCATAACAGAACCTCCCCTCATCATCGGTCTTGTTTGAGTGGGTCAACCATTAGACGTTGTGAACATTGAAGTCTCCACATACGTGAATGTTAGCTGAAGGATAAGCAGATAGGACTTGGTCAATTTTCTTAGATACGCTTTTAAAGATAGTAACTCTGCTGTTGTGGGGCGATAGAGAGTAAATATAAATGCAGTAGTGTGAGCTAATGCAATCCGGAAGCATATATAGGGTAAATTAGGATTTTCTCTGGAGATGTCCCTACCACATGGAAAGCGATCTTAAATATAAGCACATATTCCATACCCATGGCGATCTTGGGGGTCAGATTTAGAAGTTAAGTTAAAGTATCCTTTAATTGCGAACTCTTCTAGGGAAATTGCATGTCCAATGCCAGTTTCGCTTAAAAATAAAAGTTCTGGTTTAATCTCCTGTAATTTGGTTTCAACCTCTGAAAGGTTAGAACGTAGACCCCTGATGTGTGAGGAGACATGGTAGTAGGGGTCTACGTTGGAAGTTGGAGAACCGGGTTTAATCGTGTATTTTTTTCTTGAAACTTGTCATGATGGAATTTTGGAATTTGGTGACTAGGTCGTCAGATTTGCTTAGAGCAGGACAGAGAGGGGAAACTAAGAGAGAAAAAGAAACAAAGAATTTTATTTTTTTGTAGAACATAAGGTAAAGCCGTAACAATTACCCACTAATATGGCATCAAGAGGCCCCACCAGAAGCTACTGCATGATCCAGAATTCATTCACCAAATGGCAATACAGCAGCCCCAGTACTTTGCACCTGCTGATAGGACAGCCTCCTTAGTGGTTAATCCAAGGTTCGGGTCCCTGACTATCAGGCGGATAACGTCAGCCCAGATAAAACGTTTACCTCCAGCACCCTTACTAGTGACATGGCTACAAGGATAGACATAGAAACAGAAAATTTCCGCCATCTCTGCCAACTGTTTGCGCAAAATACTGCCAACCTAGAAAACAGCTTTTTCTTCTCCCTTTGTCAGAAAAATCACTCATTAAAATAGGAGGACTAAGGAGAAGCGAGAGTAACGGGAGCTGCCGATAACGCATCCACAATGCGTTTTCTACTCTCCATTAAAAAAAAAAAATTATTATTAAGTATTCTACTTAATAAAAGTCCAAGGGACGTGTTTAAGGGACAGTATGGTGATAGATTCCTCTCTCACGAACTAAAAATGAATAAAATTATCTAATCTATTTTTGCAATCAACTCGGTAGATAAATAAACATTTATGGACGAGAAAAAAGCTAGCATTTAATAAAACAGAAATACATAAATTAAATACTGAAACAAAATGTAGTTATTAATATTTGAATCTAAAAATAAAAAAGTACGATCAATATAGAAGTCACTTATCTCAAAAAAACACTTCCGTCTCCAAAATGCAAACTGTAGAAAAGAATTTAAGTTTTAATAACAACAGCGTTCAAAAGACTTCTTTTTTTTCTTTTTTTTAATTAACCCTTAAAAGAAAAGCGTGATTTTATTCTGGACTGCTTCAATATTAAAATTTAAAAAATTGAAAAAAAAAAAAAAAAAGAATACATCTCACACCACAATTCGAACCCAAAACGTTTAGATTATGACCCAACGCTCTAACCAACTGACCTAACACGACATGAGAGGACGGTTTTTGCTGAACCCCCTTGTAGAAAAGTGCCGATTTCAGTGTGAAAAAATTAACGTTTTTGGCCAATTTTTGCGATATTTGTTGGGCGAAGGATGGGACTTTCATATGAGACCAAATTTGTCTGTCGAAAGTTTTTAGCAGGCACACAAACATACACACATACATGATGATGATGATGATGATGATGATGATTGCAACGTCTTGTCAGACGAGTGCCACTCCCTCAGACATTTAAAATCCATGAGCCCAAATGCCTGAGGGAGTATCTATACAAAGATGATGTTACAGAGTCTTAGCTTTGTACGACAGCTAAGTCTCTCTCTCGGTTCAAAATGTTGAGATCCAGCAACAAGCAAGAGCAAGATAGCCAGAAACAAATTAAACTGCAGACCAGTTAATGCGGGTACTGGTCTCCCGCTTTATGTTTTTTTAAATCAGAGATTTGCTTCTCCTAGAGAGGTTGCCTTCACCACGGCTTACGGGAGCCCTTTCCACACCAATACACACACACACACACACACACACACACACACACACACACACACACACACACACGGTGCTAGTTGGCCATTGACCCAGAAAAAAGGTTCATTCGCTCTTTGGAAGGTCTTGTTTTTAATCCTTCAGGGAGACTAGCCGCCCTCCTCACCAAACAAGTCTGGTGGGGGAACCAGTTTAGTCGCCGGTGACCCGACCATGAGGCAGGTAGTACTGGGTTACATGGTACCAGTAGCATATGACATGACCTGACACATACATACATACATACATACATTTTTGCTTTTATATATATATATAGACTAGCAGGGGTACCCGGCGTTGCCTGGGTGTTTAGAGGTGTGTGTTGGGGTGGGGAGAGGTAAATCAAAACAAAAGAAAACAATAAACGAACATGATGTTAAAATTTCTTGAAATCGGAAAAAACAACTAAAAAAGAAAACACGAATGTGATGAAAAAAAGCAAAAAAATAAACGTGATGCAAAACGATGTTAAAACTTCTTAAAAAATCTGAAAAATAAAAATAAAAACAAATGGCATTAATAACCATGTTTCAATATTAAAACTGTAGGTGTGTGTGTTGGGGGAAGGGGCTAGATCGAAACTAACGAACAAAAACAAAAAAAAACAGCGCAAAAAATTTGGGAAGGGAGATAGGCTCGAACTCGCAGGCTTGAGGTTAATAGTCAGACGACATATCCATGACGCCATGAAGCCAGAAGGAGTTGAAAATGAGTATTTAAAAATAAAGGTGGTTTTCTAGGTCAAATGCCATGCCATAGCAGCAGCAATTGCAGGAGCAGAAAAAACAAATTCCCAGAGCGAATTTTGTAAGATAAAATATATTTACGACGTTGTTTTGTAAGTGTTAGATATTATGATGTGTGTAGCATATAAAAAATAATAAGAATGAACGAGGAAGCAGAGAACCACCCCAAAAAAAGCCTTTGGCGGACATACCAAAAATTGCACACATACACACACACACACACACACACACATTTTTGCTTTTATATATATACTAGCGGGAGTGCCCAGAGTTTCCGAGGTGTTTGGAGGTGTTTGGAGGCGTGTTGTGGGGGGGGGAGGTAAATCAAAACAAAATGAGTGAAATAAAATAAAAAAAAAACGATGTTGAACTTCTTTTAAAAAATCAGAAAAACAAAAAGAAAACAATGTGGGGGTGCCCGGCGTCGCCTGTGTGGTAAAAGAAAAAAAACAAGTTTTGGTAGGTAGGTAGGATCGAACCCAGAACCTTGAGGTGAAGGTAGAAAAAATCCTGACATGTTACCCACTGGCCCACAACGGCAGAGTAACTGAAATGTGTTTTAATTTAACAATTAAATTGACAGATGTGCAAATTTAATGAGGTCGAACATACCCCGCAGTTAACTTTTGCTGCGAGGCAGTTTTTCTTCCCCCAACTTTGGCTGTTTGTTTGTTGGGGGTGGGTGGAAATCAGCTCTCTATAAAAAAGGGGGAGTGTCCAATTGAATAGCAATTGTCTGATATAAGAGCTTTCCTCCGCTTTGGTCAAAAGCTGATTGCTTTCTGGATGTTCCCAGCACGAAAGCTGAGAACTGCACCTTCACTCCAGATTAGTTTCGCTTTTATACAAAAAAGCCAAGCATTAGGAGGAGCCAAAATAGCAAGAATTTTGTAAAATGACGCGACACACGTTCGCAAATCCTAGATATGATCTAGACGGTAAAGTTTCAAGAAAATAGTAACCCCGCCAAAACCCCCTAAAAAATTTTGCCTTTTATATATATAGACTAACGGGGGTACCCGGCGTTGTCTGGGTGTTTGTCGGTGCAAACAAAAAAAAAAGTGTTAATAGGGAGGGAGACTCGAACCTGTGACCAACCCAAAGGCAGAAAAAAAAGTGGAAGAAAACGTGACATTTTACCGCTACGAGGCCATAGGAATTGAAAAATGTTGAAATTTAGCAATGTCAATCAAAATGTCGACTTGCTAAGTGAATGCAGAAATGAACGTTGGCTTTTCTGGCATTTCATTAATTTGTTTCCCAAGATGTTGAGGAAAACTAGCTCCCCTCAAGAAGGGGGAAGCTCTCCAAATGAAAAGCAATTGTTTGATATGAAAGGTTTTCCCCACATTGATCAAAGCTAATTGCTTTTCTGGAGGTCCTGGCTGAGAAGGCCAGTGAATGACGTTCGATTTCGATTTAGTTTCGCTTTTATACAAAAAAGCCGAACAAACACGCAAGAGGAAGAAATAGCGCAAATTTTATAAAAGTCGATGTAAATAAATGTAGAGACGACGCTCCTTTGTAAATCGTAGATATTACTATCTAGGGAGTATATAAAAAGTTCTAAAGAATAGTAACCGCCCCAAGAAGCCCAGCAAAAAAAGCCTTTGCTGGATATATAAAAACGCGTGTGGCCATTTTCTTTTATATATAGAGACTAGCAGGGGTAGTGTAGTAAGGAACCCCGAAAAAAAAAGTGGTAGTAGCGGGGGAGGGGGATCAAAACAACAGCAGTTTAGGTGGAGAGAGGTGTTAAAAAACATGCAGTAAGCAGGCTTGAACACGTAACGCAAAGGAGAAAAAGAAGGTTAAAAAAAAGTAATGTCTTAACCGATGCCTCTATGGCAAAACTGGAAGTCATGAACGTTGAAATTAAGGCTAGTCAATCGAAAGGAGACGATGACTCGAAAAAATATCAGCGAAAAAAGCGACCCCTCCTTGTAGAAAACTGCCCAGTTGAGGGTGAAGGAATTATTGTTTTTCGATATTTGTTGTCTGAAAGATCGAGGTTTAAAATGGTACTGGTTTCGTCACGTTCTGACGTGTCTGTGGAAAGTTTTTGCGAGAGATACAAACACACTCTGGCCTTTATATATATACTAGCCTGGGTGCCCAGTGTTGCCCGGGTTGTTGAAGGTGTGTGTTGAGCAAATAAAAAAAAGTGGTAGCAGGCATGCAAAGCAAAACTTCCATTTTCCTATTGTCTTTTCTGTTAGAGAATGAGCCAGCAACTGAGGAGAACATCTGGTCATAAATCTCAACCATGCAATGGTATGAAAGTTCTCTACAAAATATCGCATGGCCATGAGATTTGGGAGTTTGACGGCTTTTTTTACCAAGGAAGATAACTCTGGCCAGAAACCAGATCCCCCCCCCCGAAGGAAGATAACTCTGGCCAGAAACCAGATCCCCCCCCCCAAGGAAGATAACTCTGGCCAGAAACCAGATTCCCCCCCCCCCAAGGAAGATAACTCTAATGCAGACAAGATTATATCAATTTTAAATTGTGCTTGAGAATTTTTTTTTTTTAATTTGTTATTTACCGTTTTATAAAGTGATTATATATTCTTTTCATATCGATGATCAGCAGCTGAAGGAAACTTTTCACGATTATCTGATAATCTATTTTTACATAAAGTTGAGTTTTTGCACTTACATTGATATTAAAAGCCTACATTTTCTATTTAAAAATTATTAAAATAAATTTCTTAATATACTCAATCATTTTGCATATTCTTTGAAAAATGAACTTTCATTAATGAATTGATAATTTGGTGCTTCTTCAGTTTATTGCCGAAATTGAAGACGCCATTTTTTCCCCACGCACTTGCTAGTAAAATTAAAGGGATATATCATTATCTGGCCGAACGATTACTTCCGGAAAGGGAAATAATAAATTTATTATTTCTGGGAACGTCTCCCGGAAAGATTAAACTAAAATTATCATTTATTACTTCCAGAAACTTGGTAAACCGATATTACTGGAGAAAATGAATCTTGACAATATTACTCAAGAAGACATCTATTATTTTACAGATAATAACATCAGAATGATAGACTTTCTGCAGGGGCATGGACTTCTTGCAGGTTCTCAAATTTGTTCCTGTGAGAGGGAAATGCGCATGGTACCTGTTTAAAATGGCGGTGTTCCCATTCACAATGCAACAAGAGCAAAACAATTAGGCATGGCAGCTTCTTTGCAGGGTCACATGTAGCTATTAAAAGATTACTTTTGCTTATATATCTCTGGGCCAAAAAATGCAACTTACAAAACAGTCAGTGCCGAGTGACAAATACAGTCGTCAGCGACAATTGCAGACTACTGGTGCATGTTCATGCAGGATTTGTGCGTCGAGTATTTCATGCGGCACCCTCAGCGAATTAGTGGCGAGGGATGCATAGTTGAAATTGACGAAAGTTTGTTTCAAAACGAAAACATCACACTGGCCAGTTACCATGCCAGCTATAGGTTTTTGGAGGATATGAACCTGCCACAAGATCAGATTTTCTGATAACCGTTTCCCGTAGAGATGCGCGAACATTAATTCCAGTAATAAAGCGGTTCATAAGACCGGGGATGACAATAGTGTCAGATTGCTGGAAAGCCTATGACAATCTGGCTCAGGAAGTATTCCACCATTTGCGTGTGAATCACCAGTATAATTTTGTGGACCCAATTACAAGTGCAACCACAAACCATGTTGAGCGTATGTGGTGTGAGGCAAAAAAAAAGAAATAAACTAGAATGTGAAACTCACACGCATATGGTGGAGTCATATCTAGCCGAATTTATGTGGTGACAAAAGTTTGGAGACAGTCCGCTAAGAAGTATTTTAGAGTTGATTAAAGAACTGTACCCACTTCCTAGTTAAAAAAAAAACAAAAAAAAAAACACTTCCCCGTTAAAAAAAGAAAAAACAATCATTTAAATTAATTTGTTCTTTAAATTAATTTGTTTAAAATTATTTATTTGTTTGAGAAAAAAAAAACTATTTTATACAAATCCAATTTAAAGTTATATTTTTTTAAGCAAACTTTTCAATCAATGTTTTTACAATTATTTTGATAAATTTTTAAACCATTATGAACATGTCATTTCATTTTCTGTTTTTAATAAAAAAAAAAATGATCCATGGAAAACTTTCCCGTTCTCATTAATTAAATTGAAACATTTCCTATTAAACAATTATTTTTTTTGTTATTTATTTGCGTGAAAAAAATTTACTATTTCCCTTTCCGGAAGTAATCGTTCGATGATATATCCCTTAAATTTTACTCGCAAGTGCGTGGAAAAAAATGGCGTCTTCAATTTCGGCAATAAACTGAAGAAGATTGCTTTCATTTATTACACTCAATTCTGTTGATGTTGTAGAGGACTAGGGTATAGAAATCCTAATCCCGTTACAAAAGAAAATAATGAAACGAATGGAATTGAAGGAAACAAAAACTCAATTGATGGATAAGATAAACGTGTCGTTTATTTACTGTTGAAAGAATGAATGTTTTAGATATAACATGTGTTCATGTCCGCGCGGGTGTAACCATCGTTTGTTGCGGGACTGGTGGTGTAGAAAGAAAAGGAAATGTGTGTTCATCTCACTATCGTTTGTTCACACGTGGGAAGAGAAGTGAGTAATATAGTAGAAATGAGAATGATAGTCCAGCGTGTAGACAAATACAAAGGATAGAGGGTTGACATCAGTTAACAGTCAACTACGCGAAGGTATTCTCAGAAACAAGTTGTATATATAGAGAGAAAGAGTGAGAATGTCAATCTATTTTATGGAGATAGAAAGCATATAAAGTGTACGTACTGTTTGTTAGCTTTTTGTCCCACATAGTAGCAAGTGGTGTGAGGCATGAGCATGCACGCGCATGCCGCAAAAGGCACGCTGTCGAAAGCTGGTCCGAAAAGGGTTGGAAACAGCTTATCTCTTCCTTTTATAGGTGTTTCCGGTGTGTCTTTTGCGCATGTGTGGATTTCCTTTGAAAGGGGAAGTGACGTTGTCCATGTGCGTATGTTAGCGTGTGTGTATACACGTTAATGTGAGTGCATGTAAGCGAACGTGAATATATGTACGTGTATGGACGTGGGCACATATGTTTGTGTGTGCGTATGTATATGACAAGTAATATAGCTTTAAATGTGAACGCATGTTTTTGTGTGAGACTAGAAAAGGCTCGCGCAATACTCCCCTTCCTAGGAAAAAAAAATATATGCAGTGTATATATATTTATATATACATATATTTTTTTGTAAGTAATGTTTTCGGCAATTGACTTTTCGTCCTGCTTTTTTTTCTTTTTTTTTTTTTTGCTGTTGGCGTGGTTGTTTAAAAAAACGTCAAAAACGGAGTGTGTTCGTAAAAAAAAGTATTTACTTACGTATGGAAAAGGCGTTTACTCTTTTTTTAGGGTGATATTTGTTTGGTTGTTTTTTTGTGTGCTGACATGTGCAACGAGTTGCTTGGACAGTGAAATGAATTGTTCGTTTGGAAGGAAAATTTTTGTTTCGTGTTGACATGTGATTCTGCGGTAGAATGTGTACATTGTCTGTACGGACACTTGTTGTGCATTCGTGAGTGTGGTTGCCGGCTGTCAACGAAACTTCCAAGTTGTGAGTTTATCAGCGTGCGTGGTGCATCTCAACTCGTATTGTTGATTCAACTTCTTCCTATGTGTTGATAGGGATGTCCTGTAATTGTTTCTTTGTTGTTGCGTCTGCTGTGTGGGAGAGAATGTGTATAGGCCTATGTGATTTTGCTCCTCGCGTTTGTTGAAGGGTAATGTCAGGAAACTGTGAAAAATGTTTGTCGAGCTCGAATTTTTAAAAAAAATTTGGTATGAAGTCGACAGCTCCGTGTTTGTTTTCTGCCGAGTCTGACGAGGGGTTTCGTCATCGTTGTTTGTAGTAGTTATTCCTGTCGGTAGTGGTTCACTTGTTTTTCATTGTTGAAATGTTCGCTTTTTTTTCTTTATCAAATAAAACGCGCGTCTCGCTCAAAACAATTAATTTCAAGAAGGTAGGGTCACCATGCTTGTTCGTTTCACGTCTCGTCGTGGTCGGTGGTTTGTTGTGAACTTGTGGCATAGGAGGAAATGCGTGTTGCTCTCACGTTCAGGTGTCACCATTTTGTAGCAGTCTAGGGTATAGAAGGAAATGCATGTTCCTCTCGCGTCCGGGTGTCACCAATTTGTGGTGGTGGTGAAAAATAGGGAAAATGAATTGAATTGAGAAAGAGATGAAGTACATGTTAAATTGAATTAAACGAACTAGGATTTATTTTGTGAAGAAACAAATGAAAGAAAAGGGTACTACACGTGTTTAGTTTGACATGCGTCTCTTGCTGTTAACTGGTGAGAAGGAAAGTCTATTGTTGTAGAGAAAGAGTCTGTGTGTGTATGAGTGTTTCGTTCAAACTCATCCATTTCATTTTAAAATAACGGGGTCACCATCATTTGTTGCGGGACTGGTGGTGTAGAAAGAAAAGGAAATGTGTGTTCATCTCACTATCGTTTGTTCACACGTGGGAAGAGAAATGAGTAATATAGTAGAAATGAGAATGATAGTCCAGCGTGTAGACAAAGACAAAGGATAGAGGGTTGACATCAGTTAGCAGTCAGCTACACGAAGGTATTCTCAGAAACAAGTTGTATATATATAGAGAGAGAGAGAGTGAGAATGTCAATCTATTTTATGGAGATAGAAAGCATATAAAGTGTACGTACTGTTTGTTAGTTTTTGTCCCACATAGTAGAAAGTGGTGTGAGGCACGCGAACGTGAATATATGTACGTGTATGGACGTGGGCGCGTATGTTTGTGTGCGCATATGTATATGACAAGTAATATAGCTTGAAATGTGAACGCGGGTTTTTTGTGTGAGACTAGAAAAGGCTCGCGCAATGTATATTTCCTACATTATGTATAATTGTATAGCATTTACAATGATAAAGTTCTAGCACATTATATGCATAAATATATATATATATATATATATATATATATATATATATATATATATATATATATATATAAATGACCTTGACTATGTGTTTGCAGAACATCTCTACAAAACTCCTCTATAGATTTTTGGTCTTAAAACTTGATATATATAGACTTATAGATATATAGACTTAAAATTTGATATATAAAGAATGTGGACCTATAGATAAATTTCGATTTGGTTTTTAGCTGGTTAAATAGCTACTAAGAGGTCAAAATTGAAATAAAAATTGTCCTTGGTAAGTTGATAAAACTTATTATTTCTGCGCATGTGCAAATATACATTAATAGCTTGAGCTCTCTTAATTTTTCACCTTTCTAATCTATCTGTCGATAGCTCAAATGGTAGCAACCAGAGCTAGACCACTAAATGTTTTGGTTTCAATTCTAGCTGATGCAATCTAAGTCATTTTTTAAAAACTTTTTTTAATATATATTTATTACTTTTTTACTATATATTCATTACTTTTTTACTATATATTTATTACATTTTACAATATGTTTATTATTTTTTTTACTATATATTTATTACTTTTATTTACTATATATTTATTACTTTTTTACTGTATACTTATTACTTTTTTTTACTATATATTTATTACTTTTATTTACAATATGTTTATTACTTTTATTTACTATATATTTATTATTTTTTTACTATATATTTATTATTTTTTTTACTATATATTTATTATTTTTTTACTATATATTTATTATTTTTTTTACTATATATTTATTACTTTTCTTTACTATATATTTATTATTTCTTTTTATTATATATATGTTACCTTTTATAACTATATATTTATTACTTTTTTTACTATATATTTATTACTTTTTTACTATATATTTATTATTTTTTCTTACTAGAAATTTATTACTTTTTTACTGTATATTTATTACTTTTTTACTATATATATATTACTTTTTTACTGCATATTTATTACTTTTTATAGTATGTATATATTATTTTTTTTACTATATATTTATTACTTTTTTTACTATTTATTTATTACTTTTTTACTATATATTTATTACTCCTTTTGACTATATATTTATTACTTTTTTTACTATATATTTATTACATTTTTACTATATATATATTATTTTTTTTACTATATATTTATTACTTTTTTTACTAAATATTTATTATTTTTTACTATATATTTATTACTTTTTTACTAAATATTTATTACTTTTTTACTATATATTTATTACTTTTTTTACTATATTTTTATTACTTTTTTACTTTACATATATTACTTTTTTTACTATATATATATTACTTTTTTACTATATATTTATTACTTTTTTTTACTATATAATAATTTTTTTACTATATATTTATTACTTATTTTACTATATATTTATTACTTTTTTACTATATATTTATTACTGTTTTTTACTATATATTTATTACTTTTTACTATATATTTATTATTTTTTTACTATATAGCTTATTTTTTTACTATATATTTATACCTTTTTTTGACTATATATTTATTACGTTTTTTACTATATATTTATTACTTTTTTACTATATATTTATTACTTCTTTTGACTATATATTTATTATTTTTTTTACTATATATTTATTACTTTTTTACTATATATTAATTACTTGTTTACTATATATTAATTACTTCTTTTTACTATATATTTGTTATTATTTTTACTATATATTTATTACCTTTTTACTATATATTTATTATTTTAATACTATATATTTATTACTTTTATTTTAATACTATATATTTATTACTTTTTTTTAATATATATTTATTATTTGTTTTACTATATATTTATTATTTTTACTGTATATTTATTACTTTTTTAATATATATTTATTACATTTTTTACCATATATTTATTACTTTTTTTACTATATATATATTATTTTTTATTATATATTTATTACTTTTTTTACTATATATTTATAACTTTTTAACTATATATTTGTTACTTTTTTTACTATGTATTTATTACTTTTTCATTATATATTTATTTTTTTTACTATATATTTATTAGATTTTTTACTATATATTTATTACTTTTTTACTATATATTCATTATTTTTTACTATATATTTATTACTTTTTTTACTATATATTTATTACTTTTTTACTATATATTTATTACTTTTTTTACTATATATTTATTACTTTTTTACTATATATTTATTACTTTTTTTACTATATGGTTATTACTTGTTTTACTGTATATTTATTACTTTTTTACTATATATTTATTACTTTTTTTACTATATATTTATTACTTTTTTACTATATATTTATTACTTTTTTTACTATATATTTATTACTTTTTTTACTATATGGTTATTACTTGTTTTACTGTATATTTATTACTTTTTTACTATATATTTATTACTTTTTTTACTATATATTTATTACTTTTTTTACTATATATTTATTACTTGTTTTACGATATATTTATTACTTTGTTACTGTATATTTATTACTTTTTTACTATATATTTATTACTTTTTTTACTATATATTTATTACTTTTTTACTATATATTTATTACTTTTTTTACTATATATTTATTACTTTTTTTACTATATGGTTATTACTTGTTTTGCTGTATATTTATTACTTTTTTACTATATATTTATTACTTTTTTTACTATATATTTATTACTTTTTTACTATATATTTATTACTTTTTTTACTATATATTTATTACTTTTTTTACTATATATTTATAATTTTTTTTACTATATATTTATTACTTTTTTTACTATATATTTATTACTTTTTTTACTATATATTTATTACTTTTTTTACTGTATATTTATTACTTTTTTTACTATATATTTATTATTTTTTTACTAAATATTTATTACTTTTTTTACTATATATTTATTACTTTTTTTACTATATATTTATTATTTTTTTTACTATATACTTATTACTTTTTTTACTATATATTTATTATTTTTTTTACTATATATTTATTACTTTTTTACTTTATATTTATTATTTTTTTACTATATATTTATTACTTTTTTACTATATATGTATTATTTTTGTACTATATATTTATTACTTTTTCTAATATATAATTATTACCTTTTTTACTATATATTTATTACATTTTTTACTGTATATTTATTACTTTTTTTACTATATATTTATTACTTTTTTACTATAGATTTATTACTTTTCTAATATATATTTATTACTTTTTTTACTATATATTTATTATTTTTGTACTATATATTTATTACTTTTTCTAATATATATTTATTACTTTTTTTACTATATATTTATTACTTTTTTACTATATATTTATTACTTTTTTACTATAGATTTATTACGTTTTCTAATATATATTTATTGCTTTTTTACGATATACTTATTATTTTCTTACTAAATATTTATTATTTTTTTTTACTATATATTTATTACTTTTTTTACTATATATTTATTACTTTTTTGACTATATATTTATTAGTTTCTTTATCTATATATTTATTATGTGTTTACTATATATTTATTATTTTTTTACTATATATTTATTACTTTTTTACTATATATTTATTACTTTTCTAATATATATTTATTTCATTTTTTACTATATATTTATTACTTTTTCTTATATATATTTATTACTTTTTTTACTATATATTTATTATTTTTTTACTATATATTTTTTACTTTTTTACTACATATTTATTACTTTTTTACTATATATTTATTACTTTCTTTTACTGTATATTTATTATTTTGTTTACTATATATTTATTACTTTTTTTACTATATATTTATTACTTTTTTTACTATATATTTATTACTTTTCTAATATATATTTATTATTTTGTTTACTATATATTTATTACTTTTTTTACTATATATTTATTACTTTCTTTTACTATATATTTATTATTTTTTTTACTATATATTTATTAATTTTCTTACTATATATTTATTCCTTTTTTACTATATATTTAATACTTTTTTACAATATATTTATTACTTTTTTACAATATATTTATTACTTTTTTTACTATATATTTATAATTTTTTTAGTATATATATAATATTTGTTTACTATAGATTTGTAAGTTTTTTACTATATATTTATTACTTTTTTATTATATATTTATTACTTTTTTTACTATATATTTATTTTTTTACTATATATTTATTATTTTTTTTACTATATATATTACTTTTTTTACTATATATTCATTACTTTTTTTACTATATATTTCTGATTTTTTTACTATATATTTATTACTTTTTTACTATGTATTTATTACTTTTTTTACTATATATTTATAACTTTTTTACTATATATTTATTTTTTTTACTATATATTTATTACTTTTTTACTATATATTTATTATTTTTTTACTATACATATATTACTTTTTTTTACTATATGTATTACTTTTTTGACACTATATTTATTACTTTGTTTACTATATATTTATTGTTTTTACTATATATTTATTACTTTTTTACCATATATTTGTTATTTTTTAACTATATATTTATTACTGTTTTTTACTATACATATTATTTTTTTACTATATATTTGTTACTTTTTTACTATATATTTATTACTTTTTTACAGTATAATTATTACTTCTCTTTACTATATATTTATTATTTTTATTACTATATATTTATTACTTTTTTTACTATATATTTATTACTTTTTTACTATATATTCGTTACTTCTTACTATATATTTATTACATTTTTTACTATATATCTATTACATTTTAACTATATATTTATTACTTGTTGTTACTATCTATTTATTACTTTTTTATTATAAATTTATTACTTTTTACTATTGTTTATTACTTTTTTATTATATATTTATTACTTTTCTTACTATATATTAATTACTTTTTTTACTATATATTTATTACTTTTGTTGACTATATATTTATTACTTTTTTACTATATATTTATTACTTTTTTTACTATATATTTATTACTTTTTTACTATATATTTATTACTGTTTTTACTATATATTTATTAATTTTTTTACAATATATTTATTAATTTTTTTACTAGTAAATATATAGTAAAAAAGTAATAAATATAAATTTATTACTTTTTTACTATATATTTACTATTTTTTTCCTATATATATACATTACTTTTTTTACTATATATTTATTACTATTTTTTACTATATATTTATTTTTTTTACTATATGTTTATTACTTTTTTTACTATGTATATATTACTTTTTTTACTATACATTTATTCTTTTCTTATTATATATATATTACTTTGTTAACTATATATTTATTACTTGTTTTACTATATATTTTTTTACTTTTTTTACTATATATGTATTACTTTTTTTTACTATATATTTATTATATTTTTACTATATATTTATTATTAAATACTTTTTTACTATATATTTATTACTTTTTTATTATATATTTATTACTTTTTTACTATGTTTATTACTTTTTTATTTTAGATTTATTACTTTTTTTACTATATATTTATTACTGTTTTTACTATATATTTATTAATTTTTTTGCTATAAATTTATTACTTTTTTACTATATGTTTATTACTTTGTTATTATATATATATTACTTTTTTTACTATATATTTATTATATTTTTACTATATATTTACTATGTTTTTCCTATATATATTATTTTTTTTACTATATATTATTTTTTTTACTATATATTTATTACTTTTTTTACTATGTATTTATTACTTTTTTACAATACATTTATTCTTTTTTTATTATATATATATTACTTTTATTAATATATACTTATTACATTTTTTTACTATATATATATATATATTATATTTTACTATATATTCATTACTTTTTTTTTTACTATATATATTCATTACTTTTTTTACTATATATTTATTACTTTTTTTACTATATATTTATTACTATTTTTTACTGTATACAGTTATTATTATTATTACTATATATTTATTACTGTTTTACTATATATTTATTATTTTTTTTCTATATATTTGTTACTTTTTTAAATATATATTTATTATTTGTTTACTATATATTTATTACTTTTTTTACTATATATTTATTACTTTTTACCTATATATTTATTACTTTTTTACTATATATTTATTACTTTTTTTACTATATGGTTATTACTTGTTTTACTGTATATTTATTACTTTTTTACTATATATTTATTACTTTTTTTACTATATATTTATTACTTTTTTTACTATATATTTATTACTTGTTTTACGATATATTTATTACTTTGTTACTGTATATTTATTACTTTTTTACTATATATTTATTACTTTTTTTACTATATATTTATTACTTTTTTACTATATATTTATTACTTTTTTTACTATATATTTATTACTTTTTTTACTATATGGTTATTACTTGTTTTACTGTATATTTATTACTTTTTTACTATATATTTATTACTTTTTTTACTATATATTTATTACTTTTTTTACTATATATTTATTACTTTTTTTACTATATATTTATTACTTTTTTTACTATATATTTATAATTTTTTTTACTATATATTTATTACTTTTTTTACTATATATTTATTACTTTTTTTACTATATATTTATTACTTTTTTTACTGTATATTTATTACTTTTTTTACTATATATTTATTATTTTTTTACTAAATATTTATTACTTTTTTTACTATATATTTATTACTTTTTTTACTATATATTTATTATTTTTTTTACTATATACTTATTACTTTTTTACTATATATTTATTACTTTTTTTACTATATATTTATTACTTTTTTACTATATATTTATTACTTTTTTTACTATATATTTATTACATTTTTTACTATATGGTTATTACTTGTTTTACTGTATATTTATTACTTTTTTACTATATATTTATTACTTTTTTTACTATATATTTATTACTTTTTTTACTATATATTTATTACTTTTTTTACTATATATTTATTACTTTTTTTACTATATATTTATAATTTTTTTTACTATATATTTATTACTTTTTTTACTATATATTTATTACTTTTTTTACTATATATTTATTACTTTTTTTACTGTATATTTATTACTTTTTTTACTATATATTTATTATTTTTTTACTAAATATTTATTACTTTTTTTACTATATATTTATTACTTTTTTTACTATATATTTATTATTTTTTTTACTATATACTTATTACTTTTTTTACTATATATTTATTATTTTTTTTACTATATATTTATTACTTTTTTTACTTTATATTTATTATTTTTTTACTATATATTTATTACTTTTTTACTATATATGTATTATTTTTGTACTATATATTTATTACTTTTTCTAATATATAATTATTACCTTTTTTACTATATATTTATTACATTTTTTACTGTATATTTATTACTTTTTTTACTATATATTTATTACTTTTTTACTATAGATTTATTACTTTTCTAATATATATTTATTACTTTTTTTACTATATATTTATTATTTTTGTACTATATATTTATTACTTTTTCTAATATATATTTATTACTTTTTTTACTATATATTTATTACTTTTTTCCTATATATTTATTACTTTTTTACTATAGATTTCTTACGTTTTCTAATATATATTTATTGCTTTTTTACGATATACTTATTATTTTCTTACTATATATTTATTATTTTTTTTTACTATATATTTATTACTTTTTTTACTATATATTTATTACTTTTTTGACTATATATTTATTAGTTTCTTTATCTATATATTTATTATGTGTTTACTATATATTTATTATTTTTTTACTATATATTTATTACTTTTTTACTATATATTTATTACTTTTCTAATATATATTTATTTCATTTTTTACTATATATTTATTACTTTTTCTTATATATATTTATTACTTTTTTTACTATATATTTATTATTTTTTTACTATATATTTATTACTTTTTTACTACATATTTATTACTTTTTTACTATATATTTATTACTTTCTTTTACTGTATATTTATTATTTTGTTTACTATATATTTATTACTTTTTTTACTATATATTTATTACTTTTTTTACTATATATTTATTACTTTTCTAATATATATTTATTATTTTGTTTACTATATATTTATTACTTTTTTTACTATATATTTATTACTTTCTTTTACTATATATTTATTATTTTTTTTACTATATATTTATTACTTTTCTTACTATATATTTATTCCTTTTTTACTATATATTTAATACTTTTTTACAATATATTTATTACTTTTTTTACTATATATTTATTACTTTTTTTACTATATATTTATAATTAGTTTTTAGTATATATATAATATTTGTTTACTATAGATTTGTAAGTTTTTTACTATATATTTATTACTTTTTATTATATATTTATTACTTTTTTTACTATATATTTATTTTTTTACTATATATTTATTATTTTTTTACTACATATATTACTTTTTTTACTTTATATTCATTACTTTTTTTACTATATATTTCTGATTTTTTTACTATATATTTATTACTTTTTTACTATGTATTTATTACTTTTTTACTATAGATTTATTACTTTTTTACTATATATTTATAACTTTTTTACTATATATTTATTTTTTTACTATATATTTATTACTTTTTTACTATATATTTATTATTTTTTTACTATACATATATTACTTTTTTTACTATATGTATTACTTTTTTGACACTATATTTATTACTTTGTTTACTATATATTTATTGTTTTTACTATATATTTATTACTTTTTTTACCATATATTTGTTATTTTTTAACTATATATTTATTACTGTTTTTTACTATACATATTTTTTTTTACTATATATTTGTTACTTTTTTTACTATATATTTATTACTTTTTTACAGTATATTTATTACTTCTCTTTACTATATATTTATTATTTTTATTACTATATATTTATTACTTTTTTTACTATATATTTATTACTTTTTTACTATATATTCGTTACTTCTTACTATATATTTATTACATTTTTTACTATATATCTATTACTTTTTAACTATATATTTATTACTTGTTGTTACTATCTATTTATTACTTTTTTATTATAAATTTATTACTTTTTACTATTGTTTATTACGTTTTTATTATATATTTATTACTTTTCTTACTATATATTAATTACTTTTTTTACTATATATTTATTACTTTTGTTGACTATATATTTATTACTTTTTTACTATATATTTATTACTTTATTTACTATATATTTATTACTTTTTTTACTATATATTTATTACTGTTTTTACTAAATATTTATTACTGTTTTTACTATATATTTATTACTTTTTTTACAATATATTTATTACTTTTTTACTATATATTTATTACTTTTTTTACTATATATTTATTACTTTTTTTACTATATATTTATTACTGTTTTTACTAAATATTTATTACTTTTTTTACAATATATTTATTACTTTTTTACTATATATTTATTACTTTTTTTACTATATATTTATTACTTTGTTTACTATATATTTATTACTTTTTTACTATATATTTATTAATTTTTTTACAATATATTTATTAATTTTTTTACTAGTAAATATATAGTAAAAAAGTAATAAATATAAATTTATTACTTTTTTACTATATATTTACTATTTTTTTCCTATATATATACATTACTTTTTTTTACTATATATTTATTACTATTTTTTACTATATATTTTTTTTTTACTATATGTTTATTACTTTTTTTACTATGTATATATTACTTTTTTTACAATACATTTATTCTTTTCTTATTATATATATATTACTTTGTTAACTATATATTTATTACTTGTTTTACTATATATTTTTTTACTTTTTTTACTATATATGTATTACTTTGTTTACTATATATTTATTATATTTTTACTATATATTTATTATTAAATACTTTTTTACTATATATTTATTACTTTTTTATTATATATTTATTACTTTTTTACTATGTTTATTACTTTTTTATTTTAGATTTATTACTTTTTTTACTATATATTTGTTACTGTTTTTACTATATATTTATTAATTTTTTTGCTATATATTTATTACTTTTTTACTATATGTTTATTACTTTGTTATTATATATATATTACTTTTTTTACTATATATTTATTATATTTTTACTATATATTTACTATTTTTTTCCTATATATATTATTTTTTTTACTATATATTATTTTTTTTTACTATATATTTATTACTTTTTATACTATGTATTTATTACTTCTTTACAATACATTTATTCTTTTTTTATTATATATATATTACTTTTATTAATATATACTTATTACATTTTTTTACTATATATATATATATTATATTTTACTATATATTCATTACTTTTTTTTACTATATATTCATTACTTTTTTTACTATATATTTATTACTTTTTTTACTATATATTTATTTCTTTTTTTACTGTATACAGTTATTATTATTATTACTATATATTTATTACTGTTTTACTATATATTTATTATTTTTTTTCTATATATTTGTTACTTTTTTAAATATATATTTATTATTTGTTTACTATATATTTATTACTTTTTTTACTATATATTTATTACTTTTTACCTATATATTTATTACTTTTTTACTATATATTTATTACTTTTTTTACTGTATATTTATTACTTTTTTTACTATATATTTATTACTTTTTTTACTATATATTTATGACTTTTTACTGTATAGTTATTACTTTTTTACTATATATTTGTTACTTTTTGTTCTATATATTTATTACTTATTTTACTGTATATGTATTACTTTTTTACTATATATTTATTACTTTTTTTACTGTATATTTATTACTTGTTTTACTATATATTTATTACTTGTTTTAGTATATATTTATTACTTTTTTTACTGTATATTTATTACTTTTTTTAGTATATATGTATTACTTTTTTTACTGTATATTTTTTACTTTGTTTACTATATATTTATTACTTTTTTTACTGTATATTTATTACTTTTTTACAATATATTTATTACTTTTTTTACTGTATATTTGTTACTTTTTTTACTATATATTTATTACTTTTTTTACTATATATTTATTACTTTTTTACTATATATTGATTACTTTTTTTACTATATATTTATTACTTTTTTACAATATATTTATTACTTTTTTTACTATATATTTATTACTTTTATTACTATATATTTATTACTTTTTTTACTATATATTTATTACTTTTTTACTATATATTTATTACTTTTTTTACTATATATTTATTACTTTTTTTACTATATATTTATTACTTTTTTACAATATATTTATGATTTTTTTACTATATATTTATTACTTTTTTACTATATATTTATTACTTTTTTTACTATATATTTATTACTTTTTTTACTATATATTTACTACTTGTTTTAGTATATATTTATTACTTTTTTTACTGTATATTTATTACTTTGTTTACTATATATTAATTATTTTTTTACTGTATATTTATTACTTTGTTTACTATGTATTTGTTACTTTTTTTACTGTATATTTATGACTTTTTTACAATATATTTATTACTTTTTTTACTGTATATTTATTACTTTTTTTACTATATATTTATTACTTTTTTTACTGTATATTTATTACTTTTTTTACTATATATTTATTACTTTTTTTACTATATATTTATGACTTTTTACTGTATAGTTATTACTTTTTTACTATATATTTGTTACTTTTTGTTCTATATATTTATTACTTATTTTACTGTATATGTATTACTTTTTTACTATATATTTATTACTTTTTTTACTGTATATTTATTACTTGTTTTACTATATATTTATTACTTGTTTTAGTATATATTTATTACTTTTTTTACTGTATATTTATTTCTTTTTTTAGTATATATGTATTACTTTTTTTACTGTATATTTTTTACTTTGTTTACTATATATTTATTACTTTTTTTACTGTATATTTATTACTTTTTTACAATATATTTATTACTTTTTTTACTGTATATTTGTTACTTTTTTTACTATATATTTATTACTTTTTTTACTATATATTTATTACTTTTTTACTATATATTGATTACTTTTTTTACTATATATTTATTACTTTTTTACAATATATTTATTACTTTTTTTACTATATATTTATTACTTTTATTACTATATATTTATTACTTTTTTTACTATATATTTATTACTTTTTTACTATATATTTATTACTTTTTTTACTATATATTTATTACTTTTTTTACTATATATTTATTACTTTTTTACAATATATTTATGATTTTTTTACTATATATTTATTACTTTTTTACTATATATTTATTACTTTTTTTACTATATATTTATTACTTTTTTTACTATATATTTACTACTTGTTTTAGTATATATTTATTACTTTTTTTACTGTATATTTATTACTTTGTTTACTATATATTAATTATTTTTTTACTGTATATTTATTACTTTGTTTACTATGTATTTGTTACTTTTTTTACTGTATATTTATGACTTTTTTACAATATATTTATTACTTTTTTTACTGTATATTTATTACTTTTTTTACTATATATTTATTACTTTTTTACTGTATATTTATTACTTATTTTACTGTATATTTATTACTGTTTTTACTATATATTTATTACTTTTTTTACTATATATTTATTACTTTTTTTACTATATATTTATTACTTTTTTTACTATATATTTATTACTTTTTTTACTATATATTTATTACTTTTTTTACTATATATTTATTACTTTTTTACAATATATTTATTACTTTTTTTACTATATATTTATTACTTTTTTTACTATATATTTATTACTTTTTTTACTATATATTTTTTACAGTTTTTTACTATATATTTATTACTTTTTTTACTATATATGTATTACTTTTTTACTATATATTTATTACTTTTTTTACTGTATATTTATTACATTTTTACAATATATTTATTACTTTTTTACTATATGTTTATTATACTTTTACTATATATTAATTACTTTTTTACTATATATTTATTACTTTTTGACTGTATATTTTGTTACTATATATTTTTTATTTTGTACTATATATTTATTATTTTTTTACTGTATATTTATTACTTTTTTTACTATATATTTATTACTTTTTTACTATATATTTTTTTACTATATATTTGTTATTTTTATACTATATATTGATTACTGTTTTACTATATATTTATTACTTTTTTTATCTATATTTATTACTTTTTACTATATATTTATTACTTTTTTTACTATATATTTATTATTTTTTACTATATATTTATTATTTTTTTACTATATATTTATTAGTTTTTTTACTATATATTTATTACTTTTGTACTATATATATTTTTTTACTATATATTTATGATTTTTTTACTATATATTTATTACTTTTTTACTATATATTTATTACTTTTTTTACTATATATTTATTACTTTTTTTACTATATATTTATTATTGTTTTAGTATATATTTATTACTTTTTTTACTGTATATTTATTACTTTTTTTACTATATATTTATTACTTTTTTTACTGTATATTTATTACTTTGTTTACTATATATTTGTTACTTTTTTTACTGTATATTTATGACTTTTTTACAATATATTTATTACTTTTTTTACTGTATATTTATTACTTTTTTTACTATATATTTATTACTTTTTTACTGTATATTTATTACTTATTTTACTGTATATTTATTACTATTTTTACTATATATTTATTACTTTTTTTACTATCTATTTATAACTTTTTTTACTATATATTTATTACTTTTTTTACTATATATTTATTACTTATTTTACTGTATATTTATTACTTTTTTTACTATATATCTTTGACTTTTTTTACTATATATTTATTACTTTTTTTACTATATATTTATTACTTTTTTACTATATATTTATTACTTTTTTTACTATATATTTATTACTTTTTTTACTATATATTTATTACTTTTTTACTATATATTTATTACTTTTTTTACTATATACTTATTACTTTTTTTACTATATATTTATTACTTTTTTACTATATATTTATGACTTTTTTTACTGTATATTTATTACTTTTTTTACTATATATTTATGACTTTTTTTACTATATTTTTATTACTGATTTTACTAAATATTTATTACTTTTTTTACTATATATTTATGACTTTTTTTACTATATATTTATTACTTTTTTTACTATATAGTTATTACTTTTTTTACTATATATTTATTACTGTTTTTACTATATATTTATTACTTTTTTTACTATATATTTATTACTTTTTTTACTATATATTTATTAATTTTTTTACTATATATTTATTACTTTTTTTACTATATATTTATTACTTTTTTTATTATATATTTATTACTTTTTGTACTATATGTTTATGACTTTTTTTACTATATATTGATTACTTATTTTACTATATATTTATTACTTTTTTACTATATATTTATTACTTTTTTTACTATATATTTATGACGTTTTTTACTATATATTTATTACTTTTTTACTATATATTTGTTGCTTTTTTTACTATATACTTTTATTTTCTTACTATATATTTATTATTTTTTTTTACTATATATTTATTACTTTTTTTACTATATATTTATTACTTTTTTTACTGTATATTTATTACTTTTTTTACTATATATTTATTACTTTTTTTAGTATATATTTATGACTTTTTTTACTATATATTTATGACTTTTTTTACTATATATTTATGACTTTTTTTACTATATATTTATTACTTTTTTTACTATATATTTATTACTTTTTTTATTATATATTTATTACTTTTTTACTATATATTTATTACTTTTTTTACTATATATTTATGACTTTTTTTACTATATATTTATTACTTTTTTTACTATATATTTATTACTTTTTTTACTATATATTTATTACTTTTTTTACTATATATTTATTACTTTTTATATTATATATTTATTACTTTTTTACTCGTTATTTATTACTTTTTTTACTATATATTTATGACTTTTTTTACTATATATTTATTACTTTTTTTACTATATATTTATTACTTTTTTTACTATATATTTATCCTTTTTTTACTATATATTTATTAATTTTTTTTTTCTATATATTTATTATTTTTTTACTATATATTTATGACTTTTTTTACTATATATTTATGACTTTTTTACTATATATTTATGACTTTTTTTACTATATATTTATTACTTTTTTTTACTATATATTTATTACTTTTTTTACTATATATTTATTACTTTTTATCTATATATTTATTACTTTTTTTACTATATATTTATGACTTTTTTTACTATATATTTATTACTTTTTTACTATATATTTATTACTTTTTTTACTATATATTTATTACTTTTTTTACTATATATTTATTACTTGTTTTACTATATATTTATGACTTTTTTTACTATATATTTATTACTTTTTTTACTATATATTTATTACTTTTTTTACTATATATTTATTACTTTTTTTACTATATATTTATTACTTTTTTTACTATATATTTATTACTTTTTTTACTATATATTTTTTACATTTTTTTACTATATATTTATTACTTTTTTTACTATATATGTATTACTTTTTTTACTATATATTTATTACTTTTTTTACTGTATATTTATTACATTTTTACAATATATTTATTACTTTTTTACTATATGTTTATTATATTTTTACTATATATTAATTACTTTTTTACTATATATTTATTACTTTTTTACTGTATATTTTGTTACTATATATTTTTTATTTTGTACTATATATTTATTATTTTTTTACTGTATATTTATTACTTTTTTTACTATATATTTATTACTTTTTTACTATATATTTTTTTACTATATATTTGTTATTTTTATACTATATATTGATTACTGTTTTACTATATATTTATTACTTTTTTTATCTATATTTATTACTTTTTACTATATATTTATTACTTTTTTTACTATATATTTATTATTTTTTACTATATATTTATTATTTTTTTACTATATATTTATTAGTTTTTTTACTATATATTTATTACTTTTGTACTATATATATTTTTTTACTATATATTTATTATTTTTTTACTATATATTTATTACTTTTTTACTATATATTTATTACTTTTTTTACTATATATTTATTACTTTTTTTACTATATATTTATTACTTGTTTTAGTATATATTTATTACTTTTTTTACTGTATATTTATTACTTTTTTTACTATATATTTATTACTTTTTTTACTGTATATTTATTACTTTGTTTACTATATATTTGTTACTTTTTTTACTGTATATTTATGACTTTTTTACAATATATTTATTACTTTTTTTACTGTATATTTATTACATTTTTACTATATATTTATTACTTTTTTACTGTATATTTATTACTTATTGTACTGTATATTTATTACTATTTTTACTATATATTTATTACTTTTTTTACTATATATTTATTACTTTTTTTACTATATATTTATTACTGTTTTTACTATATATTTATTACTTATTTTACTGTATATTTATTACTTTTTTTACTATATATCTTTGACTTTTTTTACTATATATTTATTACTTTTTTTACTATATATTTATTACTTTTGTACTATATATTTATTACTTTTTTTACTATATATTTATTACTTTTTTTACTATATATTTATTACTTTTTTACTATATATTTATTACTTTTTTTACTATATACTTATTACTTTTTTTACTATATATTTATTACTTTTTTTACTATATATTTATGACTTTTTTTACTGTATATTTATTACTTTTTTTACTATATATTTATGACTTTTTTTACTATATTTTTATTACTGTTTTTACTAAATATTTATTACTTTTTTTACTATATATTTATGACTTTTTTTACTATATATTTATTACTTTTTTTACTATATAGTTATTACTTTTTTACTATATATTTATTACTGTTTTTACTATATATTTATTACTTTTTTTACTATATATTTATTACTTTTTTTACTATATATTTATTAATTTTTTTACTATATATTTATTACTTTTTTAACTATATATTAATTACTTTTTTTATTATATATTTATTACTTTTTGTACTATCTGTTTATGACTTTTTTTACTATATATTTATTACTTATTTTACTATATATTTATTACTTTTTTACTATATATTTATTACTTTTTTTACTATATATTTATGACGTTTTTTACTCTATATTTATTACTTTTTTACTATATATTTGTTGCTTTTTTTACTATATACTTATTATTTTCTTACTATATATTTATTATTTTTTTTTACTATATATTTATTACTTTTTTTACTATATATTTATTACTTTTTTTACTGTATATTTATTACTTTTTTTACTATATATTTATTACTTTTTTTAGTATATATTTATGACTTTTTTTACTATATATTTATGACTTTTTTTACTATATATTTATGACTTTTTTTACTATATATTTATTACTTTTTTTACTATATATTTATTACTTTTTTTATTATATATTTATTACTTTTTTACTATATATTTATTACTTTTTTTACTATATATTTATGACTTTTTTTACTATATATTTATTACTTTTTTTACTATATATTTATTACTTTTTTTACTATATATTTATTACTTTTTTTACTATATATTTATTACTTTTTATATTATATATTTATTACTTTTTTACTAGTTATTTATTACTTTCTTTACTATATATTTATGACTTTTTTTACTATATATTTATTACTTTTTTTACTATATATTTATTACTTTTTTTACTATATATTTATCCTTTTTTTACTATATATTTATTACTTTTTTTATTTCTATATATTTATTATTTTTTTACTATATATTTATGACTTTTTTTACTATATATTTATGACTTTTTTACTATATATTTATGACTTATTTTACTATATATTTATTACTTTTTTTTACTATATATTTATTACTTTTTTTACTATATATTTATTACTTTTTATCTATATATTTATTACTTTTTTTACTATATATTTATGACTTTTTTTACTATATATTTATTACTTTTTTACTATATATTTATTACTTTTTTTACTATATATTTATTACTTTTTTTACTATATATTTATTACTTGTTTTACTATATATTTATGACTGTTTTTACTATATATTTATTACTTTTTTTACTATATATTTATTACTTTTTTTACTATATATTTATTACTTTTTTTACTATATATTTGTGACTTTTTATACTATATTTTTATTACTTTTTTTACTATATATTTATTACTTTTTTTACTATATATTTATGACTTTTTTTACTATATATTTATGACATTTTGTACTATATATTTATTACTTTTTTACTATATATTTATTACTTTTTTTACTATATATTTATGACTTTTTTTACTGTATATTTATTACTTTTTTACTATATATTTATTACTTTTTTTACCATATATTTATTACTTTTTTTACTATATATTTATGACTTTTTTTTACTATATATTTATTACTTTTTTTACTATATATTTATTACTTTTTTTACTATATATTTATTACTTTTTTTACTATATATTTATGACTTTTTTACTATATATTTATTACTTTTTTTCTATATATTTATGACTTTTTTACTATATATTTATTACTTTTTTTACTATATATTTATTACTTTTTTTACTATATATTTATTACTTTTTTTACTATATATTTATTACTTGTTGTTACTGTCTATTTATTAATTTTTTTACTGTATATTTATGAATGGTTCATTATATAGTTATTACTTTTTTACTATATGTTTATTACTTTTTTATTATATATTTAATACTTTTTTACTACATATTTATTACTTTTTTTACTATATATTTATTAATTTTTTACTATATATTTATTACTATTTTTACTATATATTTATTAATTTTTTATTATATATTTATTACTTTTTTACTATATGTTTATTACTTTTTTATTATATATTTATTACTTTTTTACTACATATTTATTACTTTTCTTACTATATATTAATTACTTTTTTTACTATATATTTATTACTTTTGTTGACTATATATTTATTACTTTTTTTACTATATATTTATTACTGTTTTTACTATATTTTTATTACTTTTTTTACTATATATTTGTTACTGTTTTTACTATATATTTATTAATTTTTTTACAATATATTTATTAATTTTTTTACTAGTAAATATATAGTAAAAAAGTAATAAATATAAATTCATTACTTTTTTACTATATATTTACTATTTTTTTCCTATATATATACATTACTTTTTTTTACTATATATTTATTACTATTTTTTATTATGTATTTATTTTTTTTACTATATGTTTATTACTTTTTTTACTATGTATATATTACTTTTTTTACTATACATTTATTCTTTTCTTATTATATATATATTACTTTGTTAACTATATATTTATTACTTGTTTTACTATATATTTTTTTACTTTTTTTACTATATATGTATTACTTTTTTTACTATATATTTATTATATTTTTACTATATATTTATTATTAAATACTTTTTTACTATATATTTATTACTTTTTTATTATATATTTATTACTTTTTTACTATGTTTATTACTTTTTTATTTTATATTTATTACTTTTTTACTATATATAAATTCTTTCTTTACTATATATTTATTAATTTTTTTACTATATATTTATTACTTTTTTACTATATGTTTATTACTTTGTTATTATATATATATTACTTTTTTTACTATATATTTATTATATTTTTATTATATATTTACTATTTTTTTCCTATATATATTATTTTTTTTACTATATATTATTTTTTTTTACTATATATTTATTACTTTTTTTACTATTTATTTATTACTTTTTTACAATACATTTATTCTTTTTTTATTATATATATATTACTTTTTTTAATATATACTTATTACATTTTTTTACTATATATATATATATTATATTTTACTATATATTCATTACTTTTTTTTTACTATATATTCATTACTTTTTTTACTATATATTTATTACTTTTTTACTATATATTTATTACTTTTTTTACTGTATATAGTTATTATTATTATTACTATATATTTATTACTGTTTTACTATATATTTATTATTTTTTTTCTATATATTTGTTACTTTTTTAAATATATATTTATTATTTGTTTACTATATATTTATTACTTTTTTTACTATATATTTATTACTTTTTACCTATATATTTATTACTTTTTTACTATATATTTATTACTTTTTTTACTGTATATTTATTACTTTTTTTACTATATATTTATTACTTGTTTTACTATATATTTATGACTTTTTTACTGTATATTTATTACTTTTTTACTATATATTTGTTACTTTTTTTTCTATATATTTATTACTTATTTTACTGTATATGTATTACTTTTTTACTATATATTTATTACTTTTTTTACTGTATATTTATTACTTTTTTTACTATATATTTATTACTTTTTTACTATGTATTTATTACTTTTTTTACTATATATTTATTACTTTTTTACAATATATTTATTACTTTTTTTACTATATATTTATGACTTTTTTTACTATATATTTATTACTTTTTTTACTATATATTTATTACTTTTTTTACTATTTATTTATCCTTTTTTTACTATATATTTATTACTTTTTTTATTTCTATATATTTATTATTTTTTTACTATATATTTATGACTTTTTTTACTATATATTTATGACTTTTTTACTATATATTTATGACTTTTTTTACTATATATTTATGACTTTTTTTACTGTATATTTATTACTTTTTTACTATATATTTATTACTTTTTTTACCATATATTTATTACTTTTTTACTATATATTTATGACTTTTTTTTACTATATATTTATTACTTTTTTTACTATATATTTATTACTTTTTTTACTATATATTTATTACTTTTTTTACTATATATTTATGACTTTTTTACTATATATTTATTACTTTTTTTCTATATATTTATGACTTTTTTTACTATATATTTATTACTTTTTTTACTATATATTTATTACTTTTTTTACTATATATTTATTACTTTTTTTACTATATATTTATTACTTGTTGTTACTGTCTATTTATTAATTTTTTTACTGTATATTTATGAATGGTTCATTATATAGTTATTACTTTTTTACTATATGTTTATTACTTTTTTATTATATATTTAATACTTTTTTACTACATATTTATTACTTTTTTTACTATATATTTATTAATTTTTTACTATATATTTATTACTTTTTTTACTATATATTTATTAATTTTTTATTATATATTTATTACTTTTTTACTATATGTTTATTACTTTTTTATTATATATTTATTACTTTTTTACTACATATTTTTTACTTTTCTTACTATATATTAATTACTTTTTTTACTATATATTTATTACTTTTGTTGACTATATATTTATTACTTTTTTTACTATATATTTATTACTGTTTTTACTATATTTTTATTACTTTTTTTACTATATATTTGTTACTGTTTTTACTATATATTTATTAATTTTTTTACAATATATTTATTAATTTTTTTACTAGTAAATATATAGTAAAAAAGTAATAAATATAAATTCATTACTTTTTTACTATATATTTACTATTTTTTTCCTATATATATACATTACTTTTTTTTACTATATATTTATTACTATTTTTTATTATGTATTTATTTTTTTTACTATATGTTTATTACTTTTTTTACTATGTATATATTACTTTTTTTACTATACATTTATTCTTTTCTTATTATATATATATTACTTTGTTAACTATATATTTATTACTTGTTTTACTTTATATTTTTTTACTTTTTTTACTATATATGTATTACTTTTTTTACTATATATTTATTATATTTTTACTATATATTTATTATTAAATACTTTTTTACTATATATTTATTACTTTTTTATTATATATTTATTACTTTTTTACTATGTTTATTACTTTTTTATTTTATATTTATTACTTTTTTACTATATATAAATTCTTTCTTTACTATATATTTATTAATTTTTTTACTATATATTTATTACTTTTTTACTATATGTTTATTACTTTGTTATTATATATATATTACTTTTTTTACCATATATTTATTATATTTTTATTATATATTTACTATTTTTTTCCTATATATATTATTTTTTTTACTATATATTATTTTTTTTTACTATATATTTATTACTTTTTTTACTATTTATTTATTACTTTTTTACAATACATTTATTCTTTTTTTATTATATATATATTACTTTTTTTAATATATACTTATTACATTTTTTTACTATATATATATATATTATATTTTACTATATATTCATTACTTTTTTTTTCTATATATTCATTACTTTTTTTACTATATATTTATTACTTTTTTACTATATATTTATTACTTTTTTTACTGTATATAGTTATTATTATTATTACTATATATTTATTACTGTTTTACTATATATTTATTATTTTTTTTCTATATATTTGTTACTTTTTTAAATATATATTTATTATTTGTTTACTATATATTTATTACTTTTTTTACTATATATTTATTACTTTTTACCTATATATTTATTACTTTTTTACTATATATTTATTACTTTTTTTACTGTATATTTATTACTTTTTTACTATATATTTATTACTTGTTTTACTATATATTTATGACTTTTTTACTGTATATTTATTACTTTTTTACTATATATTTGTTACTTTTTTTTCTATATATTTATTACTTATTTTACTGTATATGTATTACTTTTTTACTATATATTTATTACTTTTTTTACTGTATATTTATTACTTTTTTTACTATATATTTATTACTGTTTTACTATGTATTTATTACTTTTTTTACTATATATTTATTACTTTTTTACAATATATTTATTACTTTTTTTACTATATATTTATGACTTTTTTTACTATATATTTATTACTTTTTTTACTATATATTTATTACTTTTTTTACTATATATTTATCCTTTTTTTACTATATATTTATTACTTTTTTTATTTCTATATATTTATTATTTTTTTACTATATATTTATGACTTTTTTTACTATATATTTATGACTTTTTTACTATATATTTATGACTTTTTTTACTATATATTTATTACTTTTTTTACTATATATTTATTACTTTTTTTACTATATATTTATTACTTTTTATCTATATATTTATTACTTTTTTTACTATATATTTATGACTTTTTTTACTATATATTTATTACTTTTTTACTTTATATTTATTACTTTTTTTACTATATATTTATTACTTTTTTTACTATATATTTATTACTTGTTTTACTATATATTTATGACTTTTTTTACTATATATTTATTACTTTTTTACTATATATTTATTACTTTTTTTACTATATATTTATGACTTTTTTTACTATATATTTATGACTTTTTTTACTATATATTTATTACTTTTTTTACTATATATTTATTACTTTTTTTACTATATATTTATTACTTTTTTTACTATATATTTATTACTTTTTTTACTATATATTTATTACTTATTTTACTATATTTTTGTGACTTTTTATACTATATTTTTATTACTTTTTTTACTATATATTTATTACTTTTTTTACTATATATTTATGACTTTTTTTACTATATATTTATGACATTTTGTACTATATATTTATGACTTTTTTACTATATATGTATTACTTTTTTTACTATATATTTATTACTTTTTTTACTATATATTTATTACTTTTTTACTATATATTTATTACTTTTTTTACTATATATTTATGACTTTTTTTACTGTATATTTATTACTTTTTTACTATATATTTATTACTTTTTTTACCATATATTTATTACTTTTTTTACTATATATTTATGACTTTTTTTTACTATATATTTATTACTTTTTTTACTATATATTTATTACATTTTTTACTATATATTTATTACTTTTTTTACTATATATTTATGACTTTTTTACTATATATTTATTACTTTTTTTACTATATATTTATGACTTTTTTTACTATATATTTATTACTTTTTTTACTATATATTTATTACTTTTTTTACTATATATTTATTACTTTTTTTACTATATATTTATTACTTGTTGTTACTGTCTATTTATTAATTTTTTTACTGTATATTTATGAATGGTTCATTATATAGTTATTACTTTTTTACTATATGTTTATTACTTTTTTATTATATATTTAATACTTTTTTACTACATATTTATTACTTTTTTTACTATATATTTATTAATTTTTTACTATATATTTATTACTTTTTTTACTATATATTTATTAATTTTTTATTATATCTTTATTACTTTTTTACTATATGTTTATTACTTTTTTATTATATATTTATTACTTTTTTACTACATATTTATTACTTTTACTATATATTAATTACTTTTTTTACTATATATTTATTACTTTTGTTGACTATATATTTATTACTTTTTTTACTATATATTTATTACTGTTTTTACTATATATTTATTACTTTTTTTACTATATATTTGTTACTGTTTTTACTATATATTTATTAATTTTTTTACTAGTAAATATATAGTAAAAAAGTAATAAATATAAATTCATTACTTTTTTACTATATATTTACTATTTTTTTCCTATATATATACATTACTTTTTTTTACTATATATTTATTACTATTTTTTATTATATATTTATTTTTTTTACTATATGTTTATTACTTTTTTTACTATGTATATATTACTTTTTTTACTATACATTTATTCTTTTCTTATTATATATATATTACTTTGTTAACTATATATTTATTACTTGTTTTACTATATATTTTTTTACTTTTTTTACTATATATGTATTACTTTTTTTACTATATATTTATTACTTTTTTACTATATATTTATTATTAAATACTTTTTTACTATATATTTATTACTTTTTTACTATGTTTATTACTTTTTTATTTTATATTTATTACTTTTTTACTATATATAAATTCTTTCTTTACTATATATTTATTAATTTTTTTACTATATATTTATTACTTTTTTACTATATGTTTATTACTTTGTTATTATATATATATTACTTTTTTTACTATATATTTATTATATTTTTATTATATATTTACTATTTTTTTCCTATATATATTATTTTTTTTACTATATATTATTTTTTTTTACTATATATTTATTACTTTTTTTACTATTTATTTATTACTTTTTTACAATACATTTATTCTTTTTTTATTATATATATATTACTTTTTTTAATATATACTTATTACATTTTTTTACTATATATATATATATTATATTTTACTATATATTCATTACTTTTTTTTTACTATATATTCATTACTTTTTTACTATATATGTATTACTTTTTTACTATATATTTATTACTTTTTTTACTATATATTTATTACTTTTTTACAATATATTTATTACTTTTTTACAATATATTTATTACTTTTTTTACTATATATTTATTACTTTTTTACTATATATTTATTACTTTTTTTCTATATATTTATTACTTTTTTACTATATATTTATTACTTTTTTACTATATATTTATTACTTTTTTACAATATATTGATTACTTTTTTTACTATATATTTATTACTTTTTTACTATATATTTATTACTTTTTTACTATATATTTATTACTTTTTTCACTATATATTGATTACTTTTTTACTATATATTTATTACTTTTTTACTATATATTTATTACTTTTTTTACTATATATTTATTACTTTTTTACTATATATTTATTACTTTTTTTACTATATATTTATTACTTTTTTTACTATATATTTATTACTTTTTTACTATATATTTATTACTTTTTTTACTATATATTTATTACTTTTTTACTATATATTTATTACTTTTTTTACTATATATTTATTACTTTTTTTACTATATATTTATTACTTTTTTACTATATATTTATTACTTTTTTACTATATATTGATTACTTTTTTTACTATATATTTATTACTTTTTTACTATATATTTATTACTTTTTTACTATATATTTATTACTTTTTTACTATATATTTATTACTTTTTTTACTATATATTTATTACTTTTTTACAATATATTTATTACTTTTTTACAATATATTTATTACTTTTTTTACTATATATTTATTACTTTTTTACTATATATTTATTACTTTTTTACTATATATTTATTACTTTTTTACTATATATTTATTACTTTTTTACTATATATTTATTACTTTTTTACAATATATTGATTACTTTTTTTACTATATATTTATTACTTTTTTTACTATATATTTATCACTTTTTTACTATATATTTATTACTTTTTTACTATATATTGATTACTTTTTTTACTATATATTTATTACTTTTTTACTATATATTTATTACTTTTTTACTATATATTTATTACTTTTTTACTATATATTTATTACTTTTTTTACTATATATTTATTACTTTTTTACAATATATTTATTACTTTTTTACAATATATTTATTACTTTTTTTACTATATATTTATTACTTTTTTACTATATATTTATTACTTTTTTACTATATATTTATTACTTTTTTACTATATATTTATTACTTTTTTACTATATATTTATTACTTTTTTACAATATATTTATTAATTTTTTTACTATATATTTATTACTTTTTTACTATATATTTATTACTTTTTTACTATATATTTATTACTTTTTTACAATATATTTATTACTTTTTTTACTATATATTTATTACTTTTTTACAATATATTTATTACTTTTTTTACTATATATTTATTACTTTTTTACTATATATTTATTACTTTTTTACTATATATTTATTACTTTTTTACAATATATTGATTACTTTTTTACTATATATTTATTACTTTTTTACAATATGTTTATTACTTTTTTACAATATATTTATTACTTTTTTACTATATATTTATTACTTTTTTTACTATATATTTATTACTTTTTTTACTATATATTTATTACTTTTTTACTATATATTTATTACTTTTTTACAATATATTTATTACTTTTTTACTATATATTTATTACTTTTTTACTATATATTTATTACTTTTTTACAATATATTGATTACTTTTTTACTATATATTTATTACTTTTTTACAATATGTTTATTACTTTTTTACAATATATTTATTACTTTTTTACTATATATTTATTACTTTTTTACTATATATTTATTACTTTTTTACAATATATTTATTACTTTTTTACTATATATTTATTACTTTTTTACAATATGTTTATTACTTTTTTACAATATATTTATTACTTTTTTACTATATATTTATTACTTTTTTTACAATATATTTATTACTTTTTTTACTATATATTTATTACTTTTTTACTATATATTTATTACTTTTTTACTATATATTTATTACTTTTTTACAATATATTTATTACTTTTTTACTATATATTTATTACTTTTTTACAATATATTTATTACTTTTTTACAATATATTGATTACTTTTTTTACTATATATTTATTACTTTTTTACTATATATTTATTACTTTTTTACTATATATTTATTACTTTTTTACAATATATTTATTACTTTTTTTACTATATATTTATTACTTTTTTACTATATATTTATTACTTTTTTACTATATATTTATTACTTTTTTACAATATATTTATTACTTTTTTTACTATATATTTATTACTTTTTTACAATATATTTATTACTTTTTTTACTATATATTTATTACTTTTTTACTATATATTTATTACTTTTTTACTATATATTTATTACTTTTTTACTATATATTTATTACTTTTTTACAATATATTTATTACTTTTTTTACTATATATTTATTACTTTTTTACAATATATTTATTACTTTTTTACAATATATTTATTACTTTTTTACAATATATTTATTACTTTTTTACAATATATTTATTACTTTTTTTACTATATATTTATTACTTTTTTACAATATATTGATTACTTTTTTTACTATATATTTATTACTTTTTTACTATATATTTATTACTTTTTTACAATATATTTATTACTTTTTTTACTATATATTTATTACTTTTTTACAATATATTGATTACTTTTTTTACTATATATTTATTACTTTTTTACTATATATTTATTACTTTTTTACAATATATTTATTACTTTTTTTACTATATATTTATTACTTTTTTACAATATATTTATTACTTTTTTACAATATATTGATTACTTTTTTTACAATATATTTATTACTTTTTTACAATATATTTATTACTTTTTTACAATATATTTATTACTTTTTTACAATATATTTATTACTTTTTTTACTATATATTTATTACTTTTTTACAATATATTGATTACTTTTTTTACTATATATTTATTACTTTTTTACTATATATTTATTACTTTTTTACAATATATTTATTACTTTTTTTACTATATATTTATTACTTTTTTACAATATATTGATTACTTTTTTTACTATATATTTATTACTTTTTTACTATATATTTATTACTTTTTTACAATATATTTATTACTTTTTTTACTATATATTTATTACTTTTTTACAATATATTTATTACTTTTTTTACTATATATTTATTACTTTTTTACTATATATTTATTACTTTTTTACAATATATTTATTACTTTTTTACAATATATTTATTACTTTTTTACAATATATTTATTACTTTTTTACAATATATTTATTACTTTTTTACAATATATTTATTACTTTTTTACAATATATTTATTACTTTTTTTACTATATATTTATTACTTTTTTACTATATATTTATTACTTTTTTACAATATATTTATTACTTTTTTTACTATATATTTATTACTTTTTTACTATATATTTATTACTTTTTTACAATATATTTATTACTTTTTTTACTATATATTTATTACTTTTTTACTATATATTTATTACTTTTTTACAATATATTTATTACTTTTTTTACTATATATTTATTACTTTTTTACAATATATTTATTACTTTTTTACTATATATTTATTACTTTTTTTACTATATATTTATTACTTTTTTACTATATATTTATTACTTTTTTACTATATATTTATTACTTTTTTACTATATATTTATTACTTTTTTTACTATATATTTATTACTTTTTTACTATATATTTATTACTTTTTTACAATATATTTATTACATTTTTTACTATATATTTATTACTTTTTTTACTATATATTTATTACTTTTTTACTATATATTTATTACTTTTTTACTATATATTTATTACTTTTTTACTATATATTTATTACTTTTTTACTATATATTTATTACTTTTTTTACTATATATTTATTACTTTTTTACTATATATTTATTACTTTTTTACAATATATTTATTACTTTTTTACTATATATTTATTACTTTTTTACTATATATTTATTACTTTTTTACTATATATTTATTACTTTTTTACTATATATTTATTACATTTTTTACTATATATTTATTACTTTTTTTACTATATATTTATTACTTTTTTACTATATATTTATTACTTTTTTACTATATATTTATTACTTTTTTACTATATATTTATTACTTTTTTACAATATATTTATTACTTTTTTACAATATATTGATTACTTTTTTTACTATATATTTATTACTTTTTTACTATATATTTATTACTTTTTTACTATATATTTATTACTTTTTTACAATATATTTATTACTTTTTTTACTATATATTTATTACTTTTTTTACTATATATTTATTACTTTTTTGCAATATATTTATTACTTTTTTACAATATATTTATTACTTTTTTTACTATATATTTATTACTTTTTTACAATACATTTATTACTTTTTTACAATATATTTATTACTTTTTTACAATATATTGATTACTTTTTTTACTATATATTTATTACTTTTTTACAATATATTTATTACTTTTTTACAATATATTTATTACTTTTTTTACTATATATTTATTACTTTTTTTACTATATATTTATTACTTTTTACAATATATTTATTACTTTTTTACAATATATTTATTACTTTTTTTACTATATATTTATTACTTTTTTACAATACATTTATTACTTTTTTACAATATATTTATTACTTTTTTACAATATATTGATTACTTTTTTTACTATATATTTATTACTTTTTTACAATATATTTATTACTTTTTTACAATATATTTATTACTTTTTTACAATATATTTATTACTTTTTTACAATATATTTATTACTTTTTTACAATATATTTATTACTTTTTTTACTATATATTTATTACTTTTTTACAATATATTTATTACTTTTTTACAATATATTTATTACTTTTTTTACTATATATTTATTACTTTTTTACTATATATTTATTACTTTTTTACAATATATTTATTACTTTTTTACTATATATTTATTACTTTTTACTATATATTTATTACTTTTTTACTATATATTTATTACTTTTTTACAATATATTTATTACTTTTTTACAATATATTTATTACTTTTTTACTATATATTTATTACTTTTTTACTATATATTTATTACTTTTTTACAATATATTTATTACTTTTTTTACTATATATTTATTACTTTTTTACTATATATTTATTACTTTTTTACTATATATTTATTACTTTTTTTACTATATATTTATTACTTTTTTTACTATATATTTATTACTTTTTTTACAATATATTTATTACTTTTTTACAATATATTGATTACTTTTTTACTATATATTTAGTACTTTTTTACTATATATTTATTACTTTTTTACTATATATTTATTACTTTTTTACTATATATTTATTACTTTTTTTACTATATATTTATTACTTTTTTACTATATATTTATTACTTTTTTACAATATATTTATTACTTTTTTACTATATATTTATTACTTTTTTACTATATATTTATTACTTTTTTACTATATATTTATTACTTTTTTACTATATATTTATTACTTTTTTACTATATATTTATTACTTTTTTACTATATATTTATTACTTTTTTACTATATATTTATTACTTTTTTACTATATATTTATTACTTTTTTACTATATATTTATTACTTTTTTACTATATATTTATTACTTTTTTACAATATATTTATTACTTTTTTACTATATATTTATTACTTTTTTACTATATATTTATTACTTTTTTACAATATATTTATTACTTTTTTTACTATATATTTATTACTTTTTTACAATATATTTATTACTTTTTTTACTATATATTTATTACTTTTTTACTATATATTTATTACTTTTTTACAATATATTTATTACTTTTTTTACTATATATTTATTACTTTTTTACTATATATTTATTACTTTTTTACAATATATTTATTACTTTTTTTACTATATATTTATTACTTTTTTTACTATATATTTATTACTTTTTTACAATATATTTATTACTTTTTTTACTATATATTTATTACTTTTTTACTATATATTTATTACTTTTTTACTATATATTTATTACTTTTTTACAATATATTTATTACTTTTTTTACTATATATTTATTACTTTTTTACTATATATTTATTACTTTTTTACTATATATTTATTACTTTTTTTACTATATATTTATTACTTTTTTTACTATATATTTATTACTTTTTTACAATATATTTATTACTTTTTTTACTATATATTTATTACTTTTTTACTATATATTTATTACTTTTTTACAATATATTTATTACTTTTTTTACTATATATTTATTACTTTTTTACTATATATTTATTACTTTTTTACAATATATTTATTACTTTTTTTACTATATATTTATTACTTTTTTACTATATATTTATTACTTTTTTACTATATATTTATACTTTTTTACTATATATTTATTACTTTTTTACTATATATTTATTACTTTTTTACAATATATTTATTACTTTTTTACTATATATTTATTACTTTTTTACTATATATTTATTACTTTTTTACAATATATTTATTACTTTTTTACTATATATTTATTACTTTTTTACAATATATTTATTACTTTTTTTACTATATATTTATTACTTTTTTACTATATATTTATTACTTTTTTACAATATATTTATTACTTTTTTTACTATATATTTATTACTTTTTTACTATATATTTATTACTTTTTTACAATATATTTATTACTTTTTTTACTATATATTTATTACTTTTTTACTATATATTTATTACTTTTTTACAATATATTTATTACTTTTTTTACTATATATTTATTACTTTTTTACTATATATTTATTACTTTTTTACTATATATTTATTACTTTTTTACAATATATTTATTACTTTTTTTACTATATATTTATTACTTTTTTACTATATATTTATTACTTTTTTACTATATATTTATTACTTTTTTTACTATATATTTATTACTTTTTTTACTATATATTTATTACTTTTTTACAATATATTTATTACTTTTTTTACTATATATTTATTACTTTTTTACTATATATTTATTACTTTTTTACAATATATTTATTACTTTTTTTACTATATATTTATTACTTTTTTACTATATATTTATTACTTTTTTACAATATATTTATTACTTTTTTTACTATATATTTATTACTTTTTTACAATATATTTATTACTTTTTTACTATATATTTATTACTTTTTTACTATATATTTATTACTTTTTTACAATATATTTATTACTTTTTAACAATATATTGATTACTTTTTTTACTATATATTTATTACTTTTTTACTATATATTTATTACTTTTTTACAATATATTGATTACTTTTTTACAATATATTTATTACTTTTTTACTATATATTTATTACTTTTTTACTATATATTTATTACTTTTTTACAATATATTTATTACTTTTTTTACTATATATTTATTACTTTTTTACAATATATTTATTACTTTTTTACAATATATTTATTACTTTTTTTACTATATATTTATTACTTTTTTACAATATATTTATTACTTTTTTACAATATATTGATTACTTTTTTTACTATATATTTATTACTTTTTTACTATATATTTATTACTTTTTTACAATATATTTATTACTTTTTTACAATATATTTATTACTTTTTTACTATATATTTATTACTTTTTTACTATATATTTATTACTTTTTTACAATATATTTATTACTTTTTTTACTATATATTTATTACTTTTTTACAATATATTTATTACTTTTTTACAATATATTTATTACTTTTTTTACTATATATTTATTACTTTTTTACAATATATTTATTACTTTTTTACAATATATTGATTACTTTTTTACTATATATTTATTACTTTTTTACTATATATTTATTACTTTTTTACTATATATTTATTACTTTTTTACAATATATTTATTACTTTTTTACAATATATTTATTACTTTTTTACTATATATTTATTACTTTTTACTATATATTTATTACTTTTTTACAATATATTTATTACTTTTTTTACTATATATTTATTACTTTTTTACAATATATTATTACTTTTTTACAATATATTTATTACTTTTTTTACTATATATTTATTACTTGTTTACAATATATTTATTACTTTTTTACAATATATTTATTACTTTTTTACAATATATTTATTACTTTTTTTACTATATATTTATTACTTTTTTTACTATATATTTATTACTTCTTTTACTATATATTTATTACTTTTTACAATATATTTATTACTTTTTTTACTATATATTTATTACTTGTTTACTATATATTTATTACTTTTTTACAATATATTTATTACTTTTTTTACAATATATTTATTACTTTTTTTACAATATATTTATTACTTTTTTTACTATATATTTATTACTTGTTTACTATATATTTATTACTTTTTTACAATATATTTATTACTTTTTTTACAATATATTTATTACTTTTTTTACTATATATTTATTACTTGTTTACTATATATTTATTACTTTTTTACAATATATTTATTACTTTTTTACAATATATTTATTACTTTTTTTACTATATATTTATTACTTTTTTTACTATATATTTATTACTTTTTTACAATATATTTATTACTTTTTTACAATATATTTATTACTTTTTTACAATATATTTATTACTTTTTTACAATATATTTATTACTTTTTTTACTATATATTTATTCCTTTTTTACTATATATTTATTACTTTTTACAATATATTTATTACTTTTTTACAATATATTTATTACTTTTTTTACTATATATTTATTACTTTTTTACTATATATTTATTACTTTTTTACTATATATTTATTACTTTTTTACAATATATTTATTACTTTTTTACTATATATTTATTACTTTTTTACAATATATTTATTACTTTTTTTACTATATATTTATTACATTTTTACAATATATTTATTACTTTTTTACAATATATTTATTACTTTTTTTACTATATATTTATTACTTTTTTACTATATATTTATTTCTTTTTTTACTATATATTTATTACTTTTTTACAATATATTTATTACTTTTTTTACTATATATTTATTACTTTTTTACAATATATTTATTACTTTTTTACAATATATTTATTACTTTTTTACAATATATTTATTACTTTTTTACAATATATTTATTACTTTTTTTACTATATATTTATTACTTTTTTACAATATATTTATTACTTTTTTACAATATATTTATTACTTGTTTTACTATATATTTATTACTTTTTTACTATATATTTATTACTTTTTTTACTATATATTTATTACTTTTTTACAATATATTTATTACTTTTTTACTATATATTTATTACTTTTTTACAATATATTTATTACTTTTTTTACTATATATTTATTACTTTTTTACAATATATTTATTACTTTTTTTACTATATATTTATTACTTTTTTACTATATATTTATTACTTTTTTACTATATATTTATGACTGTTTTACTATATATTTATTACTTTTTTTACTATATATTTAGTACTTTTTTACAATATATTTATTACTTTTTTTACAATATATTTATTACTTTTTTTACTATATATTTATTACTTTTTTACTATATATTTATTACTTTTTTACTATATATTTATTACTTTTTTACTATATATTTATTACTTTTTTGACTATATATTTATTACTTTTTTACAATATATTTATTACTTTTTTACAATATATTTATTACTTTTTTACAATATATTTATTACTTTTTTTACTATATATTTATTACTTTTTTTACTATATATTTATTACTTTTTTTACTATATATTTATTACTTTTTTACAATATATTTATTACTTTTTTTACAATACATTTATTACTTTTTTTACTATATATTTATTACTTTTTTACAATATATTTATTACTTTTTTACTATATATTTATTACTTTTTTTACTATATATTTATTACTTTTTTTACAATATATTTTATTACTTTTTTTACTATATATTTATTACTTTTTTGCAATATATTTATTACTTTTTTTACTATATATTTATTACTTTTTTACTATATATTTATTACTTTTTTACTATATATTTATTACTTTTTTACAATATATTTATTACTTTTTTTACTATATATTTATTACTTTTTTTACTATATATTTATTACTTTTTTTACAATATATTTATTACTTTTTTTACTATATATTTATTACTTTTTTTACTATATATTTATTACTTTTTTACAATAAATTAATTACTTTTTTTACTATATATTTATTACTTTTTTTACTATATATTTATTACTTTTTTACTATATATTTATTACTTTTTTTACTATATATTTATTACTTTTTTTACAATATATTTATTACTTTTTTACTATATATTTATTACTTTTTTACAATATATTTATTACTTTTTTACTATATATTTATTACTTTTTTTACTATATATTTATTACTTTTTTTACAATACATTTATTACTTTTTTTACTATATATTTATTACTTTTTTGCAATATATTTATTACTTTTTTTACTATATATTTATTACTTTTTTACTATATATTTATTACTTTTTTACTATATATTTATTACTTTTTTACAATATATTTATTACTTTTTTTACTATATATTTATTACTTTTTTTACCATATATTTATTACTTTTTTACAATATATTTATTACTTTTTTACAATATATTTATTACTTTTTTTACTATATATTTATTACTTTTTTGTAATATATTTATTACTTTTTTACAATATATTTATTACTTTTTTACAATATATTTATTACTTTTTTACTATATATTTATTACTTTTTTTACTATATATTTATTACTTTTTTACAATATATTTATTACTTTTTTACAATATATTTATTACTTTTTTTACTATATATTTATTACTTTTTTGCAATATATTTATTACTTTTTTACAATATATTTATTACTTTTTTACAATATATTTATTACTTTTTTTACTATATATTTATTACTTTTTTACAATATATTTATTACTTTTTTGCAATATATTTATTACTTTTTTTACTATATATTTATTACTTTTTTACTATATATTTATTACTTTTTTTACTATATATTTATTACTTTTTTTACTATATATTTATTACATTTTTACAATATATTTATTACTTTTTTACAATATATTTATTACTTTTTTACAATATATTTATTACTTTGTTTACTATATATTTATTACTTTTTTTACTATATATTTATTACTTTTTTACTATATATTTATTACTTTTTTTACTATATATTTATTACTTTTTTACTATATATTTATTACTTTTTTACTATATATTTATTACTTTTTTACAATATATTTATTACTTTTTTACAATATGTTTATTACTTTTTTTACTATATATTTATTACTTTTTTTACTATATATTTATTCCTTTTTTGTCTATATATTTATTACTTTTTTACTATAGATTTATTCCTTTTTTGTCTATATATTTATTACTTTTTTACAATATATTTATTACTTTTTTTACTATATATTTATTACTTTTTTTACTATATATTTTTTACTTTTTTACAATATATTTATTACTTTTTTTCTATATATTTAGTACTTTTTTTACTATATATTTATTACTGTTTTTACTATATATTTATTACTTTTTTACTATATATTTATTACTTTTTTACTATAGATTTATTCCTTTTTTGTCTATATATTTATTACTTTTTTACAATATATTTATTACTTTTTTACTATATATTTATTACTTTTTTTACTATATATTTATTACTGTTTTTACTATATATTTATTACTTTTTTTACTATATATTTATTACTTTTTTACAATATATTTATTACTTTTTTTCTATATATTTAGTACTTTTTTTACTATATATTTATTACTTTTTTTACTATATATTTATTACTTTTTTACTATATATTTATTACTTTTTTTACTGTATATTTATTACTTTTTTTACAATATATTTATTACTTTTTTTCTATATATTTAGTACTTTTTTTACTATATATTTATTACTTTTTTACTATATATTTATTACTTTTTTACTATATATTTAGTACTTTTTTTTACTATATATTTAGTACTTATTTTTACAATATATTTATTACTTTTTTACTATATATTTATTACTTTCTTTACTATATATTTATTACTTTTTTACAATATATTTATTACTTTTTTTACTATATATTTATTACTTTTTTACAATATATTTATTACTTTTTTACAATATATTTATTACTTTTTTTCTATATATTTAGTACTTTTTTTACTATATATTTATTACTTTTTTTACTATATATTTATTCCTTGTTTTTACTGTATATTTATTACTTTTTTTACAATATATTTATTACTTTTTTACTATATATTTATTACTTTTTTTACTATATATTTATTACTTTTTTACTATATATTTATTACTTTTTTTACTATATATTTATTACTTTTTTGCAATATATTTATTACTTTTTTTACTATATATTTATTACTTTTTTACTATATATTTATTACTTTTTTACTATATATTTATTACTTTTTTACAATATATTTATTACTTTTTTTACTATATATTTATTACTTTTTTTACTATATATTTATTACTTTTTTTACAATATATTTATTACTTTTTTTACTATATATTTATTACTTTTTTTACTATATATTTATTACTTTTTTACAATAAATTAATTACTTTTTTTACTATATATTTATTACTTTTTTTACTATATATTTATTACTTTTTTACTATATATTTATTACTTTTTTTACTATATATTTATTACTTTTTTTACAATATATTTATTACTTTTTTACTATATATTTATTACTTTTTTACAATATATTTATTACTTTTTTACTATATATTTATTACTTTTTTTACTATATATTTATTACTTTTTTTACAATACATTTATTACTTTTTTTACTATATATTTATTACTTTTTTGCAATATATTTATTACTTTTTTTACTATATATTTATTACTTTTTTACTATATATTTATTACTTTTTTACTATATATTTATTACTTTTTTACAATATATTTATTACTTTTTTTACTATATATTTATTACTTTTTTTACCATATATTTATTACTTTTTTACAATATATTTATTACTTTTTTACAATATATTTATTACTTTTTTTACTATATATTTATTACTTTTTTGTAATATATTTATTACTTTTTTACAATATATTTATTACTTTTTTACAATATATTTATTACTTTTTTACTATATATTTATTACTTTTTTTACTATATATTTATTACTTTTTTACAATATATTTATTACTTTTTTACAATATATTTATTACTTTTTTTACTATATATTTATTACTTTTTTGCAATATATTTATTACTTTTTTACAATATATTTATTACTTTTTTACAATATATTTATTACTTTTTTTACTATATATTTATTACTTTTTTACAATATATTTATTACTTTTTTGCAATATATTTATTACTTTTTTTACTATATATTTATTACTTTTTTACTATATATTTATTACTTTTTTTACTATATATTTATTACTTTTTTTACTATATATTTATTACTTTTTTACAATATATTTATTACTTTTTTACAATATATTTATTACTTTTTTACAATATATTTATTACTTTGTTTACTATATATTTATTACTTTTTTTACTATATATTTATTACTTTTTTACTATATATTTATTACTTTTTTTACTATATATTTATTACTTTTTTACTATATATTTATTACTTTTTTACTATATATTTATTACTTTTTTACAATATATTTATTACTTTTTTACAATATGTTTATTACTTTTTTTACTATATATTTATTACTTTTTTTACTATATATTTATTCCTTTTTTGTCTATATATTTATTACTTTTTTACTATAGATTTATTCCTTTTTTGTCTATATATTTATTACTTTTTTAAAATATATTTATTACTTTTTTTACTATATATTTATTACTTTTTTTACTATATATTTTTTACTTTTTTACAATATATTTATTACTTTTTTTCTATATATTTAGTACTTTTTTTACTATATATTTATTACTGTTTTTACTATATATTTATTACTTTTTTACTATATATTTATTACTTTTTTACTATAGATTTATTCCTTTTTTGTCTATATATTTATTACTTTTTTACAATATATTTATTACTTTTTTACTATATATTTATTACTTTTTTTACTATATATTTATTACTGTTTTTACTATATATTTATTACTTTTTTTACTATATATTTATTACTTTTTTACAATATATTTATTACTTTTTTTCTATATATTTAGTACTTTTTTTACTATATATTTATTACTTTTTTTACTATATATTTATTACTTTTTTACTATATATTTATTACTTTTTTTACTGTATATTTATTACTTTTTTTACAATATATTTATTACTTTTTTTCTATATATTTAGTACTTTTTTTACTATATATTTATTACTTTTTTACTATATATTTATTACTTTTTTACTATATATTTAGTACTTTTTTTTACTATATATTTAGTACTTATTTTTACAATATATTTATTACTTTTTTACTATATATTTATTACTTTCTTTACTATATATTTATTACTTTTTTACAATATATTTATTACTTTTTTTACTATATATTTATTACTTTTTTACAATATATTTATTACTTTTTTACAATATATTTATTACTTTTTTTCTATATATTTAGTACTTTTTTTACTATATATTTATTACTTTTTTTACTATATATTTATTCCTTGTTTTTACTGTATATTTATTACTTTTTTTACAATATATTTATTACTTTTTTACTATATATTTATTACTTTTTTTACTATATATTTATTACTTTTTTACTATATATTTATTACTTTTTTTACTATATATTTATTACTTTTTTGCAATATATTTATTACTTTTTTTACTATATATTTATTACTTTTTTACTATATATTTATTACTTTTTTACTATATATTTATTACTTTTTTACAATATATTTATTACTTTTTTTACTATATATTTATTACTTTTTTTACTATATATTTATTACTTTTTTTACAATATATTTATTACTTTTTTTACTATATATTTATTACTTTTTTTACTATATATTTATTACTTTTTTACAATAAATTAATTACTTTTTTTACTATATATTTATTACTTTTTTTACTATATATTTATTACTTTTTTACTATATATTTATTACTTTTTTTACTATATATTTATTACTTTTTTTACAATATATTTATTACTTTTTTACTATATATTTATTACTTTTTTACAATATATTTATTACTTTTTTACTATATATTTATTACTTTTTTTACTATATATTTATTACTTTTTTTACAATACATTTATTACTTTTTTTACTATATATTTATTACTTTTTTGCAATATATTTATTACTTTTTTTACTATATATTTATTACTTTTTTACTATATATTTATTACTTTTTTACTATATATTTATTACTTTTTTACAATATATTTATTACTTTTTTTACTATATATTTATTACTTTTTTTACCATATATTTATTACTTTTTTACAATATATTTATTACTTTTTTACAATATATTTATTACTTTTTTTACTATATATTTATTACTTTTTTGTAATATATTTATTACTTTTTTACAATATATTTATTACTTTTTTACAATATATTTATTACTTTTTTACTATATATTTATTACTTTTTTTACTATATATTTATTACTTTTTTACAATATATTTATTACTTTTTTACAATATATTTATTACTTTTTTTACTATATATTTATTACTTTTTTGCAATATATTTATTACTTTTTTACAATATATTTATTACTTTTTTACAATATATTTATTACTTTTTTTACTATATATTTATTACTTTTTTACAATATATTTATTACTTTTTTGCAATATATTTATTACTTTTTTTACTATATATTTATTACTTTTTTACTATATATTTATTACTTTTTTTACTATATATTTATTACTTTTTTTACTATATATTTATTACTTTTTTACAATATATTTATTACTTTTTTACAATATATTTATTACTTTTTTACAATATATTTATTACTTTGTTTACTATATATTTATTACTTTTTTTACTATATATTTATTACTTTTTTACTATATATTTATTACTTTTTTTACTATATATTTATTACTTTTTTACTATATATTTATTACTTTTTTACTATATATTTATTACTTTTTTACAATATATTTATTACTTTTTTACAATATATTTATTACTTTTTTACAATATGTTTATTACTTTTTTTACTATATATTTATTACTTTTTTTACTATATATTTATTCCTTTTTTGTCTATATATTTATTACTTTTTTACTATAGATTTATTCCTTTTTTGTCTATATATTTATTACTTTTTTACAATATATTTATTACTTTTTTTACTATATATTTATTACTTTTTTTACTATATATTTTTTACTTTTTTACAATATATTTATTACTTTTTTTCTATATATTTAGTACTTTTTTTACTATATATTTATTATTTTTTTTACTATATATTTATTACTTTTTTACTATATATTTATTACTTTTTTACTATAGATTTATTCCTTTTTTGTCTATATATTTATTACTTTTTTACAATATATTTATTACTTTTTTACTATATATTTATTACTTTTTTTACTATATATTTATTACTGTTTTTACTATATATTTATTACTTTTTTTACTATATATTTATTACTTTTTTACAATATATTTATTACTTTTTTTCTATATATTTAGTACTTTTTTTACTATATATTTATTACTTTTTTTACTATATATTTATTACTTTTTTACTATATATTTATTACTTTTTTTACTGTATATTTATTACTTTTTTTACAATATATTTATTACTTTTTTTCTATATATTTAGTACTTTTTTTACTATATATTTATTACTTTTTTACTATATATTTATTACTTTTTTACTATATATTTAGTACTTTTTTTTACTATATATTTAGTACTTATTTTTACAATATATTTATTACTTTTTTACTATATATTTATTACTTTCTTTACTATATATTTATTACTTTTTTACAATATATTTATTACTTTTTTTACTATATATTTATTACTTTTTTACAATATATTTATTACTTTTTTACAATATATTTATTACTTTTTTTCTATATATTTAGTACTTTTTTTACTATATATTTATTACTTTTTTTACTATATATTTATTCCTTGTTTTTACTGTATATTTATTACTTTTTTTACAATATATTTATTACTTTTTTACTATATATTTATTACTTTTTTTACTATATATTTATTACTTTTTTACTATATATTTATTACTTTTTTTACTATATATTTATTACTTTTTTACTATATATTTATTACTTTTTTTACTGTATATTTATTACTTTTTTTACAATATATTTATTACTTTTTTTCTATATATTTATTACTTTTTTTACTATATATTTATTACTTTTTTACTATATATTTATTACTTTTTTTACTATATATTTATTACTTTTTTACAATATATTTATTACTTTTTTTCTATATATTTAGTACTTTTTTTACTATATATTTATTACTTTTTTTACTATATATTTATTACTTTTTTTACTATATATTTATTACTTTTTTTACTATATATTTATTACTTTTGTTACTATATATTTATTACTTTTTTTACTATATATTTATTACTTTTTTTACTATATATTTATTACTTTTTTACTATATATTTATTACTTTTTTTACTGTATATTTATTACTTTTTTTACAACATATTTATTACTTTTTTTCTATATATTTATTACTTTTTTTACTATATATTTTTTACTTTTTTTTACTATATATTTATTACTTTTTTTACTATATATTTATTTCTTTTTTTACTATATATTTATTACTTTTTTTCTATATATTTATTACTTTTTTTCTATATATTTAGTACTTTTTTTACTGTATATTTATTACTTTTTACTATATATTTATTACTTTTTTACAATATATTTATTACTTTTTTTACTATATATTTATTACTTTTTTACTATATATTTATTATTTTTTTACTATATATTTATTACTTTTTTGTCTATATATTTATTACTTTTTTTCTGTATATTTATTACTTTTTTTTCTATATATTTATTACTTTTTTACTATATAATTATTACTTTTTTGTCTATATATTTATTACTTTTTTTTACTATATATTTAGTACTTTTTTTTACTATATATTTATTACTTTTTTACTATATATTTAGTACTTTTTTTACTGTATATTTAGTACTTTTTTTACTGTATATTTAGTACTTTTTTTTACTATATATTTATTACTTTTTTACTATATATTTAGTACTTTTTTTTACTATATATTTAGTACTTATTTTTACTATATATTTATTACTTTTTTACTATATATTTAGTACTTTTTTTTACTATATATTTAGTACTTATTTTTACTATATATTTATTACTTTTTTACTATATATGTATTACTTTTTTTACTGTATATTTAGTACTTTTTTTACTGTATATTTAGTACTTTTTTTTACTATATATTTATTACTTTTTTACTATATATTTATTACTTTTTTTTACTATATATTTAGTACTTTTTTTTACTATATATTTATTACTTTTTTACTATATGTTTAGTACTTTTTTTACTGTATATTTAGTACTTTTTTACTATATATTTAGTACTTTTTTTACTATATATTTATTACTTTTTTACTATATATTTAGTACTTTTTTTACTGTATATTTAGTACTTTTTTTACTATATATTTAGTACTTTTTTTACTATATATTTAGTACTTTTGTTACTGTATATTTATTACTTTTTTTTCTATATATTTATTACTTTTTTTTCTATATATTTATTACTTTTTTACTATATATTTATTACTTTTTTGTCTATATATTTATTACTTTTTTTTACTATATATTTATATTTTTTTTTTACTATATATTTATTTCTTTTTTACTATATATTTAGTACTTTTTTTTACTGTATATTTATTACTTTTTTACTATATATTTATTACTTTTTTTACTATATATTTATTACTGTTTTTACTATATATTTATTACTTTTTTACTATATATTTATTACTTTTTTTTACTATATATTTATTACTTTTTTACTATATATTTAATACTTTTTTACAATATATTTATTACTTTTTTTTCTAGATGTTTATTATATTTTTACTATATATTTATTACTTTTTTAATATGTATTTATTACTTTTTTACTATATATTTATTTTTTTTTACTATATATTTATTATTTTTTCTGATATATTTATTATTTTTTACTTTATATTTATTACTTTTTTTATTATATATTTAATGTGTATTTATTATATATTTATTTTTTTTTTACTTCATATTTATTACTTTTTTTTTACTATGTATTTATTACTTATTTTCTATATATTTAATGTGTTTTTATTATATATGTATTAGTTTTTTTACTTCATATTTATTACTTTTTTTTTTACTATGTATTGGGTACAGTATATTATTCCATAAAGAATTGGCTTTGTAATTATAAATACGAATTTTACATGAATTAAAATATCATATTTAAACATATTTTGCGACTTCACCAATCCAAGAGGGAGGAGGCACTACCATATATTGGGTACAATATAATGATTAATACAGGATTGGCTCATATATAATAAACACGAAATCTGCCTGAACTAAAATACCATATTTAAACATATTTTCCTACCAGGTAACGCTGGAGTGGACAAGGACAACCTACTAATCTAATAAATTTTACCAGATATTTGATCAGACTTGAATATCCTAAACTATCAAGAGCCATTTTATTTTCTTTCATTTTATGTTGCTAAAAAAAAACAAAAAACATTGTAAATCGCTTTAATTTCTTTGCAAATACAATTAGTCCTGCTCAGAATATGTTTTGTAAGGAAGACATCTTTCTTTTATACAGCAAATAAAATAAACAGAGGGAAGAAGCCATTTTTCTATCAGCCACAAATTTTATTATTATTTTATTTTAATACTGATACTGATTTTTGTTTAATAATACTAAATAAGTCTTGACAAATTCTCTCATTAAAATAGAATAAAAAATTCTATGCAAAGAACTCAGTAAAATTTAAAAACTTTTTATTTTTTATATCGAGAAAGTTCATGTGACACATCATTTGTAAACGGTGTCTTCAATTTGAAGTATATATGATTCATCTCTCTTTACATTATTTGAGTTACGTTTAGAAAATCATAAATAATGTAAAGGGAGATAAAATATACTTTAAATTGAAGAATAAGGCAGCAGTTGTTTATCTTACAACTAAAATTTTTTTTTTTTTGTTTACAAACTAAAATATCTTTACTGCATCCCGGTCAATGTTGAGTATGTATTTATGAAAATTTATTGTTCAGAAAGGAAACATTCCCAAAGATTCTCAAACATTAAAAACAAGTAAAGATGTGGAATGAGCAAGCAAAATCCGTTTATAAAATTGAAACAAAACAAAAAAATTTCTTGGATATTTTAGGAATGTACACTCTGTATACACTGTAAAAGATTGTAAAAAAATAACTTTATTTAATTTTTTTTTTTCAGCTTCAGATTATATTTGCTGGGTAAAATAGTTGCAAAAAATGTCACCTTTTTATTTGCATTGTTTTCAATACTATTCCTATCTTGACTGTTATTTTATATGTTCAGGTGAATCTTTTTGAACTGATGAATTTTATTGTAACTTCAAACTGACTGTTAATTATGTTATCTGTTGTGATATATCATCCTTACTATATATGATAATAACTAAAAATAATATAATACTTGCGGGTGCGAACATTTGCATCCCTATAAATTAGTCAAACACATAGCATGGAATAAACAAGAAAAATTCTTTTAAAAACAATAACAAAAAGAGGCAGATGGAATCAGTGTGCCCTGCCAACTGATTAGTGTTTGGTCGAATCACTTGTCATAAACATTCATTAGAGAAAAATAGATCTAAATTTTATTTGGGACTGCTATAAATACTTAATTACTTATGGCTGATAGAACAAGAACATTCTTCCAACATTGATTAAATAAAAAGTTTACTTCGAAATTCCATATAGAGCCATAGGTTTGACATCAAGACTCTGTTCAAAAAGAAGATTCAGCACATGCAGCAAAAATATTGATGCATGTGTAGTGACCAGCTAAATAAAATCACTCGTCACGTAATTAGAGGAATATATTTGTCTGGAATTTATTCATTTCAGGAACAATTTGGTTTTGTCCATGCAATTCTATCAGCACATAGAATCATGGTTGTGATACAGCTTTTTTACACACAAATCCATGAGACTATATTTTTGTCTATTCACACATTTTATTTTAGACAGTAAGCAGACTGGAACATTCTAGCAAAAAGGCCTGATGCACCAAAAACAAATCAATTCCAGATGACATCTCTGAGTTATTTCGCTGCTGCCCATGATTATCGCACATGTCTGATTCTAAAGGACATAAAACGGCTAAGAATAGCAAGAAATTACTCAATCTTTTACCAATGAAGTTCATGCAAACAACAAAGAATGAATATTTTTTCTCACAAAACTCTTACCTTTCTGGTATACTTTCATTCGCAGTGTTTCTTCATAAAATATGCTGACAATAACAATTTCTTCAGACACAAAGATTTTCAAACCCTTACAATTACACAAATATTATTTTTTCACTTGGATTTTAATTCTGAACTTTTATAAAAATGCACATTTTCCTGCTTTATTCATAGATTTTAATCTTTTTCGTTTCATGCTCATGGGAGATCACAAACATACAAATTACACATCTTTCTTATACAAAAATAAACTGTTTCTGGTTAAATAAAATTTACTATTTTGAGTTTTAGAATTTGTTCCTGAGTTGTTGATATTTACTGATGTTTTTATTTTTGTTTTGTTTCGCTTGTTAGGGAAAGGAGTTTCTGATCTATGCTCCGGTCGCTGTCATGAATTTGGACGTCAGTCGTTACCTTTTTCCCTACACATGTGATTACTTTGTAGGAGAATTTCTAGCTCTGAGATGCAAAACTGATCGAGCAGCCATCAGCCCATGTGAGCATAACAATATAGTAGCAGAGCAGTCATTGGACAAGATCCTTGCATGCATAATCAAAGCAAGAAATTGGACAACAGGTTCAAAATTGATGCTGAGGACTATAGACCTGTTCCAAGCACATAGCAAACACCATCATACAAATACAAATCATTATCATCATACATTGGCAAAAAGGCAATTCTTACTCCACTTCAATATTGATGGTAACTTTCCAATACCATCATCATCATCAGCATCATCAGCATCATCATCTACTACATACAGCAGCTCAGTTCCTGTTTACAGCTAACAGCAGTGATGGTCCTCTAACAATAATTCACAGTGTTGCTTACATCATCATCATCATCATCATCATTAACTCTGTTCCTATCTATAATTAGTAAGTGATGCTGCCCTCTACAAACAGCAGCAGTTTCTGATCCTGTCTTCATCATCATTGTAATCTACTACTACTACTACCACAGTTCTTTCTAAGATGCATGTTTATTTCTAATGAAATAAAACACGCTTTATTGTACATCTGTACGCTTTACTGTTATCGCGTTAATCACACGTCTTTCATTATTCTTTTTTTTCTTGTTCGCAGATTTCCTGTTTCAATTGACAACCAGCCATGTTTCATCTCATCCATAACTGCCACTACTCCTACAAATTACCCGTCCTCATCATCATAGTCATAATCATGATACAAATAATATAAATCTTAAAATGATAATTTTTAAACGTCTGTTGTTATTCAGGTTATTTAAACTCATATGGATGACGCCATGTTCATTTCGAAACTGAATCTAGATCCTATTTCAGTCACCTAAATTATCTAGACTGAAATGAGTTTTGTAAAAGAACTTATTTTTGCTGAAATCACATTTTACTAAAAAAATCTTGATTTATTTATGAAGATTAAATGTTTGATTACTTTTTCTTGTCTAGTTTTTAATGGGTATAATGAAACTTGACATAATCGACTGTTTTTAATATTTTTTTACTAAAACTTTGTTAAGTCAAAATCTGTTATTTGAGATTTTGAAACTCTCACATTTCATTCAAAATAATTTCAGTGACTGAAATAGGAATCTGCATTGTTTTTTTATTATTTAAATATTATATTTATTTTCATGCATTAGGTGAAAGGGCGCCCATTTCTTTATAAAATGGAAACTGTCGGTTTAAATTAAAGCCTAATTTCTATGTAAAATAAACAGAAATGGCATTCAAAATTCTAAAAGAAGATTTGGCAATAATTCAGTATAGTTAACAATGGATTAGAATGGTTAATTGTAGGTATAGACCGTTTCATACCCTCAAATAAATTCCAGCAAAAACCTAACAGCCAGCCGTGATTCTCTCCGGAATGTGCTGCTGCCATTGTGCATAGAAATCACTTTTTCCATTGCTTCCAACATAATAGATGTACTGAGACTAAAGCCGCTTTCAGAACTGCCAGCAACCACTGTAAAAAAGTAATAAAGAACGCAAGAGAGTTGTATGCTCAGTTCGTCAAGTCCAAAGTAGCTGAGCAGCGGCTTGGTTCCCACCAGTTTTGGCAAATAGCAAACAGAATCCTGAACAGAACCGTGTGCTCTATCCCAACTATCATCAATGGACCTGAGGTAATCTCATCAGCATCATACAAAGCCAAACTCTTTACCAAGAATTTTGCAGCTTTGTGACAATGGCCACCAACCCCCAATATTTCCTCCTGTATCAGAAAACATGCTATGTGATATACAAATAACTGTACATGATGTTGCCAAGCTGATCAAAAACCTTGATTCCAGTAAAGCAACTGGCCCTGACGGTATTTCAATTACAGTACTCAAAAAACTTCAACCAGAACTAGCACCCATACTTACAAAACTGTTTAAACGTTGTCTTAAGGAGAATTGCTTCTCGTCACCCTGGAAAATCTCATCGGTGTGCCCCGTATTTAGGAATTCAAGTGATCGGTCATTTCCCTCTCAGTACAGGCCAATAAGTCTCCTGTGCGTCATGAGGAAGTTGCTGGAATCTGTATTAAATACAGAAGTAATCAACCATCTTAGCAAAAATAAGCTTCTTAGCGACACACAATATGGTTTCCATTCTGCTAGATCTACAGCAGATGTGCTTACAGTTATATCTCATAGGATTAGCAAATCTCTCGACAAAGGCTACCTTTCTAGGGCAATTGCTCTTGACATATCAAAGGCCTTTCATAGAGTATGGCATAAAGGTTTACTTCACAAAATCTACGGTATAGCTGGAAATGTCTTCTCAATTATTAAATCATTTCTCTCTGATAGGTTCATAAGAGTAGTAGTTGAGGGGGCAGAAATCAGAAGCTCTTAGTATTAATGCTGGAGTCTCTCAGGGGTCCATCCTGGGCCCTACTCTATTCCTGATCTACATTAATGATCTTCCAAATCACATCCTTACATCATTTGTAGACATTTATGCTGATGACACTACCATTTATGGTAGCACATCTAAGACAGTAAACAACCAAGTTCTCGTTCTCTCTGATTCTCTCTCCTCTGATCTTGAGCACATGGAACAATGGGGAAAGGAGTGGTTGGTTACTTTTAATGCATCTAAAACCAAGCTTCTCTCTTTACATCATCAACGCTCTGATCTGGCATCAATTGAAGTGGGTAGCTCTCGTCTTGGGGATGCATCATGTTTTGACAAGCTTCTGGGCTTGAACTTTGCTCCTGATCTTAAATGGAACACAAACATTAAATCCGTTGCCAAGGCCACTGGAAAAATGGTGGGATCCTTCTATCGATCCAGTAGATATCTCACTGCTGATGCAATTCTCTATCTATATAGAAGCCAGGTACGTCCAAGGATAGAGTGCTGTTGCCACATCTGGGCAGAAGCTGCTAGAAAGGACTTATCCTGCCTTGATAGAGTTCAAAATAGTCTTTGTAGCCTTGTGGGGGATGTCATTTTCTCTTCCCTGCAACCTCTTTCTCACAGAAGAGATGTTGCGAGTTTGTCTCTGCTTTATCGTTATTTTCATGGCAGGTGCTCGGCTGAGCTCCATTCTATGGTCCCCCTTCGTCAAACTTTTACAAGAAACACCCGTCTAGCAGAAAACACAATCACTAGTTTTCCCCACTCTTTATTTGTGCCTAAACCTAAACGTAGATTCCATGAGCAAAGCTTCTTTCTTAGAACTACATGCCTATGGAATTGTCTTCTGTTTTCCTGCTTTCCAGCTGACTACCATATGGTTGTCTTCAAGTCTAACGTAAACAAGTTTTTGATGAGCCGTTCCATATAAGTTAACAAATTTACCGAATCTCCATTACTAATGTTTACTATATTGTCCAATTTCTACTGTACACTCTTAACCCTTATCCTCGAGTGGCCTCCTGGCCTTGATAAGTGGTGATACCTATGTAAAAAAAAAACAAAAAAAAACAAAAACAATGAACACACAACTTTTCCGTTTTTAATTTTTAAAATTAATATTGAATAAGTTTCAGTATAAATCATCGTGTTCCTTATTTTTCTATTTTTTTAATACAATTCTTAAGTTTTTTTTTTCTAAACATTTTTGATTTATCATTGACAATCTGACTGTTGGAGAGATCGTGCTTAGCGATGACGTCATTTTCAGCTCACGTGCCTTAATGACACGTTTTAACACGAAACGTGACAGATTTCTTCGCAAACTTTGGATCTAAGCAGGGTTGCCAATTTAGCGGGTTTCCCGCTAGATCTGGAGAGTTTGTTTGGAATCTAGCGGGTAAATTTTGGATCTCGGGTTTTTCCTAAAAAATCTGGAGATTTCGTTTTGAAGAAATTGAAACTGGAAAAAAAAAAAAAAAAAAAAAAAAAAAAACGTAAACAAACATTAATTAGTTTATAAGATATTCACGGCGGCCAGGTCAAGACAAGTCTAAAAAAAAGTTCAGTGTTTTAATATTCACCAGTAAATTTTGCCAAGTAGGTGTGAAGTGAACACTTCAAAATAGATAAGGGTTCAGGAGTCCTGAACTTCAGGACGTACCAATAAGTGAAAATACAAATTAAACTGGGAGAGTCAATGATAATAATCTGGAAATAGGATCCCTAACTTGCGGTCTTGTGGCCCTGTTTGTTTCATTTTTATCGTCAAGATAGGTTAATTCAGGCTTATATAATTTTTTAACTAGTATTTTTTTATTCTTTATTTTTAGCAAAATTATTTTTTTAACAGTATTTTAAAAGTTAAATTGGATTTGTTTTACTATACACATAGATTCATAAAAGTTGTTAAAAAACAAACATAACATTTAAATGTTATCAAAGGCAAGATAAGTTACTCTTCTACCTATATGGACATGTTTTAGTCCTGTTGAAACTGAAAATCATTCTGACAACTTATCAGAATATCTTAAATTTTTTATGGTAAAACGTAATTTATTAATACTGTGCTAATAATAAAGTAATTTATTAATACTGTGCTAATAATAAAGTAATTTATTAATACTGTAACTTGTGCTAGTCATTTGGAAAAAAAGAAAACAAATGATTAAAATAAATCGTTCATGAATTACATTGCTTGTTTTTTAACATTTTAATCTATATATCTATAAAAGTGAACGTGTCTGTCTGTCTGTCTGTGTGTCTGTGTGTCTGTGTACATTTCCCTACGCAATAACTCTGTGAATTTTTAGTCTGTAAATAATTGCTGTTATCTCATATGAATAAGACACAACACAAATACTAACTTGAATGATTATTTTATTTTTTAAGTTAACACTGCGAAACATTGGTAAGATACATTATGTAGCAGTTTTTATAAACGCGTGCGTACTGGACTTAGTCGCATGAACTCTCTGACTGTTGTAGTTAAAAAGGACACCCACACCTACCCTCGTCTCTCTGGACGATAGCAGGCGGTGGGGGACGAGTCAGCAATCAGGACCACCCAGCGAGAGGAAGGCCAAAGAATCAGAATTGTCTCTTTTTCATTGTAGGGAAAGGAAGGTTTAATATAATGCAAAAGGGAATGGTAGTATTAATTTTGCTTTTGTGGCCTAAATCTTTGGTCAGTACAGAGAGGTACCCTGCCAGTAGACGGAGTGCTCATATATATATATATATATATATATATATATATATATATATATATATATATATATATATATATATATATATATATATATATATATATATATATTTTTATTTTTTTATTTTTTTAATTTATTTATTTTAAAAAGAAATTTTTAATAATAAATGTATTCAGTATCTTTTTTCCATGTAACTCTCCTACTTGAAGTTCTTGTTTTTATCTCATGTTCCTGCACTTTTTCGGGGAGTAAAATGTCGTTGTTTTTATTTTTGTTGATAGTTGTATTTTGCGTACATTTTTGCTTGTTTTCAATGTAAGGTTTCAAACGGTCTATTGAAACTTGTGTATGCGTGTTTGGTATTCGTTTCTATTAGGAAATATTTCGGTGTTCGTTCGAGTACAATGTAAGGACCTGAATAGGGTGCTTCTAATGGTTTTCGAACGCGGTCTATCCTAATCCAAACTTTATCACAGGTTTGAAGTTGATTTAGTACGTACGTTTTCTTTGTTGATTTATCTCTGTTTGAAAAGTCTGTCAGATCAAATTTTTCCATAGTTTTGTGTAGTTCTCTTGTAAAATTTTGTGTAATTATTTCTGTATTTTCTGTACCAATCATTAGTTGTGGTAATAACATTTGTGTACCTGTGACCGCATAAAATGGGGAAAAATTAGAGTCGTTGGGCATACTTCGAATTCCTAAGAGGACTATTGGTCTTTTCGGCCATTATAGCTGCTTTAATAGTTCTATGTGCTCTTTCTATAAGTTCGTTGCATTGCGGATGATAAGAAGTCGTGCGTAATCTATAGAATCCAATAATTTTTGACAATTCAAGGAATAGTTCGCTTTCAAATTGTGTGCCTCTGTCAGTTATGACATGCAGTGGAACACCAAAGCGAGTAATCCATGTGTCAACAAAAGCTTCTGCTACAGTTTGTGCTGTAATATCTGCTATAGGTTGTGCTTCTATCCATCGACTGGTTCGATCTATACATGTTAAAACATACCGACATGGGCTTGTATAAGGATTGTTGGCACGTTTTGCTGGGGGTAATGGTCCAACTATATCAATGTGTACGGTCTGGAATCTTGATGATGGTATTTCCAACGTTTGAATTGGTGATTTAGTATGTCTGTATATTTTTGCTTGTTGACAAGATATGCATGATGCACATAATTCTTTAATTGTTTTATCCATATGTGGCCAGTAAAATCTAGCCTTAATCATTTTGATACATGATTTTATTCCAGGATGTGATACTGAATGTAAGCTGTCGAAGATAGATTTCCGTAGTGTATATGGTACTAAAGGTCTAGGGTATGACGTTGATGTATCACATAACACAAATTGATCTTTTCCATATAATGTGAATTTCTTTAAGTCTGGATAGGACTGTATTTCGGTGTCTCTTTTCTGTGCATCTGCGAGTGCAGGGAGGTCGTACATATCTATTTGTACAGCAAATGTTGGGCGAGATAAACAATCTGCAACTATATTTTGGTCACCCTTCACATGGGCAATATCTGAAATTAATTCTGTGATGATGGCTAGTTGTCTTTGTTGCCTATCTGATTTTGCAGGTTTTAGACTGTGAAATGCACTGCATATTGGTTTATGGTCTGTCAGAAGCAATACTTCGCGACTTTCTATTATGTGGCGAAAGTGTAATACGGCCAAATATGCTGCTAAAAGTTCACGGTCGAAAGTGGAATATCTCGTCTGTGTTGCTGTGAGTTTTTTTGAGAAAAACCCTATTGGTACTGGGGTTCCATCGATGACTTGATGTAAGGCAGCACCTACTGCATCTTTGCTGCTGTCCGTTACTAGTTGATATTGGGTACAAGTTGGTTGAGGGTGGGGTAATTCTGTTAGGTTACCAAGTATTTTTGTCATAGTAGAGAAGACTTCTTTTTCCGATGTATTTAAGGTGATTAAACCTTTCGGTGTTAGTCTCATTCTCTCAGATAGGGGTAAGACTAATTTCGCAAATCCTGGTATTAATTTCCTATAAAATCCTACCATACCCAGAAATCTGTGTAGGCTTTTTGCATCTTTAGGGCACGGAAAAGATTCTATTTGTTTAATTTTATTTGCAGTTGGTGTAATTCCTTTTGAATTGATTCTAAATCCTAGGAAGTCAAGAGATGTCACATTGAAGATGGATTTGGAAAGAGATATTTTTAGGCTGTTGCTTTCTAAGATTTGAAAAACTGTGTCGATATCTTGTTTGTGGGATTGTTCGTTTTCACTGAAGATCAATATGTCGTCTATATAAATGAAAACACAGTCGATATCTCGGAAAATTTTGTCCATAAATCTTTGAAATGTAGCTGCTGCGTTTTTTAGTCCAAACGGCATGTATTCATATTGATAGAGTCCCATCGGCGAGATTATGGCAGTTTTTGGAATATCATCGGCGTGCATCTTAATTTGATGATATGCCGAAATCAAATCAATTTTCGAAAATCGCTGTTTATCAGCGAGTTTAGCCGTAAAGGAGTTTATATTGGGGATGGGGTATTTATCACTTTTAGTGATGCTGTTTAAGGCGCGGTAGTCTCCACAACAACGATAGCCTCCACTTTGTTTGGGTACCAGATGTAGTGGGCTTGACCACTCGCTGTCTGAAGGGGTTATTACACCTTCGTTTGTCAAACGTTTGAATTCCTCTTTCGTCGCCGTCAGCTTTTCAGCGGACAGTTGTCTGGATTTAGCGAAGACTGGGGAGTGGCTGCCTGTGTCGATTCTGTGATAAACACCACAGTACTCACTGTTTTTGTTGGTGTGCGGAGAAATAATTTCTGGGTGTTTATCCAGGCTTTTTCTTATGAATACCGGCAGTTCTATTTCATTTATGACCACATTTACTGGTGCTGCAGAATTTAACAGTAACTTTTTTTTTGGTGGCAGTAACTGGGTCGTAAATTGTTCTATTTTTGCAGTCCACTGTAAGGCCAAATTTATTTAAAAAATCAAGTCCGAGGAGGGGATTGATGACGTTTGCGATAACAAATGTCCAGGAAAATGATCTTCTCAAACTTGGTATCCCAATTTCGAGGTTAGCTTGGCCATGGCATTCTATTTTCTCACCGTTGGCAGTGGTTAGCGATACTGGTGTTGGGTGTAATGTGACACTGTTTATCATGGCTGCTGGTATTATCGAGATACTTGCGCCTGTATCTACAATAAAGTTTAATGTTTTTGTCCCTAGTCTTGCTTTGACTTGTAGTAGTTGCGAACTCAAGGGGACGGACATGGCTCGCGCAACTAGTTTTCCGAGTCACTTGGTGTGGGTGTGGGTGGGCGTGAGCTTGGTAACATTTTTATGTTTCGCTTCCCTGGCCATTTGCACCAGGGTTTGCAGGTTCTGGCTTGTTCCGCGAAGTAAATATGTGCTCTACATATCCTTGTCCTTTGTTCGGGGAAAAATGGTTTAACACCTATCGGTATCCGAACGTTGCTCTTGTTTTTGTCAATATGTTGAGATTGCTGAGCGGTAAACGCTGTTGCATTTATATTATTTAACAAGGGCATTAGTTCGTCCGCTAGTTTTCCTAGTTGAGATGGGTTTAATTCTTTCTGTGAGGCAATGACCGGGGAAATTGTTGCGGGTAAGGCTTGTAAAAATTTATGAAGAACAATCTCTTCGCCAATACCTATTCTTTTTGCAATAGACAGCATCTCTTGAAGATAAGCGGAAGGGCGGCCAGTTATAGTGTTAGTTGACATTAGTTTGTCGAGTAATTCCGGCTTGGTCCTTTCGTGGGACTCAATTAAGGAGCATTTTAGTTCCTCATATTTCCTGCCTTCTAAAATATTTATCGGTATTTTAGCTACCACTTCTGCAGGCAGTGATGATATGACAGCGTAAAATTTGGTTGTTGAAGCTGTTATGTTGCGTAGGTGGAATTGGGCTTCCAGAATGGAAAACCAGCCATTTACTGCTGTTTCCATAAATTTAGGAGTTTTTATGTTTATTTGTTGCACACTGGATTCTTCCATTTTCTTCCTTTCTTTTTTTTTTTTATATATATATATATGTGTGTATCTTTTCTTTGTGTGTGTGTGTGTGTGTGTGTGTGTGTGTGTGTGTGTGTGTGTGTGTGTGTGTGTGTGTGTGTGTGTTGACTAGGAAGGAGGGGGGGAAATATAGTATTGTTGTACTTACGTCGAAGGTTTTCTTTGAAACGTTTGCGACGAAAATGAGTAATCACTTGTATTTTCCTGAAGATTCCAAAGTGCGTTTCATTTCTTTTCGGTACGAGTCCAGTTTACGTTGTTCATTTCTTAGTGTAAAGTTCTTTTGATGGGGTGCAGTGAGGCGGGGTCACCATTGTAAATAATTGCTGTTATCTCATATGAATAAGACACAACACAAATACTAACTTGAATGATTATTCTATTTTTTAAGTTAATACTGCGAAACATTGGTAAGATACATTATGTAGCAGTTTTTATAAACGCGTGCGTACTGGACTTAGTCGCATGAACTCTCTGACTGTTGTAGTTAAAAAGGACACCCACACCTACCCTCGTCTCTCTGGACAATAGCAGGCGGTGGGGGACGAGTCAGCAAGCAGGACCACCCGGCGAGAGGAAGGCCAAAGAATCAGAATTGTCTCTTTTTCATTGTAGGGAAAGGAAGGTTTAATATAATGCAAAAGGGAATGGTAGTATTAATTTTACTTTTGTGGCCTAAATCTTTGGTCAGTACAAGTCTATAGACTCGAAATTTGAAATACCGGGTACTGAGATTTGGGAAAATCGATGTGACGGGTGTCAGCCAGAAATTTGGCTGTTAAGGGGTCAAATTTCAACGATTTGACCTTTAAGAACTCTACCAAACTCCTCCGACAATTTTGGGTCTATACACTTGAAATTTTAGATATAGGTTCCTTGAACCTGGATCTAACTTAATAAAGTGATTTGATCCCGAAACTATAAATTTTAAGGGGTCATAATAGGGGTCAAAGTTTTAAAAAATTAACCATTGTTTTTGTTTTTTTGCTTTTTTTGCACAGCATACACCTCCAAACACCCGAGCAACGCCGGGCACCCCTGCTAGTTATTACATATAAATAACAATAATGTGACAAATAATTTAAATAACATTAATTAAGGGTAGGTATATTGAAGCGGTTTCGGTTTATTGCCCAATATTACCAACTAATTTTGTCTCTTTGAGTCATTAATTAATTAATTAATCGACTTATTATTTTGTTGTCTGGTTTTTGCAATTTCTTAAAACTTTATTTTTCAAATGTTAATTTTTTTCTGGGGGTTTGTGGATGTGATCCTTGTGCATTATATAATTGGATACAAAAATGCATTTTAAGTAAAAAGATCACTATTGTCTAATTGCCTGTCGAAATTAATAAAAATAAATTCAACAAGTCTGAAAAATAATCGAATAGAACAAGAAAACAAATCTGTCGAAAAATGCAGTTTTATGTTTCTTTTATTGCAGTCAATACCGACTGATTATTTTGTTTCTTTGTTTTAGTCAAAAAAAAAAATAATCGAATAGAACAAGAAAAAAAATCTGTCGAAAAATGCAGTTTTATGTTTCTTTTATTGCAGTCAATACCGACTGATTATTTTGTTTCTTTGTTTTAGTCAAAAAAAAAAAAAAATAATCGAATAGAACGAGAAAAAAAATCTGTCGAAAAATGCAGTTTTATGTTTCTTTTATTGCAGTCAATACCGACTGATTATTTTGTTTCTTTGTTTTAGTAAAAAAAAAAATAATCGAATAGAACAAGAAAAAAAATCTGTCGAAAAATGCAGTTTTATGTTTCTTTTATTGCAGTCAATACCGACTGATTATTTTGTTTCTTTGTTTTAGTAAAAAAAAAAAAATAATCGAATAGAACAAGAAAAAAAATCTGTCGAAAAATGCAGTTTTATGTTTCTTTTATTGCAGTCAATACCGACTGATTATTTTGTTTCTTTGTTTTAGTCAAAAAAAAATAAATAATCGAATAGAACAAGAAAAAAAAATGTCGAAAAATGCAGTTTTATGTTTCTTTTATTGCAGTCAATACCGACTGATTATTTTGTTTCTTTGTTTTAGTCAAAAAAAAAATAAATAATCGAATAGAACAAGAAAAAAAATCTGTCGAAAAATGCAGTTTTATGTTTCTTTTATTGCAGTCAATACCGACTGATTATTTTGTTTCTTTGTTTTAGTAAAAAAAAAAAAATCGAATAGAACAAGAAAAAAAATCTGTCGAAAAATGCAGTTTTATGTTTCTTTTATTGCAGATAATACCGACTGATTATTTTGTTTCTTTGTTTTAGTCAAAAAAAAAAAATAATCGAATAGAACAAGAAAAAAAATCTGTCGAAAAATGCAGTTTTATGTTTCTTTTATTGCAGTCAATACCGACTGATTATTTTGTTTCTTTGTTTTAGTCAAAAAAAAAAAATAATCGAATAGAACAAGAAAAAAAATCTGTCGAAAAATGCAGTTTTATGTTTCTTTTATTGCAGTCAATACCGACTGATTATTTTGTTTCTTTGTTTTAGTCAAAAAAAAAAATAATCGAATAGAACAAGAAAAAAAATCGGTCGAAAAATGCAGTTTTATGTTTCTTTTATTGCAGTCAATACCGACTGATTATTTTGTTTCTTTGTTTTAGTAAAAAAAAAAAATCGAATAGAACAAGAAAAAAAATCTGTCGAAAAATGCAGTTTTATGTTTCTTTTATTGCAGTCAATACCGACTGATTATTTTGTTTCTTTGTTTTAGTCAAAAAAAAAAATAATCGAATAGAACAAGAAAAAAAATCTGTCGAAAAATGCAGTTTTATGTTTCTTTTATTGCAGTCAATACCGACTGATTATTTTGTTTCTTTGTTTTAGTCAAAAAAAAAAATAATCGAATAGAACAAGAAAAAAAATCTGTCGAAAAATGCAGTTTTATGTTTCTTTTATTGCAGTCAATACCGACTGATTATTTTGTTTCTTTGTTTTAGTCAAAAAAAAAAAATAATCGAATAGAACAAGAAAAAAAATCTGTCGAAAAATGCAGTTTTATGTTTCTTTTATTGCAGTCAATACCGACTGATTATTTTGTTTCTTTGTTTTAGTAAAAAAAAAAAATAATCGAATAGAACAAGAAAAAAAATCTGTCGAAAAATGCAGTTTTATGTTTCTTTTATTGCAGTCAATACCGACTGATTATTTTGTTTCTTTGTTTTAGTCAAAAAAAAAAATAATCGAATAGAACAAGAAAAAAAATCTGTCGAAAAATGCAGTTTTATGTTTCTTTTATTGCAGTCAATACCGACTGATTATTTTGTTTCTTTGTTTTAATAAAAAAAAAATAATCGAATAGAACAAGAAAAAAAATCTGTCGAAAAATGCAGTTTTATGTTTCTTTTATTGCAGTCAATACCGACTGATTATTTTGTTTCTTTGTTTTAGTCAAAAAAAAAAAATAATCGAATAGAACAAGAAAAAAAATCTGTCGAAAAATGCAGTTTTATGTTTCTTTTATTGCAGTCAATACCGACTGATTATTTTGTTTCTTTGTTTTAGTCAAAAAAAAAAATAATCGAATAGAACAAGAAAAAAAATCTGTCGAAAAATGCAGTTTTATGTTTCTTTTATTGCAGTCAATACCGACTGATTATTTTGTTTCTTTGTTTTAGTCAAAAAAAAAAATAATAATCGAATAGAACAGGAAAAAAATCTGTCGAAAAATGCAGTTTTATGTTTCTTTTATTGCAGTCAATACCGACTGATTATTTTGTTTCTTTGTTTTAGTAAAAAAAAAAAATAATCGAATAGAACAAGAAAAAAAATCTGTCGAAAAATGTAGTTTTATGTTTCTTTTATTGCAGTCAATACCGACTGATTATTTTGTTTCTTTGTTTTAGTAAAAAAAAAAAAAATCGAATAGAACAAGAAAAAAAATCTGTCGAAAAATGCAGTTTTATGTTTCTTTTATTGCAGTCAATACCGACTGATTATTTTGTTTCTTTGTTTTAGTCAAAAAAAAATAAATAATCGAATAGAACAAGAAAAAAAATCTGTCGAAAAATGCAGTTTTATGTTTCTTTTATTGCAGTCAATACCGACTGATTATTTTGTTTCTTTGTTTTAGTCAAAAAAAAAAAAAATAATCGAATAGAACAAGAAAAAAAATCTGTCGAAAAATGCAGTTTTATGTTTCTTTTATTGCAGTCAATACCGACTGATTATTTTGTTTCTTTGTTTTAGTAAAAAAAAAAAAAATCGAATAGAACAAGAAAAAAAATTTGTCGAAAAATGCAGTTTTATGTTTCTTTTATTGCAGTCAATACCGACTGATTATTTTGTTTCTTTGTTTTAGTCAAAAAAAAAAAATAATCGAATAGAACAAGAAAAAAAATCTGTCGAAAAATGCAGTTTTATGTTTCTTTTATTGCAGTCAATACCGACTGATTATTTTGTTTCTTTGTTTTAGTCAAAAAAAAAAAAAAATAATCGAATAGAACAAGAAAAAAAATCTGTCGAAAAATGCAGTTTTATGTTTCTTTTATTGCAGTCAATACCGACTGATTATTTTGTTTCTTTGTTTTAGTCAAAAAAAAAAATAATCGAATAGAACAAGAAAAAAAAATCTGTCGAAAAATGCAGTTTTATGTTTCTTTTATTGCAGTCAATACCGACTGATTATTTTGTTTCTTTGTTTTAGTCAAAAAAAAAATAATCGAATAGAACAAGAAAAAAAATCTGTCGAAAAATGCAGTTTTATGTTTCTTTTATTGCAGTCAATACCGACTGATTATTTTGTTTCTTTGTTTTAGTCAAAAAAAAAAATAAAATAATCGAATAGAACAAGAAAAAAAATCTGTCGAAAAATGCAGTTTTATGTTTCTTTTATTGCATTCAATACCGACTGATTATTTTGTTTCTTTGTTTTAGTCAAAAAATAAAATAAAATAATCGAATAGAACAAGAAAAAAAATCTGTCGAAAAATGCAGTTTTATGTTTCTTTTATTGCAGTCAATACCGACTGATTATTTTGTTTCTTTGTTTTAATAAAAAAAAAAATCCAATAGAACAAGAAAATAAATCTGTCGAAAAATGCAGTTTTATGTTTCATTTATTGCAGTCAATACCGACTGATTATTTTGTTTCTTTGTTTTAGTCAAAAAAAAAAATAATCGAATAGAACAAGAAAAAAAATCCGTCGAAAAATGCAGTTTTATGTTTCTTTTATTGCAGTCAATACCGACTGATTATTTTGTTTCTTTGTTTTAGTAAAAAAAAAAAATAATCGAATAGAACAAGAAAAAAAATCTGTCGAAAAATGCAGTTTTATGTTTCTTTTATTGCAGTCAATACCGACTGATTATTTTGTTTCTTTGTTTTAGTCAAAAAAAAAAATAATCGAATAGAACAAGAAAAAAAATCTGTCGAAAAATGCAGTTTTATGTTTCTTTTATTGCAGTCAATACCGACTGATTATTTTGTTTGTTTGTTTTAGTAAAAAAAAAAAAATAATTGAATAGAACAAGAAAAAAAATCTGTCGAAAAATGCAGTTTTATGTTTCTTTTATTGCAGTCAATACCGACTGATTATTTTGTTTCTTTGTTTCAGTCAAAAAAAAAAAATAATCGAATAGAACAAGAAAAAAAATCTGTCGAAAAATGCAGTTTTATGTTTCTTTTATTGCAGTCAATACCGACTGATTATTTTGTTTCTTTGTTTTAGTCAAAAAAAAAAATAATCGAATAGAACAAGAAAAAAAATCTGTCGAAAAATGCAGTTTTATGTATCTTTTATTGCAGTCAATACCGACTGATTATTTTGTTTCTTTGTTTTAGTCAAAAAAAAAAAATAATCGAATGGAACAAGAAAAAAAAACTGTCGAAAAATGCAGTTTTATGTTTCTTTTATTGCAGTCAATACCGACTGATTATTTTGTTTCTTTGTTTTAGTCAAAAAAAAAAATAATAATCGAATAGAACAAGAAAAAAAATCTGTCGAAAAATGCAGTTTTATGTTTCTTTTATTGCAGTCAATACCGACTGATTATTTTGTTTCTTTGTTTTAGTCAAAACAATAAAAAAATAATCGAATAGAACAAGAAAAAAAATCTGTCGAAAAATGCAGTTTTATGTTTCTTTTATGGCAGTCAATACCGACTGATTATTTTATTTCTTTGTTTTAATCAAAAAAAAAATCGAATAGAACAAAAAAATAAATCTGTCGAAAAATGCAGTTTTATGTTTCTTTTATTGCAGTCAATACCGACTGATTATTTTGTTTCTTTGTTTTAGTCAAAAAAAAAATAATCGAATAGAACAAGAAAAAAAATCTGTCGAAAAATGCAGTTTTATGTTTCTTTTATTGCAGTCAATACCGACTGATTATTTTGTTTCTTTGTTTTAGTCAAAAAAAAAAAATAATCGAATAGAACAAGAAAAAAAATCTGTCGAAAAATGCAGTTTTATGTTTCTTTTATTGCAGTCAATACCGACTGATTATTTTGTTTCTTTGTTTTAGTCAAAAAAAAAAAAATAATCAGATAGAACAAGAAAAAAAATCTGTCGAAAAATGCAGTTTTATGTTTCTTTTATTGCAGTCAATACCGACTGATTATTTTGTTTCTTTGTTTTAGTCAAAAAAAAATAATCGAATAGAACAAGAAAAAAAATCTGTCGAAAAATGCAGTTTTATGTTTCTTTTATTGCAGTCAATATCGACTAATTATTTTGTTTCTTTGTTTTAGTCAAAAAAAAAATAATCGAATAGAACAAGAAAAAAAATCTGTCGAAAAATGCAGTTTTATGTTTCTTTTATTGCAGTCAATACCGACTGATTATTTTGTTTTTTTGTTTTAGTCAAAAAAAAAAATAATCGAATAGAACAAGAAAAAAAATCTGTCGAAAAATGCAGTTTTATGTTTCTTTTATTGCAGTCAATACCGACTGATTATTTTGTTTCTTTGTTTTAGTCAAAAAAAAAAATAATCGAATAGAACAAGAAAAAAAATCTGTCGAAAAATGCAGTTTTATGTTTCTTTTATTGCAGTCAATACCGACTGATTATTTTGTTTCTTTGTTTTAATCAAAAAAAAAATCGAATAGAACAAGAAAAAAAATCTGTCGAAAAATGCAGTTTTATGTTTCTTTTATTGCAGTCAATACCGACTGATTATTTTGTTTCTTTGTTTTAGTCAAAAAAAAATAATAATAATCGAATAGAACAAGAAAAAAAATCTGTCGAAAAATGCAGTTTTATGTTTCTTTTATTGCAGTCAATACCGACTGATTATTTTGTTTCTTTGTTTTAGTCAAAACAATAAAAAAATAATCGAATAGAACAAGAAAAAAAATCTGTCGAAAAATGCAGTTTTATGTTTCTTTTATTGCAGTCAATACCGACTGATTATTTTATTTCTTTGTTTTAATCAAAAAAAAAAATCGAATAGAACAAAAAAATAAATCCGTCGAAAAATGCAGTTTTATGTTTCTTTTATTGCAGTCAATACCGACTGATTATTTTGTTTCTTTGTTTTAGTCAAAAAAAAATAATCGAATAGAACAAGAAAAAAAATCTGTCGAAAAATGCAGTTTTATGTTTCTTTTATTGCAGTCAATACCGACTGATTATTTTGTTTCTTTGTTTTAGTCAAAAAAAAAAATAATCGAATAGAACAAGAAAAAAAATCTGTCGAAAAATGCAGTTTTATGTTTCTTTTATTGCAGTCAATACCGACTGATTATTTTGTTTCTTTGTTTTAGTCAAAAAAAAAAAAATAATCGAATAGAACAAGAAAAAAAATCTGTCGAAAAATGCAGTTTTATGTTTCTTTTATTGCAGTCAATACCGACTGATTATTTTGTTTCTTTGTTTTAGTCAAAACAATAAAAAAATAATCGAATAGAACAAGAAAAAAAATCTGTCGAAAAATGCAGTTTTATGTTTCTTTTATTGCAGTCAATACCGACTGATTATTTTATTTCTTTGTTTTAATCAAAAAAAAAAATCGAATAGAACAAAAAAATAAATCTGTCGAAAAATGCAGTTTTATGTTTCTTTTATTGCAGTCAATACCGACTGATTATTTTGTTTCTTTGTTTTAGTCAAAAAAAAAATAATCGAATAGAACAAGAAAAAAAATCTGTCGAAAAATGCAGTTTTATGTTTCTTTTATTGCAGTCAATACCGACTGATTATTTTGTTTCTTTGTTTTAGTCAAAAAAAAAAAATAATCGAATAGAACAAGAAAAAAAATCTGTCGAAAAATGCAGTTTTATGTTTCTTTTATTGCAGTCTATACCGACTGATTATTTTGTTTCTTTGTTTTAGTCAAAAAAAAAAATAATCGAATAGAACAAGAAAAAAAATCTGTCGAAAAATGCAGTTTTATGTTTCTTTTATTGCAGTCAATACCGACTGATTATTTTGTTTCTTTGTTTTAGTCAAAAAAAAAAATAATCGAATAGAACAAGAAAAAAAATCTGTCGAAAAATGCAGTTTTATGTTTCTTTTATTGCAGTCAATATCGACTAATTATTTTGTTTCTTTGTTTTAGTCAAAAAAAAAAATAATCGAATAGAACAAGAAAAAAAATCTGTCGAAAAATGCAGTTTTATGTTTCTTTTATTGCAGTCAATACCGACTGATTATTTTGTTTTTTTTGTTTTAGTCAAAAAAAAAAATAATCGAATAGAACAAGAAAAAAAATCTGTCGAAAAATGCAGTTTTATGTTTCTTTTATTGCAGTCAATACCGACTGATTATTTTGTTTCTTTGTTTTAGTCAAAAAAAAAAAAAATAATCGAATAGAACCAGAAAAAAAATCTGTCGAAAAATGCAGTTTTATGTTTCTTTTATTGCAGTCAATACCGACTGATTATTTTGTTTCTTTGTTTTAATCAAAAAAAAAATCGAATAGAACAAGAAAAAAAATCTGTCGAAAAATGCAGTTTTATGTTTCTTTTATTGCAGTCAATACCGACTGATTATTTTGTTTCTTTGTTTTAGTCAAAAAAAAAAAATAATAATCGAATAGAACAAGAAAAAAAATCTGTCGAAAAATGCAGTTTTATGTTTCTTTTATTGCAGTCAATACCGACTGATTATTTTGTTTCTTTGTTTTAGTCAAAACAATAAAAAAATAATCGAATAGAACAAGAAAAAAAATCTGTCGAAAAATGCAGTTTTATGTTTCTTTTATTGCAGTCAATACCGACTGATTATTTTATTTCTTTGTTTTAATCAAAAAAAAAAAATCGAATAGAACAAAAAATAAATCTGTCGAAAAATGCAGTTTTATGTTTCTTTTATTGCAGTCAATACCGACTGATTATTTTGTTTCTTTGTTTTAGTCAAAAAAAAAAATAATCGAATAGAACAAGAAAAAAAATCTGTCGAAAAATGCAGTTTTATGTTTCTTTTATTGCAGTCAATACCGACTGATTATTTTGTTTCTTTGTTTTAGTCAAAAAAAAAAATAATCGAATAGAACAAGAAAAAAAATCTGTCGAAAAATGCAGTTTTATGTTTCTTTTATTGCAGTCAATACCGACTGATTATTTTGTTTCTTTGTTTTAGTCAAAACAATAAAAAAATAATCGAATAGAACAAGAAAAAAAATCTGTCGAAAAATGCAGTTTTATGTTTCTTTTATTGCAGTCAATACCGACTGATTATTTTATTTCTTTGTTTTAATCAAAAAAAAAATCGAATAGAACAAAAAAATAAATCCGTCGAAAAATGCAGTTTTATGTTTCTTTTATTGCAGTCAATACCGACTGATTATTTTGTTTCTTTGTTTTAGTCAAAAAAAAAATAATCGAATAGAACAAGAAAAAAAATCTGTCGAAAAATGCAGTTTTATGTTTCTTTTATTGCAGTCAATACCGACTGATTATTTTGTTTCTTTGTTTTAGTCAAAAAAAAAAATAATCGAATAGAACAAGAAAAAAAATCTGTCGAAAAATGCAGTTTTATGTTTCTTTTATTGCAGTCAATACCGACTGATTATTTTGTTTCTTTGTTTTAGTAAAAAAAAAAAAATAATCGAATAGAACAAGAAAAAAAATCTGTCGAAAAATGCAGTTTTATGTTTCTTTTATTGCAGTCAATACCGACTGATTATTTTGTTTCTTTGTTTTAGTCAAAACAATAAAAAAATAATCGAATAGAACAAGAAAAAAAATCTGTCGAAAAATGCAGTTTTATGTTTCTTTTATTGCAGTCAATACCGACTGATTATTTTATTTCTTTGTTTTAATCAAAAAAAAAAAATCGAATAGAACAAAAAAATAAATCTGTCGAAAAATGCAGTTTTATGTTTCTTTTATTGCAGTCAATACCGACTGATTATTTTGTTTCTTTGTTTTAGTCAAAAAAAAATAATCGAATAGAACAAGAAAAAAAATCTGTCGAAAAATGCAGTTTTATGTTTCTTTTATTGCAGTCAATACCGACTGATTATTTTGTTTCTTTGTTTTAGTCAAAAAAAAAAAATAATCGAATAGAACAAGAAAAAAAATCTGTCGAAAAATGCAGTTTTATGTTTCTTTTATTGCAGTCTATACCGACTGATTATTTTGTTTCTTTGTTTTAGTCAAAAAAAAAAATAATCGAATAGAACAAGAAAAAAAATCTGTCGAAAAATGCAGTTTTATGTTTCTTTTATTGCAGTCAATACCGACTGATTATTTTGTTTCTTTGTTTTAGTCAAAAAAAAAAAATAATCGAATAGAACAAGAAAAAAAATCTGTCGAAAAATGCAGTTTTATGTTTCTTTTATTGCAGTCAATATCGACTAATTATTTTGTTTCTTTGTTTTAGTCAAAAAAAAAAATAATCGAATAGAACAAGAAAAAAAATCTGTCGAAAAATGCAGTTTTATGTTTCTTTTATTGCAGTCAATACCGACTGATTATTTTGTTTTTTTTGTTTTAGTCAAAAAAAAAAAATAATCGAATAGAACAAGAAAAAAAATCTGTCGAAAAATGCAGTTTTATGTTTCTTTTATTGCAGTCAATACCGACTGATTATTTTGTTTCTTTGTTTTAGTCAAAAAAAAAAAATAATCGAATAGAACAAGAAAAAAAATCTGTCGAAAAATGCAGTTTTATGTTTCTTTTATTGCAGTCAATACCGACTGATTATTTTGTTTCTTTGTTTTAATCAAAAAAAAAAATCGAATAGAACAAGAAAAAAAATCTGTCGAAAAATGCAGTTTTATGTTTCTTTTATTGCAGTCAATACCGACTGATTATTTTGTTTCTTTGTTTTAGTCAAAAAAAAAAATAATAATCGAATAGAACAAGAAAAAAAATCTGTCGAAAAATGCAGTTTTATGTTTCTTTTATTGCAGTCAATACCGACTGATTATTTTGTTTCTTTGTTTTAGTCAAAACAATAAAAAAATAATCGAATAGAACAAGAAAAAAAATCTGTCGAAAAATGCAGTTTTATGTTTCTTTTATTGCAGTCAATACCGACTGATTATTTTATTTCTTTGTTTTAATCAAAAAAAAAAATCGAATAGAACAAAAAATAAATCTGTCGAAAAATGCAGTTTTATGTTTCTTTTATTGCAGTCAATACCGACTGATTATTTTGTTTCTTTGTTTTAGTCAAAAAAAAAAAATAATCGAATAGAACAAGAAAAAAAATCTGTCGAAAAATGCAGTTTTATGTTTCTTTTATTGCAGTCAATACCGACTGATTATTTTGTTTCTTTGTTTTAGTCAAAAAAAAAATAATCGAATAGAACAAGAAAAAAAATCTGTCGAAAAATGCAGTTTTATGTTTCTTTTATTGCAGTCAATACCGACTGATTATTTTCTTTCTTTGTTTTAGTCAAAAAAAAAAAATAATCGAATAGAACAAGAAAAAAAATCTGTCGAAAAATGCAGTTTTATGTTTCTTTTATTGCAGTCAATACCGACTGATTATTTTGTTTCTTTGTTTTAGTCAAAACAATAAAAAAATAATCGAATAGAACAAGAAAAAAAATCTGTCGAAAAATGCAGTTTTATGTTTCTTTTATTGCAGTCAATACCGACTGATTATTTTATTTCTTTGTTTTAATCAAAAAAAAAATCGAATAGAACAAAAAAATAAATCTGTCGAAAAATGCAGTTTTATGTTTCTTTTATTGCAGTCAATACCGACTGATTATTTTGTTTCTTTGTTTTAGTCAAAAAAAAAAATAATCGAATAGAACAAGAAAAAAAATCTGTCGAAAAATGCAGTTTTATGTTTCTTTTATTGCAGTCAATACCGACTGATTATTTTGTTTCTTTGTTTTAGTCAAAAAAAAAAATAATCGAATAGAACAAGAAAAAAAATCTGTCGAAAAATGCAGTTTTATGTTTCTTTTATTGCAGTCAATACCGACTGATTATTTTGTTTCTTTGTTTTAGTCAAAAAAAAAAAAATAATCGAATAGAACAAGAAAAAAAATCTGTCGAAAAATGCAGTTTTATGTTTCTTTTATTGCAGTCAATACCGACTGATTATTTTGTTTCTTTGTTTTAGTCAAAACAATAAAAAAATAATCGAATAGAACAAGAAAAAAAATCTGTCGAAAAATGCAGTTTTATGTTTCTTTTATTGCAGTCAATACCGACTGATTATTTTGTTTCTTTGTTTTAGTCAAAAAAAAAAAATAATCGAATAGAACAAGAAAAAAAATCTGTCGAAAAATGCAGTTTTATGTTTCTTTTATTGCAGTCAATACCGACTGATTATTTTGTTTCTTTGTTTTAATCAAAAAAAAAAATCGAATAGAACAAGAAAAAAAATCTGTCGAAAAATGCAGTTTTATGTTTCTTTTATTGCAGTCAATACCGACGGATTATTTTGTTTCTTTGTTTTAGTCAAAAAAAAAAAATAATCGAATAGAACAAGAAAAAAAATCTGTCGAAAAATGCAGTTTTATGTTTCTTTTATTGCAGTCAATACCGACTGATTATTTTGTTTCTTTGTTTCAGTCAAAAAAAAAAATAATCGAATAGAACAAGAAAAAAAATCTGTCGAAAAATGCAGTTTTATGTTTCTTTTATTGCAGTCAATACCGACTGATTATTTTGTTTCTTTGTTTTAGTAAACAAAAAATAATAATTGAATAGAACAAGAAAAAAAATCTGTCGAAAAATGCAGTTTTATGTTTCTTTTATTGCAGTCAATACCGACTGATTATTTTGTTTCTTTGTTTAAGTCAAAAAAAAAAAAAAAAATAATCGAATAGAACAAGAAAAAAAATCCGTCGAAAAATGCAGTTTTATGTTTCTTTTATTGCAGTCAATACCGACTGATTATTTTGTTTCTTTGTTTTAGTCAAAAAAAAAAATAATTGAATAGAACAAGAAAAAAAATCGGTCGAAAAATGCAGTTTTATGTTTCTTTTATTGCAGTCAATACCGACTGATTATTTTGTTTCTTTGTTTTAGTCAAAAAAAAAATAATCGAATAGAACAAGAAAAAAAATCAGTCGAAAAATGCAGTTTTATATTTCTTTTATTGCAGTCAATACCGACTGATTATTTTGTTTCTTTGTTTTAGTCAAAAAAAAAAAATAATCGAATAGAACAAGAAAAAAAATCTGTCGAAAAATGCAGTTTTATGTTTCTTTTATTGCAGTCAATACCGACTGATTATTTTGTTTCTTTGTTTTAGTCAAAAAAAAAAAATAATCGAATAGAACAAGAAAAAAATCTGTCGAAACATGCAGTTTTATGTTTCTTTTATTGCAGTCAATACCGACTGATTATTTTGTTTCTTTGTTTTAATCAAAAAAAAATCGAATAGAACAAGAAAAAAAATCTGTCGAAAAATGCAGTTTTATGTTTCTTTTATTGCAGTCAATACCGACTGATTATTTTGTTTCTTTGTTTTAGTCAAAAAAAAATAATCGAATAGAACAAGAAAAAAAATCTGTCGAAAAATGCAGTTTTATGTTTCTTTTATTGCAGTCAATACCGACTGATTATTTTGTTTCTTTGTTTTAGTCAAAAAAAAAAATAATCGAATAGAACAAGAAAAAAAATCTGTCGAAAAATGCAGTTTTATGTTTCTTTTATTGCAGTCAATACCGACTGATTATTTTGTTTCTTTTTTTTAGTAAAAAAAAAAATAATTGAATAGAACAAGAAAAAAAATCTGTCGAAAAATGCAGTTTTATGTTTCTTTTATTGCAGTCAATACCGACTGATTATTTTGTTTCTTTGTTTAAGTCAAAAAAAAAAAAAATAATCGAATAGAACAAGAAAAAAAATCTGTCGAAAAATGCAGTTTTATGTTTCTTTTATTGCAGTCAATACCGACTGATTATTTTGTTTCTTTGTTTTAGTCAAAAAAAAAAATAATCGAATAGAACAAGAAAAAAAATCCGTCGAAAAATGCAGTTTTATGTTTCTTTTATTGCAGTCAATACCGACTGATTATTTTGTTTCTTTGTTTTAGTAAAAAAAAAAATAATTGAATAGAACAAGAAAAAAAATCTGTCGAAAAATGCAGTTTTATGTTTCTTTTATTGCAGTCAATACCGACTGATTATTTAGTTTCTTTGTTTTAGTCAAAAAAAAAAAATAATCGTATAGAACAAGAAAAAAAATCCGTCGAAAAATGCAGTTTTATGTTTCTTTTATTGCAGTCAATACCGACTGATTATTTTGTTTCTTTGTTTTAGTAAAAAAAAAAAAATAATTGAATAGAACAAGAAAAAAAATCTGTCGAAAAATGCAGTTTTATGTTTCTTTTATTGCAGTCAATACCGACTGATTATTTTGTTTCTTTGTTGTCGTAAAAAAAAAAAAATAATCGAATAGAACAAGAAAAAAAATCTGTCGAAAAATGCAGTTTTATGTTTCTTTTATTGCAGTCAATACCGACTGATTATTTTGTTTCTTTGTTTTAGTCAAAAAAAAAAAATAATCGAATAGAACAAGAAAAAAAATCTGTCGAAAAATGCAGTTTTATGTTTCTTTTATTGCAGTCAATATCGACTGATTATTTTGTTTCTTTGTTTTAGTCAAAAAAAAAAATAATCGAATAGAACAAGAAAAAAAATCTGTCGAAAAATGCAGTTTTATGTTTCTTTTATTGCAGTCAATACCGACTGATTATTTTGTTTCTTTGTTTAAGTCAAAAAAAAAAAAAAATAATCGAATAGAACAAGAAAAAAAATCTGTCGAAAAATGCAGTTTTATGTTTCTTTTATTGCAGTCAATACCGACTGATTATTTTGTTTCTTTGTTTTAGTCAAAAAAAAAAATAATCGAATAGAACAAGAAAAAAAATCCGTCGAAAAATGCAGTTTTATGTTTCTTTTATTGCAGTCAATACCGACTGATTATTTTGTTTCTTTGTTTTAGTAAAAAAAAAATAATTGAATAGAACAAGAAAAAAAATCTGTCGAAAAATGCAGTTTTATGTTTCTTTTATTGCAGTCAATACCGACTGATTATTTAGTTTCTTTGTTTTAGTCAAAAAAAAAAAATAATCGTATAGAACAAGAAAAAAAATCCGTCGAAAAATGCAGTTTTATGTTTCTTTTATTGCAGTCAATACCGACTGATTATTTTGTTTCTTTGTTTTAGTAAAAAAAAAAAAATAATTGAATAGAACAAGAAAAAAAATCTGTCGAAAAATGCAGTTTTATGTTTCTTTTATTGCAGTCAATACCGACTGATTATTTTGTTTCTTTGTTGTCGTAAAAAAAAAAAAATAATCGAATAGAACAAGAAAAAAAATCTGTCGAAAAATGCAGTTTTATGTTTCTTTTATTGCAGTCAATACCGACTGATTATTTTGTTTCTTTGTTTTAGTCAAAAAAAAAATAATCGAATAGAACAAGAAAAAAAATCTGTCGAAAAATGCAGTTTTATGTTTCTTTTATTGCAGTCAATATCGACTGATTATTTTGTTTCTTTGTTTTAGTCAAAAAAAAAAATAATCGAATAGAACAAGAAAAAAAATCTGTCGAAAAATGCAGTTTTATGTTTCTTTTATTGCAGTCAATACCGACTGATTATTTTGTTTTTTTTGTTTTAGTCAAAAAAAAAAAATAATCGAATAGAACAAGAAAAAAAATCTGTCGAAAAATGCAGTTTTATGTTTCTTTTATTGCAGTCAATACCGACTGATTATTTTGTTTCTTTGTTTTAGTCAAAAAAAAAAAAATAATCGAATAGAACAAGAAAAAAAATCTGTCGAAAAATGCAGTTTTATGTTTCTTTTATTGCAGTCAATACCGACTGATTATTTTGTTTCTTTGTTTTAATCAAAAAAAAAAATCGAATAGAACAAGAAAAAAAATCTGTCGAAAAATGCAGTTTTATGTTTCTTTTATTGCAGTCAATACCGACTGATTATTTTGTTTCTTTGTTTTAGTCAAAAAAAAAAAAATAATCGAATAGAACAAGAAAAAAAATCCGTCGAAAAATGCAGTTTTATGTTTCTTTTATTGCAGTCAATACCGACTGATTATTTTGTTTCTTTGTTTTAGTAAAAAAAAAAATAATTGAATAGAACAAGAAAAAAAATCTGTCGAAAAATGCAGTTTTATGTTTCTTTTATTGCAGTCAATACCGACTGATTATTTTGTTTCTTTGTTTTAGTCAAAAAAAAAATAATCGAATAGAACAAGAAAAAAAATCTGTCGAAAAATGCAGTTTTATGTTTCTTTTATTGCAGTCAATACCGACTGATTATTTTGTTTCTTTGTTTTAGTCAAAAAAAAAAATAATCGTATAGAACAAGAAAAAAAATCTGTCGAAAAATGCAGTTTTATGTTTCTTTTATTGCAGTCAATACCGACTGATTATTTTGTTTCTTTGTTTTAGTAAAAAAATAAAAATAATTGAATAGAACAAGAAAAAAAATCTGTCGAAAAATGCAGTTTTATGTTTCTTTTATTGCAGTCAATACCGACTGATTATTTTGTTTCTTTGTTGTCGTAAAAAAAAAAAATAATCGAATAGAACAAGAAAAAAAATCTGTCGAAAAATGCAGTTTTATGTTTCTTTTATTGCAGTCAATACCGACTGATTATTTTGTTTCTTTGTTTTAGTCAAAAAAAAAATAATCGAATAGAACAAGAAAAAAATCTGTCGAAAAATGCAGTTTTATGTTTCTTTTATTGCAGTCAATATCGACTGATTATTTTGTTTCTTTGTTTTAGTCAAAAAAAATATAATCGAATAGAACAAGAAAAAAAATCTGTCGAAAAATGCAGTTTTATGTTTCTTTTATTGCAGTCAATACCGACTGATTATTTTGTTTTTTTGTTTTAGTCAAAAAAAAAAAAATAATCGAATAGAACAAGAAAAAAAATCTGTCGAAAAATGCAGTTTTATGTTTCTTTTATTGCAGTCAATACCGACTGATTATTTTGTTTCTTTGTTTTAGTCAAAAAAAAAAAAATAATCGAATAGAACAAGAAAAAAAATCTGTCGAAAAATGCAGTTTTATGTTTCTTTTATTGCAGTCAATACCGACTGATTATTTTGTTTCTTTGTTTTAGTCAAAAAAAAAAAAATAATCGAATAGAACAAGAAAAAAAATCTGTCGAAAAATGCAGTTTTATGTTTCTTTTATTGCAGTCAATACCGACTGATTATTTTGTTTCTTTGTTTTAATCAAAAAAAAAAAATCGAATAGAACAAGAAAAAAAATCTGTCGAAAAATGCAGTTTTATGTTTCTTTTATTGCAGTCAATACCGACTGATTATTTTGTTTCTTTGTTTTAGTCAAAAAAAAAATAATCGAATAGAACAAGAAAAAAAATCCGTCGAAAAATGCAGTTTTATGTTTCTTTTATTGCAGTCAATACCGACTGATTATTTTGTTTCTTTGTTTTAGTCAAAAAAAAAAATAATCGAATAGAACAAGAAAAAAAATCTGTCGAAAAATGCAGTTTTATGTTTCTTTTATTGCAGTCAATACCGACTGATTATTTTGTTTCTTTTTTTTAGTAAAAAAAAAAAAAAATAATTGAATAGAACAAGAAAAAAAATCTGTCGAAAAATGCAGTTTTATGTTTCTTTTATTGCAGTCAATACCGACTGATTATTTTGTTTCTTTGTTTAAGTCAAAAAAAAAAAAAATAATCGAATAGAACAAGAAAAAAAATCTGTCGAAAAATGCAGTTTTATGTTTCTTTTATTGCAGTCAATACCGACTGATTATTTTGTTTCTTTGTTTTAGTAAAAAAAAAAAATAATCGAATAGAACAAGAAAAAAAATCCGTCGAAAAATGCAGTTTTATGTTTCTTTTATTGCAGTCAATACCGACTGATTATTTTGTTTCTTTGTTTTAGTAAAAAAAAAAATAATTGAATAGAACAAGAAAAAAAATCTGTCGAAAAATGCAGTTTTATGTTTCTTTTATTGCAGTCAATACCGACTGATTATTTTGTTTCTTTGTTTTAGTCAACAAAAAAAAAATAATCGAATAGAACAAGAAAAAAAATCTGTCGAAAAATGCAGTTTTATGTTTCTTTTATTGCAGTCAATACCGACTGATTATTTTGTTTCTTTGTTTTAGTCAAAAAAAAAAAATAATCGAATAGAACAAGAAAAAAAATCTGTCGAAAAATGCAGTTTTATGTTTCTTTTATTGCAGTCAATACCGACTGATTATTTTGTTTCTTTGTTTTAGTCAAAAAAAAAAAAAATAATGGAATAGAACAAGAAAAAAAATCTGTCGAAAAATGCAGTTTTATGTTTCTTTTATTGCAGTCAATACCGACTGATTATTTTGTTTCTTTGTTTAAGTCAAAAAAAAAAAAAAATAATCGAATAGAACAAGAAAAAAAATCTGTCGAAAAATGCAGTTTTATGTTTCTTTTATTGCAGTCAATACCGACTGATTATTTTGTTTTTTTGTTTTAGTCAAAAAAAAAAAATAATCGAATAGAACAAGAAAAAAAATCCGTCGAAAAATGCAGTTTTATGTTTCTTTTATTGCAGTCAATACCGACTGATTATTTTGTTTCTTTGTTTTAGTAAAAAAAAAAATAATTGAATAGAACAAGAAAAAAAATCTGTCGAAAAATGCAGTTTTATGTTTCTTTTATTGCAGTCAATACCGACTGATTATTTTGTTTCTTTGTTTTAGTCAAAAAAAAAATAATCGAATAGAACAAGAAAAAAAATCTGTCGAAAAATGCAGTTTTATGTTTCTTTTATTGCAGTCAATACCGACTGATTATTTTGTTTCTTTGTTTTAGTCAAAAAAAAAAAATAATCGAATAGAACAAGAAAAAAAATCTGTCGAAAAATGCAGTTTTATGTTTCTTTTATTGCAGTCAATACCGACTGATTATTTTGTTTCTTTGTTTTAGTCAAAAAAAAAAAAATAATGGAATAGAACAAGAAAAAAAATCTGTCGAAAAATGCAGTTTTATGTTTCTTTTATTGCAGTCAATACCGACTGATTATTTTGTTTCTTTGTTTAAGTCAAAAAAAAAAAAAAATAATCGAATAGAACAAGAAAAAAAATCTGTCGAAAAATGCAGTTTTATGTTTCTTTTATTGCAGTCAATACCGACTGATTATTTTGTTTTTTTGTTTTAGTCAAAAAAAAAAAATAATCGAATAGAACAAGAAAAAAAATCCGTCGAAAAATGCAGTTTTATGTTTCTTTTATTGCAGTCAATACCGACTGATTATTTTGTTTCTTTGTTTTAGTAAAAAAAAAAATAATTGAATAGAACAAGAAAAAAAATCTGTCGAAAAATGCAGTTTTATGTTTCTTTTATTGCAGTCAATACCGACTGATTATTTTGTTTCTTTGTTTTAGTCAAAAAAAAAATAATCGAATAGAACAAGAAAAAAAATCTGTCGAAAAGTGCAGTTTTATGTTTCTTTTATTGCAGTCAATACCGACTGATTATTTTGTTTCTTTGTTTTAGTCAAAAAAAAAAAATAATCGAATAGAACAAGAAAAAAAATCTGTCGAAAAATGCAGTTTTATGTTTCTTTTATTGCAGTCAACCGACTGATTATTTTGTTTCTTTGTTTTAGTAAAAAAAAAAAAATAATCGAATAGAACAAGAAAAAAAATCTGTCGAAAAATGCAGTTTTATGTTTCTTTTATTGCAGTCAATACCGACTGATTATTTTGTTTCTTTGTTTTAGTCAAAAAAAAAAAAAATAATCGAATAGAACAAGAAAAAAAATCTGTCGAAAAATGCAGTTTTATGTTTCTTTTATTGCAGTCAATACCGACTGATTATTTTGTTTCTTTGTTTTAGTCAAAAAAAAAAAATAATCGAATAGAACAAGAAAAAAAATCTGTCGAAAAATGCAGTTTTATGTTTCTTTTATTGCAGTCAATACCGACTGATTATTTTGTTTCTTTGTTTTAGTCAAAAAAAAAAAAATAATCGAATAGAACAAGAAAAAAAATCTGTCGAAAAATGCAGTTTTATGTTTCTTTTATTGCAGTCAATACCGACTGATTATTTTGTTTCTTTGTTTTAGTAAAAAAAAAAATAATTGAATAGAACAAGAAAAAAATCTGTCGAAAAATGCAGTTTTATGTTTCTTTTATTGCAGTCAATACCGACTGATTATTTTGTTTCTTTGTTTTAGTAAAAAAAAAAATAATCGAATAGAACAAGAAAAAAAATCTGTCGAAAAATGCAGTTTTATGTTTCTTTTATTGCAGTCAATACCGACTGATTATTTTGTTTCTTTGTTTTAGTCAAAAAAAAAAATAATCGAATAGAACAAGAAAAAAAATCTGTCGAAAAATGCAGTTTTTTGTTTCTTTTATTGCAGTCAATATCGACTAATTATTTTGTTTCTTTGTTTTAGTCAAAAAAAAAAATAATCGAATAGAACAAGAATAAAAATCTGTCGAAAAATGCAGTTTTATGTTTCTTTTATTGCAGTCAATACCGACTGATTATTTTGTTTTTTTGTTTTAGTCAAAAAAAAAAAAATAATCGAATAGAACAAGAAAAAAAATCTGTCGAAAAATGCAGTTTTATGTTTCTTTTATTGCAGTCAATACCGACTGATTATTTTGTTTCTTTGTTTTAGTCAAAAAAAAAAAATCGAATAGAACAAGAAAAAAAAATCTGTCGAAAAATGCAGTTTTATGTTTCTTTTATTGCAGTCAATACCGACTGATTATTTTGTTTCTTTGTTTTAGTAAAAAAAAATAAATAATCGAATAGAACAAGAAAAAAAATCTGTCGAAAAATGCAGTTTTATGTTTCTTTTATTGCAGTCAATACCGACTGATTATTTTGTTTCTTTGTTTTAGTCAAAAAAAAAATAATCGAATAGAACAAGAAAAAAAATCTGTCGAAAAATGCAGTTTTATGTTTCTTTTATTGCAGTCAATACCGACTGATTATTTTGTTTCTTTGTTTTAGTAAAAAAAAAAAATAATTGAATAGAACAAGAAAAAAAATCTGTCGAAAAATGCAGTTTTATGTTTCTTTTATTGCAGTCAATACCGACTGATTATTTTGTTTCTTTGTTTAAGTAAAAAAAAAAAAAATAATCGAATAGAACAAGAAAAAAAATCTGTCGAAAAATGCAGTTTTATGTTTCTTTTATTGCAGTCAATACCGACTGATTATTTTGTTTCTTTGTTTTAGTCAAAAAAAAAATAATCGAATAGAACAAGAAAAAATATCTGTCGAAAAATGCAGTTTTATGTTTCTTTTATTGCAGTCAATACCGACTGATTATTTTGTTTCTTTGTTTTAGTAAAAAAAAAAATAATTGAATAGAACAAGAAAAAAAATCTGTCGAAAAATGCAGTTTTATGTTTCTTTTATTGCAGTCAATACCGACTGATTATTTTGTTTCTTTGTTTTAGTCAAAAAAAAAATATCGAATAGAACAAGAAAAAAAATCTGTCGAAAAATGCAGTTTTATGTTTCTTTTATTGCAGTCAATACCGACTGATTATTTTGTTTCTTTGTTTTAGTCAAAAAAAAAAATAATTGAATAGAACAAGAAAAAAATCTGTCGAAAAATGCAGTTTTATGTTTCTTTTATTGCAGTCAATACCGACTGATTATTTTGTTTCTTTGTTTTAGTCAAAACAAAAAAAATAATCGAATAGAACAAGAAAAAAAATCTGTCGAAAAATGCAGTTTTATGTTTCCTTTATTGCAGTCAATACCGACTGATTATTTTGTTTCTTTGTTTTAGTCAAAAAAAAAAATAATCGAATAGAACAAGACAAAAAATCTGTCGAAAAATGCAGTTTTATGTTTCTTTTATTGCAGTCAATACCGACTGATTATTTTGTTTCTTTGTTTTAGTAAAAAAAAAAAATAATTGAATAGAACAAGAAAAAAAATCTGTCGAAAAATGCAGTTTTATGTTTCTTTTATTGCAGTCAATACCGACTGATTATTTTGTTTCTTTGTTTTAATCAAAAAAAAAATCGAATAGAACAAGAAAAAAAATCTGTCGAAAAATGCAGTTTTATGTTTCTTTTATTGCAGTCAATACCGACTGATTATTTTGTTTCTTTGTTTTAGTCAAAAAAAAAAATAATCGAATAGAACAAGAAAAAAAATCTGTCGAAAAATGCAGTTTTATGTTTCTTTTATTGCAGTCAATATCGACTAATTATTTTGTTTCTTTGTTTTAGTCAAAAAAAAAAAATAATCGAATAGAACAAGAAAAAAAATCTGTCGAAAAATGCAGTTTTATGTTTCTTTTATTGCAGTCAATACCGACTGATTATTTTGTTTTTTTGTTTTAGTCAAAAAAAAAAATAATCGAATAGAACAAGAAAAAAAATCTGTCGAAAAATGCAGTTTTATGTTTCTTTTATTGCAGTCAATACCGACTGATTATTTTGTTTCTTTGTTTTAGTCAAAAAAAAAAAATAATCGAATAGAACAAGAAAATAAATCTGTCGAAAAATGCAGTTTTATGTTTCTTTTATTGCAGTCAATACCGACTGATTATTTTGTTTCTTTGTTTTAGTCAAAAAAAAAAAAATAATCGAATAGAACAAGAAAAAAAATCTGTCGAAAAATGCAGTTTTATGTTTCTTTTATTGCAGTCAATACCGACTGATTATTTTGTTTCTTTGTTTTAGTAAAAAAAAAAATAATCGAATAGAATAAGAAAAAAAATCTGTCGAAAAATGCAGTTTTATGTTTCTTTTATTGCAGTCAATACCGACTGATTATTTTGTTTCTTTGTTTTAGTCAAAAAAAAAAATAATCGAATAGAACAAGAAAAATATCTGTCGAAAAATGCAGTTTTATGTTTCTTTTATTGCAGTCAATACCGACTGATTATTTTGTTTCTTTGTTTTAGTCAAAAAAAAATAATCGAATAGAACAAGAAAAAAAATCTGTCGAAAAATGCAGTTTTATGTTTCTTTTATTGCAGTCAATACCGACTGATTATTTTGTTTTTTTGTTTTAGTCAAAAAAAAAAAAATAATCGAATAGAACAAGAAAAAAAATCCGTCGAAAAATGCAGTTTTATGTTTCTTTTATTGCAGTCAATACCGACTGATTATTTTGTTTCTTTGTTTTAGTAAAAAAAAAATAATTGAATAGAACAAGAAAAAAAATCTGTCGAAAAATGCAGTTTTATGTTTCTTTTATTGCAGTCAATACCGACTGATTATTTTGTTTCTTTGTTTTAGTCAAAAAAAAAATAATCGAATAGAACAAGAAAAAAAATCTGTCGAAAAGTGCAGTTTTATGTTTCTTTTATTGCAGTCAATACCGACTGATTATTTTGTTTCTTTGTTTTAGTCAAAAAAAAAAAATAATCGAATAGAACAAGAAAAAAAATCTGTCGAAAAATGCAGTTTTATGTTTCTTTTATTGCAGTCAACCGACTGATTATTTTGTTTCTTTGTTTTAGTAAAAAAAAAAAAATAATCGAATAGAACAAGAAAAAAAATCTGTCGAAAAATGCAGTTTTATGTTTCTTTTATTGCAGTCAATACCGACTGATTATTTTGTTTCTTTGTTTTAGTCAAAAAAAAAAAAAATAATCGAATAGAACAAGAAAAAAAATCTGTCGAAAAATGCAGTTTTATGTTTCTTTTATTGCAGTCAATACCGACTGATTATTTTGTTTCTTTGTTTTAGTCAAAAAAAAAAAATAATCGAATAGAACAAGAAAAAAAATCTGTCGAAAAATGCAGTTTTATGTTTCTTTTATTGCAGTCAATACCGACTGATTATTTTGTTTCTTTGTTTTAGTCAAAAAAAAAAAAATAATCGAATAGAACAAGAAAAAAAATCTGTCGAAAAATGCAGTTTTATGTTTCTTTTATTGCAGTCAATACCGACTGATTATTTTGTTTCTTTGTTTTAGTAAAAAAAAAAATAATTGAATAGAACAAGAAAAAAATCTGTCGAAAAATGCAGTTTTATGTTTCTTTTATTGCAGTCAATACCGACTGATTATTTTGTTTCTTTGTTTTAGTAAAAAAAAAAATAATCGAATAGAACAAGAAAAAAAATCTGTCGAAAAATGCAGTTTTATGTTTCTTTTATTGCAGTCAATACCGACTGATTATTTTGTTTCTTTGTTTTAGTCAAAAAAAAAAATAATCGAATAGAACAAGAAAAAAAATCTGTCGAAAAATGCAGTTTTTTGTTTCTTTTATTGCAGTCAATATCGACTAATTATTTTGTTTCTTTGTTTTAGTCAAAAAAAAAAATAATCGAATAGAACAAGAATAAAAATCTGTCGAAAAATGCAGTTTTATGTTTCTTTTATTGCAGTCAATACCGACTGATTATTTTGTTTTTTTGTTTTAGTCAAAAAAAAAAAAATAATCGAATAGAACAAGAAAAAAAATCTGTCGAAAAATGCAGTTTTATGTTTCTTTTATTGCAGTCAATACCGACTGATTATTTTGTTTCTTTGTTTTAGTCAAAAAAAAAAAATCGAATAGAACAAGAAAAAAAAATCTGTCGAAAAATGCAGTTTTATGTTTCTTTTATTGCAGTCAATACCGACTGATTATTTTGTTTCTTTGTTTTAGTAAAAAAAAATAAATAATCGAATAGAACAAGAAAAAAAATCTGTCGAAAAATGCAGTTTTATGTTTCTTTTATTGCAGTCAATACCGACTGATTATTTTGTTTCTTTGTTTTAGTCAAAAAAAAAATAATCGAATAGAACAAGAAAAAAAATCTGTCGAAAAATGCAGTTTTATGTTTCTTTTATTGCAGTCAATACCGACTGATTATTTTGTTTCTTTGTTTTAGTAAAAAAAAAAAATAATTGAATAGAACAAGAAAAAAAATCTGTCGAAAAATGCAGTTTTATGTTTCTTTTATTGCAGTCAATACCGACTGATTATTTTGTTTCTTTGTTTAAGTAAAAAAAAAAAAAATAATCGAATAGAACAAGAAAAAAAATCTGTCGAAAAATGCAGTTTTATGTTTCTTTTATTGCAGTCAATACCGACTGATTATTTTGTTTCTTTGTTTTAGTCAAAAAAAAAATAATCGAATAGAACAAGAAAAAAAATCTGTCGAAAAATGCAGTTTTATGTTTCTTTTATTGCAGTCAATACCGACTGATTATTTTGTTTCTTTGTTTTAGTAAAAAAAAAAATAATTGAATAGAACAAGAAAAAAAATCTGTCGAAAAATGCAGTTTTATGTTTCTTTTATTGCAGTCAATACCGACTGATTATTTTGTTTCTTTGTTTTAGTCAAAAAAAAAATATCGAATAGAACAAGAAAAAAAATCTGTCGAAAAATGCAGTTTTATGTTTCTTTTATTGCAGTCAATACCGACTGATTATTTTGTTTCTTTGTTTTAGTCAAAAAAAAAAATAATTGAATAGAACAAGAAAAAAATCTGTCGAAAAATGCAGTTTTATGTTTCTTTTATTGCAGTCAATACCGACTGATTATTTTGTTTCTTTGTTTTAGTCAAAACAAAAAAAATAATCGAATAGAACAAGAAAAAAAATCTGTCGAAAAATGCAGTTTTATGTTTCCTTTATTGCAGTCAATACCGACTGATTATTTTGTTTCTTTGTTTTAGTCAAAAAAAAAAATAATCGAATAGAACAAGACAAAAAATCTGTCGAAAAATGCAGTTTTATGTTTCTTTTATTGCAGTCAATACCGACTGATTATTTTGTTTCTTTGTTTTAGTAAAAAAAAAAAATAATTGAATAGAACAAGAAAAAAAATCTGTCGAAAAATGCAGTTTTATGTTTCTTTTATTGCAGTCAATACCGACTGATTATTTTGTTTCTTTGTTTTAATCAAAAAAAAAATCGAATAGAACAAGAAAAAAAATCTGTCGAAAAATGCAGTTTTATGTTTCTTTTATTGCAGTCAATACCGACTGATTATTTTGTTTCTTTGTTTTAGTCAAAAAAAAAAATAATCGAATAGAACAAGAAAAAAAATCTGTCGAAAAATGCAGTTTTATGTTTCTTTTATTGCAGTCAATATCGACTAATTATTTTGTTTCTTTGTTTTAGTCAAAAAAAAAAAATAATCGAATAGAACAAGAAAAAAAATCTGTCGAAAAATGCAGTTTTATGTTTCTTTTATTGCAGTCAATACCGACTGATTATTTTGTTTTTTTGTTTTAGTCAAAAAAAAAATAATCGAATAGAACAAGAAAAAAAATCTGTCGAAAAATGCAGTTTTATGTTTCTTTTATTGCAGTCAATACCGACTGATTATTTTGTTTCTTTGTTTTAGTCAAAAAAAAAAAAATAATCGAATAGAACAAGAAAATAAATCTGTCGAAAAATGCAGTTTTATGTTTCTTTTATTGCAGTCAATACCGACTGATTATTTTGTTTCTTTGTTTTAGTCAAAAAAAAAAAAATAATCGAATAGAACAAGAAAAAAAATCTGTCGAAAAATGCAGTTTTATGTTTCTTTTATTGCAGTCAATACCGACTGATTATTTTGTTTCTTTGTTTTAGTAAAAAAAAAAATAATCGAATAGAATAAGAAAAAAAATCTGTCGAAAAATGCAGTTTTATGTTTCTTTTATTGCAGTCAATACCGACTGATTATTTTGTTTCTTTGTTTTAGTCAAAAAAAAAAATAATCGAATAGAACAAGAAAAATATCTGTCGAAAAATGCAGTTTTATGTTTCTTTTATTGCAGTCAATACCGACTGATTATTTTGTTTCTTTGTTTTAGTCAAAAAAAAATAATCGAATAGAACAAGAAAAAAAATCTGTCGAAAAATGCAGTTTTATGTTTCTTTTATTGCAGTCAATACCGACTGATTATTTTGTTTCTTTGTTTTAGTAAAAAAAAAAATAATTGAATAGAACAAGAAAAAAAATCTGTCGAAAAATGCAGTTTTATGTTTCTTTTATTGCAGTCAATACCGACTGATTATTTTGTTTCTTTGTTTTAGTAAAAAAAAAAAATAATCGAATAGAACAAGAAAAAAAATCTGTCGAAAAATGCAGTTTTATGTTTCTTTTATTGCAGTCAATATCGACTAATTATTTTGTTTCTTTGTTTTAGTCAAAAAAAAAAAATAATCGAATAGAACAAGAAAAAAAATCTGTCAAAAAATGCAGTTTTATGTTTCTTTTATTGCAGTCAATACCGACTGATTATTTTGTGTCTTATTTTTAGTAAAAAAAAAAAAATAATCGAATAGAACAAGAAAAAAAATCTGTCGAAAAATGCAGTTTTATGTTTCTTTTATTGCAGTCAATACCGACTGATTATTTTGTTTCTTTGTTTTAGTCAAAAAAAAAAAAATAATCGAATAGAACAAGAAAAAAAATCTGTCGAAAAATGCAGTTTTATGTTTCTTTTATTGCAGTCAATACCGACTGATTATTTTGTTTCTTTGTTTTAGTAAAAAAAAAAATAATTGAATAGAACAAGAAAAAAATCTGTCGAAAAATGCAGTTTTATGTTTCTTTTATTGCAGTCAATACCGACTGATTATTTTGTTTCTTTGTTTTAGTAAAAAAAAAAATAATCGAATAGAACAAGAAAAAAAATCTGTCGAAAAATGCAGTTTTATGTTTCTTTTATTGCAGTCAATACCGACTGATTATTTTGTTTCTTTGTTTTAGTCAAAAAAAAAAATAATCGAATAGAACAAGAAAAAAAATCTGTCGAAAAATGCAGTTTTTTGTTTCTTTTATTGCAGTCAATATCGACTAATTATTTTGTTTCTTTGTTTTAGTCAAAAAAAAAATAATCGAATAGAACAAGAATAAAAATCTGTCGAAAAATGCAGTTTTATGTTTCTTTTATTGCAGTCAATACCGACTGATTATTTTGTTTTTTTGTTTTAGTCAAAAAAAAAAAAATAATCGAATAGAACAAGAAAAAAAATCTGTCGAAAAATGCAGTTTTATGTTTCTTTTATTGCAGTCAATACCGACTGATTATTTTGTTTCTTTGTTTTAGTCAAAAAAAAAAAATCGAATAGAACAAGAAAAAAAAATCTGTCGAAAAATGCAGTTTTATGTTTCTTTTATTGCAGTCAATACCGACTGATTATTTTGTTTCTTTGTTTTAGTAAAAAAAAATAAATAATCGAATAGAACAAGAAAAAAAATCTGTCGAAAAATGCAGTTTTATGTTTCTTTTATTGCAGTCAATACCGACTGATTATTTTGTTTCTTTGTTTTAGTCAAAAAAAAAATAATCGAATAGAACAAGAAAAAAAATCTGTCGAAAAATGCAGTTTTATGTTTCTTTTATTGCAGTCAATACCGACTGATTATTTTGTTTCTTTGTTTTAGTAAAAAAAAAAAATAATTGAATAGAACAAGAAAAAAAATCTGTCGAAAAATGCAGTTTTATGTTTCTTTTATTGCAGTCAATACCGACTGATTATTTTGTTTCTTTGTTTAAGTAAAAAAAAAAAAAATAATCGAATAGAACAAGAAAAAAAATCTGTCGAAAAATGCAGTTTTATGTTTCTTTTATTGCAGTCAATACCGACTGATTATTTTGTTTCTTTGTTTTAGTCAAAAAAAAAATAATCGAATAGAACAAGAAAAAAAATCTGTCGAAAAATGCAGTTTTATGTTTCTTTTATTGCAGTCAATACCGACTGATTATTTTGTTTCTTTGTTTTAGTAAAAAAAAAAATAATTGAATAGAACAAGAAAAAAAATCTGTCGAAAAATGCAGTTTTATGTTTCTTTTATTGCAGTCAATACCGACTGATTATTTTGTTTCTTTGTTTTAGTCAAAAAAAAAATATCGAATAGAACAAGAAAAAAAATCTGTCGAAAAATGCAGTTTTATGTTTCTTTTATTGCAGTCAATACCGACTGATTATTTTGTTTCTTTGTTTTAGTCAAAAAAAAAAATAATTGAATAGAACAAGAAAAAAATCTGTCGAAAAATGCAGTTTTATGTTTCTTTTATTGCAGTCAATACCGACTGATTATTTTGTTTCTTTGTTTTAGTCAAAACAAAAAAAATAATCGAATAGAACAAGAAAAAAAATCTGTCGAAAAATGCAGTTTTATGTTTCCTTTATTGCAGTCAATACCGACTGATTATTTTGTTTCTTTGTTTTAGTCAAAAAAAAAAATAATCGAATAGAACAAGACAAAAAATCTGTCGAAAAATGCAGTTTTATGTTTCTTTTATTGCAGTCAATACCGACTGATTATTTTGTTTCTTTGTTTTAGTAAAAAAAAAAAATAATTGAATAGAACAAGAAAAAAAATCTGTCGAAAAATGCAGTTTTATGTTTCTTTTATTGCAGTCAATACCGACTGATTATTTTGTTTCTTTGTTTTAATCAAAAAAAAAATCGAATAGAACAAGAAAAAAAATCTGTCGAAAAATGCAGTTTTATGTTTCTTTTATTGCAGTCAATACCGACTGATTATTTTGTTTCTTTGTTTTAGTCAAAAAAAAAAATAATCGAATAGAACAAGAAAAAAAATCTGTCGAAAAATGCAGTTTTATGTTTCTTTTATTGCAGTCAATATCGACTAATTATTTTGTTTCTTTGTTTTAGTCAAAAAAAAAAAATAATCGAATAGAACAAGAAAAAAAATCTGTCGAAAAATGCAGTTTTATGTTTCTTTTATTGCAGTCAATACCGACTGATTATTTTGTTTTTTTGTTTTAGTCAAAAAAAAAAATAATCGAATAGAACAAGAAAAAAAATCTGTCGAAAAATGCAGTTTTATGTTTCTTTTATTGCAGTCAATACCGACTGATTATTTTGTTTCTTTGTTTTAGTCAAAAAAAAAAAAATAATCGAATAGAACAAGAAAATAAATCTGTCGAAAAATGCAGTTTTATGTTTCTTTTATTGCAGTCAATACCGACTGATTATTTTGTTTCTTTGTTTTAGTCAAAAAAAAAAAAATAATCGAATAGAACAAGAAAAAAAATCTGTCGAAAAATGCAGTTTTATGTTTCTTTTATTGCAGTCAATACCGACTGATTATTTTGTTTCTTTGTTTTAGTAAAAAAAAAAATAATCGAATAGAATAAGAAAAAAAATCTGTCGAAAAATGCAGTTTTATGTTTCTTTTATTGCAGTCAATACCGACTGATTATTTTGTTTCTTTGTTTTAGTCAAAAAAAAAAATAATCGAATAGAACAAGAAAAATATCTGTCGAAAAATGCAGTTTTATGTTTCTTTTATTGCAGTCAATACCGACTGATTATTTTGTTTCTTTGTTTTAGTCAAAAAAAAATAATCGAATAGAACAAGAAAAAAAATCTGTCGAAAAATGCAGTTTTATGTTTCTTTTATTGCAGTCAATACCGACTGATTATTTTGTTTCTTTGTTTTAGTAAAAAAAAAAATAATTGAATAGAACAAGAAAAAAAATCTGTCGAAAAATGCAGTTTTATGTTTCTTTTATTGCAGTCAATACCGACTGATTATTTTGTTTCTTTGTTTTAGTAAAAAAAAAAAATAATCGAATAGAACAAGAAAAAAAATCTGTCGAAAAATGCAGTTTTATGTTTCTTTTATTGCAGTCAATATCGACTAATTATTTTGTTTCTTTGTTTTAGTCAAAAAAAAAAAATAATCGAATAGAACAAGAAAAAAAATCTGTCAAAAAATGCAGTTTTATGTTTCTTTTATTGCAGTCAATACCGACTGATTATTTTGTGTCTTATTTTTAGTAAAAAAAAAAAAAAAAATCGAATAGAACAAGAAAAAAAATCTGTCGAAAAATGCAGTTTTATGTTTCTTTTATTGCAGTCAATACCGACTGATTATTTTGTTTCTTATTTTTAGTAAAAAAAAAAAATAATCGAATAGAACAAGAAAAAAAATCTGTCGAAAAATGCAGTTTTATGTTTCTTTTATTGCAGTCAATACCGACTGATTATTTTGTTTCTTTGTTTTAGTCAAAAAAAAAAAAATAATCGAATAGAACAAGAAAAAAAATCTGTCGAAAAATGCAGTTTTATGTTTCTTTTATTGCAGTCAATACCGACTGATTATTTTGTTTCTTTGTTTTAGTCAAAAAAAAAAATAATAATCGAATAGAACAAGAAAAAAAATCTGTCGAAAAATGCAGTTTTATGTTTCTTTTATTGCAGTCAATACCGACTGATTATTTTGTTTCTTTGTTTTAGTCAAAAAAAAAATAATCGAATAGAACAAGAAAAAAAATCTGTCGAAAAATGCAGTTTTATGTTTCTTTTATTGCAGTCAATACCGACTGATTATTTTGTTTCTTTGTTTTAGTCAAAAAAAAAAATAATAATTGAATAGAACAAGAAAAAAAATCTGTCGAAAAATGCAGTTTTATGTTTCTTTTATTGCAGTCAATACCGACTGATTATTTTGTTTCTTTGTTTTAGTCAAAAAAAAAATAATCGAATAGAACAAGAAAAAAAATCTGTCGAAAAATGCAGTTTTATGTTTCTTTTATTGCAGTCAATACCGACTGATTATTTTGTTTCTGTGTTTTAGTCAAAAAAAAAAAAATAATCGAATAGAACAAGAAAAAAAATCTGTCGAAAAATGCAGTTTTATGTTTCTTTTATTGCAGTCAATACCGACTGATTATTTTGTTTCTTTGTTTTAGTCAAAAAAAAAATAATCGACTAGAACAAGAAAAAAAATCTGTCGAAAAATGCAGTTTTATGTTTCTTTTATTGCAGTCAATACCGACTGATTATTTTGTTTCTTTGTTTTAGTCAAAAAAAAAAATAATCGAATAGAACAAGAAAAATATCTGTCGAAAAATGCAGTTTTATGTTTCTTTTATTGCAGTCAATACCGACTGATTATTTTGTTTCTTTGTTTTAGTAAAAAAAAATAATCGAATAGAACAAGAAAAAAAATCTGTCGAAAAATGCAGTTTTATGTTTCTTTTATTGCAGTCAATACCGACTGATTATTTTGTTTCTTTGTTTTAGTAAAAAAAAAAAATAATCGAATAGAACAAGAAAAAAAATCTGTCGAAAAATGCAGTTTTATGTTTCTTTTATTGCAGTCAATACCGACTGATTATTTTGTTTCTTTGTTTTAGTCAAAAAAAAAAAATAATCGAATAGAACAAGAAAAAAAATCTGTCGAAAAATGCAGTTTTATGTTTCTTTTATTGCAGTCAATATCGACTAATTATTTTGTTTCTTTGTTTTAGTCAAAAAAAAAAAATAATCGAATAGAACAAGAAAAAAAATCTGTCAAAAAATGCAGTTTTATGTTTCTTTTATTGCAGTCAATACCGACTGATTATTTTGTGTCTTATTTTTAGTAAAAAAAAAAAAATAATCGAATAGAACAAGAAAAAAAATCTGTCGAAAAATGCAGTTTTATGTTTCTTTTATTGCAGTCAATACCGACTGATTATTTTGTTTCTTATTTTTAGTAAAAAAAAAAAAATAATCGAATAGAACAAGAAAAAAAATCTGTCGAAAAATGCAGTTTTATGTTTCTTTTATTGCAGTCAATACCGACTGATTATTTTGTTTCTTTGTTTTAGTCAAAAAAAAAAAATAATCGAATAGAACAAGAAAAAAAATCTGTCGAAAAATGCAGTTTTATGTTTCTTTTATTGCAGTCAATACCGACTGATTATTTTGTTTCTTTGTTTTAGTCAAAAAAAAAAAAATAATCGAATAGAACAAGAAAAAAAATCTGTCGAAAAATGCAGTTTTATGTTTCTTTTATTGCAGTCAATACCGACTGATTATTTTGTTTCTTTCTTTTAGTAAAAAAAAAAAATAATCGAATAGAACAAGAAAAAAAATCTGTCGAAAAATGCAGTTGTATGTTTCTTTTATTGCAGTCAATACCGACTGATTATTTTGTTTCTTTGTTTTAGTAACAAAAAAAAATAATTGAATAGAACAAGAAAAAAATCTGTCGAAAAATGCAGTTTTATGTTTCTTTTATTGCAGTCAATACCGACTGATTATTTTGTTTCTTTGTTTTAGTCAAAAAAAAAATAATCGAATGCAACAAGAAAAAAAATCTGTCGAAAAATGCAGTTTTATGTTTCTTTTATTGCAGTCAATACCGACTGATTATTTTGTTTCTTTGTTTTAGTAAAAAAAAAAAATAATTGAATAGAACAAGAAAAAAAATCTGTCGAAAAATGCAGTTTTATGTTTCTTTTATTGCAGTCAATACCGACTGATTATTTTGTTTCTTTGTTTTAGTCAAAAAAAAATAATCGAATAGAACAAGAAAAAAAATCTGTCGAAAAATGCAGTTTTATGTTTCTTTTATTGCAGTCAATACCGACTGATTATTTTGTTTCTGTGTTTTAGTCAAAAAAAAAAAAATAATCGAATAGAACAAGAAAAAAAATCTGTCGAAAAATGCAGTTTTATGTTTCTTTTATTGCAGTCAATACCGACTGATTATTTTGTTTCTTTGTTTTAGTCAAAAAAAAATAATCGAATAGAACAAAAAAAAAATCTGTCGAAAAATGCAGTTTTATGTTTCTTTTATTGCAGTCAATACCGACTGATTATTTTGTTTCTTTGTTTTAGTCAAAAAAAAAAATAATCGAATAGAACAAGAAAAATATCTGTCGAAAAATGCAGTTTTATGTTTCTTTTATTGCAGTCAATACCGACTGATTATTTTGTTTCTTTGTTTTAGTCAAAAAAAAATAATCGAATAGAACAAGAAAAAAAATCTGTCGAAAAATGCAGTTTTATGTTTCTTTTATTGCAGTCAATACCGACTGATTATTTTGTTTCTTTGTTTTAGTAAAAAAAAAAAAATAATTGAATAGAACAAGAAAAAAAATCTGTCGAAAAATGCAGTTTTATGTTTCTTTTATTGCAGTCAATACCGACTGATTATTTTGTTTCTTTGTTTTAGTCAAAAAAAAAAATAATCGAATAGAACAAGAAAAAAAATCTGTCGAAAAATGCAGTTTTATGTTTCTTTTATTGCAGTCAATATCGACTAATTATTTTGTTTCTTTGTTTTAGTCAAAAAAAAAAAATAATCGAATAGAACAAGAAAAAAAATCTGTCGAAAAATGCAGTTTTATGTTTCTTTTATTGCAGTCAATACCGACTGATTATTTTGTGTCTTATTTTTAGTAAAAAAAAAAAAAATAATCGAATAGAACAAGAAAAAAAATCTGTCGAAAAATGCAGTTTTATGTTTCTTTTATTGCAGTCAATACCGACTGATTATTTTGTTTCTTATTTTTAGTAAAAAAAAAAAATAATCGAATAGAACAAGAAAAAAATCTGTCGAAAAATGCAGTTTTATGTTTCTTTTATTGCAGTCAATACCGACTGATTATTTTGTTTCTTTGTTTTAGTCAAAAAAAAAATAATCGAATACAACAAGAAAAAAAATCTGTCGAAAAATGCAGTTTTATGTTTCTTTTATTGCAGTCAATACCGACTGATTATTTTGTTTCTTTGTTTTAGTCAAAAAAAAAAAAATAATCGAATAGAACAAGAAAAATATCTGTCGAAAAATGCAGTTTTATGTTTCTTTTATTGCAGTCAATACCGACTGATTATTTTGTTTCTTTGTTTTAGTCAAAAAAAAAAATAATCGAATAGAACAAGAAAAAAATCTGTCGAAAAATGCAGTTTTATGTTTCTTTTATTGCAGTCAATACCGACTGATTATTTTGTTTCTTTGTTTTAGTCAAAAAAAAAAATAATCGAATAGAACAAGAAAAAAATCTGTCGAAAAATGCAGTTTTATGTTTCTTTTATTGCAGTCAATACCGACTGATTATTTTGTTTCTTTGTTTTAGTAAAAAAAAAAAAAAATCGAATAGAACAAGAAAAAAATCTGTCGAAAAATACAGTTTTATGTTTCTTTTATTGCAGTCAATACCGACTGATTATTTTGTTTCTTTGTTTAAGTCAAAAAAAAAAAAAATAATCGAATAGAACAAGAAAAAAAATCTGTCGAAAAATGCAGTTTTATGTTTCTTTTATTGCAGTCAATACCGACTGATTATTTTGTTTCTTTGTTTTAGTAAAAAAGAAAAAATAATTGAATAGAACAAGAAAAAACATCTGTCGAAAAATGCAGTTTTATGTTTCTTTTATTGCAGTCAATACCGACTGATTATTTTGTTTCTTTGTTTTAGTCAAAAAAAAAAAATAATCGAATAGAACAAGAAAAAAAATCTGTCGAAAAATGCAGTTTTATGTTTCTTTTATTGCAGTCAATATCGACTAATTATTTTTTTTCTTTGTTTTAGTCAAAAAAAAAAAATAATCGAATAGAACAAGAAAAAAAATCTGTCGAAAAATGCAGTTTTATGTTTCTTTTATTGCAGTCAATACCGACTGATTATTTTGTTTCTTATTTTTAGTAAAAAAAAAAAGAATAATCGAATAGAACAAGAAAAAAAATCCGTCGAAAAATGCAGTTTTATGTTTCTTTTATTGCAGTCAATACCGACTGATTATTTTGTTTCTTTGTTTTAGTCAAAAAAAAAAAATAATCGAATAGAACAAGAAAAAAATCTGTCGAAAAATGCAGTTTTATGTTTCTTTTATTGCAGTCAATACCGACTGATTATTTTGTTTCTTTGTTTTAGTCAAAAAAAAAAAATAATCGAATAGAACAAGAAAAAAAATCTGTCGAAAAATGCAGTTTTATGTTTCTTTTATTGCAGTCAATACCGACTGATTATTTTGTTTCTTTGTTTTAGTCAAAAAAAAAAAAAATAATCGAATAGAACAAGAAAAAAATCTGTCGAAAAATGCAGTTTTATGTTTCATTTATTGCAGTCAATACCGACTGATAATTTTGTTTCTTTGTTTTAGTCAAAAAAAAAAAAAATAATCGAATAGAACAAGAAAAAAATCTGTCGAAAAATGCAGTTTTATGTTTCTTTTATTGCAGTCAATACCGACTGATTATTTTGTTTCTTTGTTTTAGTCAAAAAAAAAATCATCGAATAGAACAAGAAAAAAATCTGTCGAAAAATGCAGTTTTATGTTTCTTTTATTGCAGTCAATACCGACTGATTATTTTGTTTGGATGTTTTAGTAAAAAAAAAAAAAATAATTGAATAGAACAAGAAAAAAAATCTGTCGAAAAATGCAGTTTTATGTTTCTTTTATTGCAGTCAATACCGACTGATTATTTTGTTTTTTTGTTTCAGTCAAAAAAAAAAAAATAATCGAATAGAACAAGAAAAAAAATCTGTCGAAAAATGCAGTTTTATGTTTCTTTTATTGCAGTCAATACCGACTGATTATTTTGTTTCTTTGTTTTAGTCAAAAAAAAATAATCGAATAGAACAAGAAAAAAAATCTGTCGAAAAATGCAGTTTTATGTTTCTTTTATTGCAGTCAATACCGACTGATTATTTTGTTTCTTTGTTTTAGTCAAAAAAAAAAAAATAATCGAATAGAACAAGAAAAAAATCTGTCGAAAAATGCAGTTTTATGTTTCTTTTATTGCAGTCAATACCGACTGATTATTTTGTTTCTTTGTTTAAGTAAAAAAAAAATTATCGAATAGAACAAGAAAAAAATCTGTCGAAAAATGCAGTTTTATGTTTCTTTTATTGCAGTCAATACCGACTGATTATTTTGTTTCTTTGTTTTAGTCAAAAAAAAAAATAATCAGATAGAACAAGAAAAAAAATCTGTCGAAAAATGCAGTTTTATGTTTCTTTTATTGCAGTCAATACCGACTGATTATTTTGTTTCTTTGTTTTAGTAAAAAAAAAAAAATAATTGAATAGAACAAGAAAAAAAATCTGTCGAAAAATGCAGTTTTATGTTTCTTTTATTGCAGTCAATACCGACTGATTATTTTGTTTCTTTGTTTTAGTCAAAAAAAAAAAATAATCGAATAGAACAAGAAAAAAAATCTGTCGAAAAATGCAGTTTTATGTTTCTTTTATTGTAGTCAATATCGACTAATTATTTTGTTTCTTTGTTTTAGTCAAAAAAAAAATAATCGAATAGAACAAGAAAAAAAATCTGTCGAAAAATGCAGTTTTATGTTTCTTTTATTGCAGTCAATACCGACTGATTATTTTGTTTCTTATTTTTAGTAAAAAAAAAAAATAATCGAATAGAACAAGAAAAAAAATCTGTCGAAAAATGCAGTTTTATGTTTCTTTTATTGCAGTCAATACCGACTCATTATTTTGTTTCTTTGTTTTAGTCAAAAAAAAAAAATAAATAATCGAATAGAACAAGAAAAAAATCTGTCGAAAAATGCAGTTTTATGTTTCTTTTATTGCAGTCAATACCGACTGATTATTTTGTTTCTTTGTTTTAGTAAAAAAAAAAAAATAATCGAATAGAACAAGAAAAAAAATCTGTCGAAAAATGCAGTTTTATGTTTCTTTTATTGCAGTCAATACCGACTGATTATTTTGTTTCTTTGTTTTAGTCAAAAAAAAAAAATAATAATCGAATAGAACAAGAAAAAAATCTATCGAAAAATGCAGTTTTATGTTTCTTTTATTGCAGTCAATACCGACTGATTATTTTGTTTCTTTGTTTTAGTCAAAAAAAAAAAAATAATCGAATAGAACAAGAAAAAAATCTGTCGAAAAATGCAGTTTTATGTTTCATTTATTGCAGTCAATACCGACTGATTATTTTGTTTCTTTGTTTTAGTCAAAAAAAAAAATAATCGAATAGAACAAGAAAAAAATCCGTCGAAAAATGCAGTTTTATGTTTCTTTTATTGCAGTCAATACCGACTGATTATTTTGTTTCTTTGTTTTAGTCAAAAAAAAAAATAATCGAATAGAACAAGAAAAAAAATCTGTCGAAAAATGCAGTTTTATGTTTCTTTTATTGCAGTCAATACCGACTGATTATTTTGTTTGTTTGTTTTAGTAAAAAAAAAAAAAATAATTGAATAGAACAAGAAAAAAAATCTGTCGAAAAATGCAGTTTTATGTTTCTTTTATTGCAGTCAATACCGACTGATTATTTTGTTTTTTTGTTTCAGTCAAAAAAAAAAAATAATCGAATAGAACAAGAAAAAAAATCTGTCGAAAAATGCAGTTTTATGTTTCTTTTATTGCAGTCAATACCGACTGATTATTTTGTTTCTTTGTTTTAGTCAAAAAAAAATAATCGAATAGAACAAGAAAAAAAATCTGTCGAAAAATGCAGTTTTATGTTTCTTTTATTGCAGTCAATACCGACTGATTATTTTGTTTCTTTGTTTTAGTAAAAAAAAAAAATAATCGAATAGAACAAGAAAAAAATCTGTCGAAAAATGCAGTTTTATGTTTCTTTTATTGCAGTCAATACCGACTGATTATTTTGTTTCTTTGTTTTAGTCAAAAAAAAAATAATCGAATAGAACAAGAAAAAAATCTGTCGGAAAATGCAGTTTTATGTTTGCTTTTATTGCAGTCAATACCGACTGATTATTTTGTTTCTTTGTTTTAGTAAAAAAAAAAAAATAATCGAATAGAACAAGAAAAAAATCTGTCGAAAAATGCAGTTTTATGTTTCTTTTATTGCAGTCAATACCGACTGATTATTTTGTTTCTTTGTTTTAGTCAAAAAAAAAAAAATAATCGAATAGAACAAGAAAAAAAATCTGTCGAAAAATGCAGTTTTATGTTTCTTTTATTGCAGCCAATACCGACTGATTATTTTGTTTCTTTGTTTTAGTCAAAAAAAAAATAATCAGATAGAACAAGAAAAAAAATCTGTCGAAAAATGCAGTTTTATGTTTCTTTTATTGCAGTCAATACAAATTGATTATTTTGTTTCTTTGTTTTAGTAAAAAAAAAAAAATAATTGAATAGAACAAGAAAAAAAATCTGTCGAAAAATGCAGTTTTATGTTTCTTTTATTGCAGTCAATACCGACTGATTATTTTGTTTCTTTGTTTTAGTCAAAAAAAAAAATAATCGAATAGAACAAGAAAAAAAATCTGTCGAAAAATGCAGTTTTATGTTTCTTTTATTGCAGTCAATATCGACTAATTATTTTGTTTCTTTGTTTTAGTCAAAAAAAAAAATAATCGAATAGAACAAGAAAAAAATCTGTCGAAAAATGCAGTTTTATGTTTCTTTTATTGCAGTCAATACCGACTGATTATTTTGTTTCTTATTTTTAGTAAAAAAAAAAAAATAATCGAATAGAACAAGAAAAAAAATCTGTCGAAAAATGCAGTTTTATGTTTCTTTTATTGCAGTCAATACCGACTCATTATTTTGTTTCTTTGTTTTAGTCAAAAAAAAAAAAAATAATCGAATAGAACAAGAAAAAAATCTGTCGAAAAATGCAGTTTTATGTTTCTTTTATTGCAGTCAATACCGACTGATTATTTTGTTTCTTTGTTTTAGTAAAAAAAAAAAATAATCGAATAGAACAAGAAAAAAAATCTGTCGAAAAATGCAGTTTTATGTTTCTTTTATTGCAGTCAATACCGACTGATTATTTTGTTTCTTTGTTTTAGTCAAAAAAAAAATAATAATCGAATAGAACAAGAAAAAAATCTATCGAAAAATGCAGTTTTATGTTTCTTTTATTGCAGTCAATACCGACTGATTATTTTGTTTCTTTGTTTTAGTCAAAAAAAAAAAAATAATCGAATAGAACAAGAAAAAAAATCTGTCGAAAAATGCAGTTTTATGTTTCTTTTATTGCAGTCAATACCGACTGATTATTTTGTTTCTTTGTTTTAGTAAAAAAAAAAAAAATAATCGAATAGAACAAGAAAAAAAATCTGTCGAAAAATGCAGTTTTATGTTTCTTTTATTGCAGTCAATACCGACTGATTATTTTGTTTGTTTGTTTTAGTAAAAAAAAAAAAATAATTGAATAGAACAAGAAAAAAAATCTGTCGAAAAATGCAGTTTTATGTTTCTTTTATGGCAGTCAATACCGACTGATTATTTTGTTTCTTTGTTTCAGTCAAAAAAAAAAAATAATCGAATAGAACAAGAAAAAAAATCTGTCGAAAAATGCAGTTTTATGTTTCTTTTATTGCAGTCAATACCGACTGATTATTTTGTTTCTTTGTTTTAGTAAAAAAAAAAAATAATCGAATAGAACAAGAAAAAAAATCTGTCGAAAAATGCAGTTTTATGTTTCTTTTATTGCAGTCAATATCGACTAATTATTTTGTTTCTTTGTTTTAGTCAAAAAAAAAATAATCGAATAGAACAAGAAAAAAAATCTGTCGAAAAATGCAGTTTTATGTTTCTTTTATTGCAGTCAATACCGACTGATTATTTTGTTTTTTTGTTTTAGTCAAAAAAAAAAATAATCGAATAGAACAAGAAAAAAAATCTGTCGAAAAATGCAGTTTTATGTTTCTTTTATTGCAGTCAATACCGACTGATTATTTTGTTTCTTTGTTTTAGTCAAAAAAAAAATAATCGAATAGAACAAGAAAAAAATCTGTCGAAAAATGCAGTTTTATGTTTCTTTTATTGCAGTCAATACCGACTGATTATTTTGTTTCTTTGTTTTAATCAAAAAAAAAAATCGAATAGAACAAGAAAAAAAATCTGTCGAAAAATGCAGTTTTATGTTTCTTTTATTGCAGTCAATACCGACTGATTATATTGTTTCTTTGTTTTAGTCAAAAAAAATAAATAATCGAATAGAACAAGAAAAAAATCCGTCGAAAAATGCAGTTTTATGTTTCTTTTATTGCAGTCAATACCGACTGATTATTTTGTTTCTTTGTTTTAGTAAAAAAAAAAAAAATAATTGAATAGAACAAGAAAAAAAATCTGTCGAAAAATGCAGTTTTATGTTTCTTTTATTGCGGTCAATACCGACTGATTATTTTGTTTCTTTGTTTAAGTCAAAAAAAAAAAATAATCGAATAGAACAAGAAAAAAAATCTGTCGAAAAATGCAGTTTTATGTTTCTTTTATTGCAGTCAATACCGACTGATTATTTTGTTTGTTTGTTTTAGTAAAAAAAAAATAATTGAATAGAACAAGAAAAAAAATCTGTCGAAAAATGCAGTTTTATGTTTCTTTTATTGCAGTCAATACCGACTGATTATTTTGTTTCTTTGTTTCAGTCAAAAAAAAATAATAATCGAATAGAACAAGAAAAAAAATCTGTCGAAAAATGCAGTTTTATGTTTCTTTTATTGCAGTCAATACCGACTGATTATTTTGTTTCTTTGTTTTAGTCAAAAAAAAAAATAATCGAATAGAACAAGAAAAAAAATCTGTCGAAAAATGCAGTTTTATGTTTCTTTTATTGCAGTCAATATCGACTAATTATTTTGTTTCTTTGTTTTAGTCAAAAAAAAAAATAATCGAATAGAACAAGAAAAAAAATCTGTCGAAAAATGCAGTTTTATGTTTCTTTTATTGCAGTCAATACCGACTGATTATTTTGTTTTTTTGTTTTAGTCAAAAAAAAAAATAATCGAATAGAACAAGAAAAAAAATCTGTCGAAAAATGCAGTTTTATGTTTCTTTTATTGCAGTCAATACCGACTGATTATTTTGTTTCTTTGTTTTAGTCAAAAAAAAAAATAATCGAATAGAACAAGAAAAAAATCTGTCGAAAAATGCAGTTTTATGTTTCTTTTATTGCAGTCAATACCGACTGATTATTTTGTTTCTTTGTTTTAATCAAAAAAAAAAATCGAATAGAACAAGAAAAAAATCTGTCGAAAAATGCAGTTTTATGTTTCTTTTATTGCAGTCAATACCGACTGATTATATTGTTTCTTTGTTTTAGTCAAAAAAAATAAATAATCGAATAGAACAAGAAAAAAAATCCGTCGAAAAATGCAGTTTTATGTTTCTTTTATTGCAGTCAATACCGACTGATTATTTTGTTTCTTTGTTTTAGTAAAAAAAAAAAAAATAATTGAATAGAACAAGAAAAAAAATCTGTCGAAAAATGCAGTTTTATGTTTCTTTTATTGCGGTCAATACCGACTGATTATTTTGTTTCTTTGTTTAAGTCAAAAAAAAAAAAATAATCGAATAGAACAAGAAAAAAAATCTGTCGAAAAATGCAGTTTTATGTTTCTTTTATTGCAGTCAATACCGACTGATTATTTTGTTTGTTTGTTTTAGTAAAAAAAAAAAAATAATTGAATAGAACAAGAAAAAAAATCTGTCGAAAAATGCAGTTTTATGTTTCTTTTATTGCAGTCAATACCGACTGATTATTTTGTTTCTTTGTTTCAGTCAAAAAAAAAAAATAATCGAATAGAACAAGAAAAAAAATCTGTCGAAAAATGCAGTTTTATGTTTCTTTTATTGCAGTCAATACCGACTGATTATTTTGTTTCTTTGTTTTAGTCAAAAAAAAAAATAATCGAATAGAACAAGAAAAAAAATCTGTCGAAAAATGCAGTTTTATGTTTCTTTTATTGCAGTCAATATCGACTAATTATTTTGTTTCTTTGTTTTAGTCAAAAAAAAAAAATAATCGAATAGAACAAGAAAAAAAATCTGTCGAAAAATGCAGTTTTATGTTTCTTTTATTGCAGTCAATACCGACTGATTATTTTGTTTTTTTGTTTTAGTCAAAAAAAAAAAAATAATCGAATAGAACAAGAAAAAAAATCTGTCGAAAAATGCAGTTTTATGTTTCTTTTATTGCAGTCAATACCGACTGATTATTTTGTTTCTTTATTTTAGTCAAAAAAAAAAAAATAATCGAATAGAACAAGAAAAAAAATCTGTCGAAAAATGCAGTTTTATGTTTCTTTTATTGCAGTCAATACCGACTGATTATTTTGTTTCTTTGTTTAAGTCAAAAAAAAAATAATCGAATAGAACTAGAAAAAAAATCTGTCGAAAAATGCAGTTTTATGTTTCTTTTATTGCAGTCAATACCGACTGATTATTTTGTTTCTTTGTTTTAGTCAAAAAAAAAAATAATCGAATACAACAAGAAAAAAAATCTGTCGAAAAATGCAGTTTTATGTTTCTTTTATTGCAGTCAATACCGACTGATTATTTTGTTTCTTTGTTTTAGTAAAAAAAAAAAATAATTGAATAGAACAAGAAAAAAAATCTGTCGAAAAATGCAGTTTTATGTTTCTTTTATTGCAGTCAATACCGACTGATTATTTTGTTTCTTTGTTTTAGTCAAAAAAAAAATAATCGAATAGAACAAGAAAAAAAATCTGTCGAAAAATGCAGTTTTATGTTTCTTTTATTGCAGTCAATACCGACTGATTATTTTGTTTCTTTGTTTTAGTCAAAAAAAAAAAAATAATCGAATAGAACAAGAAACAAAATCTGTCGAAAAATGCAGTTTTATGTTTCTTTTATTGCAGTCAATACCGACTGATTATTTTGTTTCTTTGTTTTAGTCAAAAAAAAAAAAATAATCGAATAGAACAAGAAAAAAATCTGTCGAAAAATGCAGTTTTATGTTTCTTTTATTGCAGTCAATACCGACTGATTATTTTGTTTCTTTGTTTTAGTCAAAAAAAATAAATAATCGAATAGAACAAAAAAAAAATCTGTCGAAAAATGCAGTTTTATGTTTGCTTTTATTGCAGTCAATACCGACTGATTATTTTGTTTCTTTGTTTTAGTAAAAAAAAAAAAATAATTGAATAGAACAAGAAAAAAAATCTGTCGAAAAATGCAGTTTTATGTTTCTTTTATTGCGGTCAATACCGACTGATTATTTTGTTTCTTTGTTTAAGTCAAAAAAAAAAATAATCGAATAGAACAAGAAAAAAAATCTGTCGAAAAATGCAGTTTTATGTTTCTTTTATTGCAGTCAATACCGACTGATTATTTTGTTTCTTTGTTTTAGTCAAAAAAAAAAATAATCGAATACAACAAGAAAAAAAATCTGTCGAAAAATGCAGTTTTATGTTTCTTTTATTGCAGTCAATACCGACTGATTATTTTGTTTCTTTGTTTTAGTAAAAAAAAAAAATAATTGAATAGAACAAGAAAAAAAATCTGTCGAAAAATGCAGTTTTATGTTTCTTTTATTGCAGTCAATACCGACTGATTATTTTGTTTCTTTGTTTTAGTCAAAAAAAAAATAATCGAATAGAACAAGAAAAAAAATCTGTCGAAAAATGCAGTTTTATGTTTCTTTTATTGCAGTCAATACCGACTGATTATTTTGTTTCTTTGTTTTAGTCAAAAAAAAAAAATAATCGAATAGAACAAGAAACAAAATCTGTCGAAAAATGCAGTTTTATGTTTCTTTTATTGCAGTCAATACCGACTGATTATTTTGTTTCTTTGTTTTAGTCAAAAAAAAAAAATAATCGAATAGAACAAGAAAAAAATCTGTCGAAAAATGCAGTTTTATGTTTCTTTTATTGCAGTCATTACCGACTGATTATTTTGTTTCTTTGTTTTAGTCAAAAAAAAAAATAATCGAATAGAACAAGAAAAAAATCTGTCGAAAAATGCAGTTTTATGTTTCTTTTATTGCAGTCAATACCGACTGATTATTTTGTTTCTTTGTTTTAGTCAAAAAAAAAATAATGATCGAATAGAACAAGAAAAAAATCTGTCGAAAAATGCAGTTTTATGTTTCTTTTATTGCGGTCAATACCGACTGATTATTTTGTTTCTTTGTTTTAGTCAAAAAAAAAAAATAATCGAATAGAACAAGAAAAAAAATCTGTCGAAAAATGCAGTTTTATGTTTCTTTTATTGCAGTCAATACCGACTGATTATTTTGTTTCTTTGTTTTAGTCAAAAAAAATAATCGAATAGAACAAGAAAAAAAATCTGTCGAAAAATGCAGTTTTATGTTTCTTTTATTGCAGTCAATACCGACTGATTATTTTGTTTCTTTGTTTTAGTCAAAAAAAAAAAAAATAATCGAATAGAACAAGAAAAAAAATCTGTCGAAAAATGCAGTTTTATGTTTCTTTTATTGCAGTCAATACCGACTGATTATTTAGTTTCTTTGTTTTAGTCAAAAAAAAAAATAATCGAATAGAACAAGAAAAAAAATCTGTCGAAAAATACAGTTTTATGTTTCTTTTATTGCAGTCAATACCGACTGATTATTTTGTTTCTTTGTTTTAGTAAAAAAAAAAAATAATTGAATAGAACAAGAAAAAAAATCTGTCGAAAAATGCAGTTTTATGTTTCTTTTATTGCGGTCAATACCGACTGATTATTTTGTTTCTTTGTTTTAGTCAAAAAAAAAAAATAATTGAATAGAACAAGAAAAAAATCTGTCGAAAAATGCAGTTTTATGTTTCTTTTATTGCAGTCAATACCGACTGATTATTTTGTTTCTTTGTTTTAGTAAAAAAAAAAAATAATTGAATAGAACAAGAAAAAAAATCTGTCGAAAAATGCAGTTTTATGTTTCTTTTATTGCAGTCAATACCGACTGATTATTTTGTTTCTTTGTTTTAGTCAAAAAAAAAATAATCGAATACAACAAGAAAAAAAATCTGTCGAAAAATGCAGTTTTATGTTTCTTTTATTGCAGTCAATACCGACTGATTATTTTGTTTCTTTGTTTTAGTAAAAAAAAAAATAATTGAATAGAACAAGAAAAAAAATCTGTCGAAAAATGCAGTTTTATGTTTCTTTTATTGCAGTCAATACCGACTGATTATTTTGTTTCTTTGTTTTAGTCAAAAAAAAAAATAATCGAATAGAACAAGAAAAAAAATCTGTCGAAAAATGCAGTTTTATGTTTCTTTTATTGCAGTCAATACCGACTGATTATTTTGTTTCTTTGTTTTAGTCAAAAAAAAAAATAATCGAATAGAACAAGAAAAAAAATCTGTCGAAAAATGCAGTTTTATGTTTCTTTTATTGCAGTCAATACCGACTGATTATTTTGTTTCTTTGTTTTAGTCAAAAAAAAAAAATAATCGAATAGAACAAGAAAAAAATCTGTCGAAAAATGCAGTTTTATGTTTCTTTTATTGCAGTCAATACCGACTGATTATTTTGTTTATTTGTTTTAGTCAAAAAAAAAAAAATAATCGAAGAGAACAAGAAAAAAAATCCGTCGAAAAATGCAGTTTTATGTTTCTTTTATTGCAGTCAATACCGACTGATTATTTTGTTTCTTTGTTTTAGTAAAAAAAAAAAAATAATTGAATAGAACAAGAAAAAAAATCTGTCGAAAAATGCAGTTTTATGTTTCTTTTATTGCAGTCAATACCGACTGATTATTTTGTTTCTTTGTTTTAGTCAAAAAAAAAAATAATCGAATAGAACAAGAAAAAAAATCTGTCGAAAAATGCAGTTTTATGTTTCTTTTATTGCAGTCAATACCGACTGATTATTTTGTTTCTTTGTTTTAGTCAAAAAAAAAAATAATCGAATAGAACAAGAAAAAAAATCTGTCGAAAAATGCAGTTTTATGTTTCTTTTATTGCAGTCAATACCGACTGATTATTTTGTTTCTTTGTTTTAGTAAAAAAAAAAAAATAATCGAATAGAACAAGAAAAAAAATCTGTCGAAAAATGCAGTTTTATGTTTCTTTTATTGCAGTCAATACCGACTGATTATTTTGTTTCTTTGTTTTAGTCAAAAAAAAAAAATAATCGAATAGAACAAGAAAAAAAATCTGTCGAAAAATGCAGTTTTATGTTTCTTTTATTGCAGTCAATATCGACTAATTATTTTGTTTCTTTGTTTTAGTCAAAAAAAAAAAATAATCGAATAGAACAAGAAAAAAAATCTGTCGAAAAATGCAGTTTTATGTTTCTTTTATTGCAGTCAATACCGACTGATTATTTTGTTTCTTATTTTTAGTAAAAAAAAAAAAATAATCGAATAGAACAAGAAAAAAAATCTGTCGAAAAATGCAGTTTTATGTTTCTTTTATTGCAGTCAATACCGACTGATTATTTTGTTTCTTTGTTTTAGTCAAAAAAAAAAAAAATAATCGAATAGAACAAGAAAAAAAATCTGTCGAAAAATGCAGTTTTATGTTTCTTTTATTGCAGTCAATACCGACTGATTATTTTGTTTCTTTGTTTTAGTCAAAAAAAAAAAAATAATCGAATAGAACAAGAAAAAAAATCTGTCGAAAAATGCAGTTTTATGTTTCTTTTATTGCAGTCAATACCGACTGATTATTTTGTTTCTTTGTTTTAGTCAAAAAAAAAAAATAATAATCGAATAGAACAAGAAAAAAATCTGTCGAAAAATGCAGTTTTATGTTTCATTTATTGCAGTCAATACCGACTGATTATTTTGTTTCTTTGTTTTAGTCAAAAAAAAAAAATAATCGAATAGAACAAGAAAAAAAATCTGTCGAAAAATGCAGTTTCATGTTTCTTTTATTGCAGTCAATACCGACTGATTATTTTGTTTCTTTGTTTTAGTCAAAGAAAAAATAATCGAATAGAACAAGAAAAAAAATCTGTCGAAAAATGCAGTTTTATGTTTCTTTTATTGCAGTCAATACCGACTGATTATTTTGTTTCTTTGTTTTAGTAAAAAAAAAAAATAATTGAATAGAACAAGAAAAAAAATCTGTCGAAAAATGCAGTTTTATGTTTCTTTTATTGCAGTCAATACCGACTGATTATTTTGTTTCTTTGTTTCAGTCAAAAAAAAAAAATAATCGAATAGAACAAGAAAAAAAATCTGTCGAAAAATGCAGTTTTATGTTTCTTTTATTGCAGTCAATACCGACTGATTATTTTGTTTCTTTGTTTTAGTAAAAAAAAAAAATAATTGAATAGAACAAGAAAAAAAATCTGTCGAAAAATGCAGTTTTATGTTTCTTTTATTGTAGTCAATATCGACTAATTATTTTGTTTCTTTGTTTTAGTCAAAAAAAAAAATAATCGAATAGAACAAGAAAAAAAATCTGTCGAAAAATGCAGTTTTATGTTTCTTTTATTGCAGTCAATACCGACTGATTATTTTGTTTTTTTGTTTTAGTCAAAAAAAAAAAATAATCGAATAGAACAAGAAAAAAAATCTGTCGAAAAATGCAGTTTTATGTTTCTTTTATTGCAGTCAATACCGACTGATTATTTTGTTTCTTTGTTTTAGTCAAAAAAAAAAAAAAATAATCGAATAGAACAAGAAAAAAAATCTGTCGAAAAATGCAGTTTTATGTTTCTTTTATTGCAGTCAATACCGACTGATTATTTTGTTGTTTGTTTTAATCAAAAAAAAAAATCGAATATAACAAGAAAAAAAATCTGTCGAAAAATGCAGTTTTATGTTTCTTTTATTGCAGTCAATACCGACTGATTATTTTGTTTCTTTGTTTTAGTCAAAAAAAATAAATAATCGAATAGAACAAGAAAAAAAATCTGTCGAAAAATGCAGTTTTATGTTTCTTTTATTGCAGTTAATACCGACTGATTATTTTCTTACTTTGTTTTAGTCAAAAAAAAAAATAATCGAATAGAACAAGAAAAAAAATCTGTCGAAAAATGCAGTTTTATGTTTCTTTTATTGCAGTCAATACCGACTGATTATTTTGTTTCTTTGTTTTAGTAAAAAAAAAAAAAAATTGAATAGAACAAGAAAAAAAATCTGTCGAAAAATGCAGTTTTATGTTTCTTTTATTGCAGTCAATACCGACTGATTATTTTGTTTCTTTGTTTTAGTCAAAAAAAAAAAATAATCGAATAGAACAAGAAAAAAATCTGTCGAAAAATGCAGTTTTATGTTTCTTTTATTGCAGTCAATATCGACTAATTATTTTGTTTCTTTGTTTTAGTCAAAAAAAAAAATAATCGAATAGAACAAGAAAAAAAATCTGTCGAAAAATGCAGTTTTATGTTTCTTTTATTGCAGTCAATACCGACTGATTATTTTGTTTCTTATTTTTAGTAAAAAAAAAAAAATAATCGAATAGAACAAGAAAAAAAATCTGTCGAAAAATGCAGTTTTATGTTTCTTTTATTGCAGTCAATACCGACTGATTATTTTGTTTCTTTGTTTTAGTCAAAAAAAAAAAAATAATCGAATAGAACAAGAAAAAAATCTGTCGAAAAATGCAGTTTTATGTTTCTTTTATTGCAGTCAATACCGACTGATTATTTTGTTTCTTTGTTTTAGTCAAAAAAAAAAAATAATCGAATAGAACAAGAAAAAAAATCTGTCGAAAAATGCAGTTTTATGTTTCTTTTATTGCAGTCAATACCGACTGATTATTTTGTTTCTTTGTTTTAGTCAAAAAAAAAAAAAATAATCGAATAGAACAAGAAAAAAATCTGTCGAAAAATGCAGTTTTATGTTTCATTTATTGCAGTCAATACCGACTGATTATTTTGTTTCTTTGTTTTAGTAAAAAAAAAAAAAATAATCGAATAGAACAAGAAAAAAAATCTGTCGAAAAATGCAGTTTCATGTTTCTTTTATTGCAGTCAATACCGACTGATTATTTTGTTTCTTTGTTTTAGTCAAAAAAAAAAAAATAATAAAATAGAACAAGAAAAAAAATCTGTCGAAAAATGCAGTTTTATGTTTCTTTTATTGCAGTCAATACCGACTGATTATTTTGTTGTTTGTTTTAATCAAAAAAAAAAATCGAATATAACAAGAAAAAAAATCTGTCGAAAAATGCAGTTTTATGTTTCTTTTATTGCAGTCAATACCGACTGATTATTTTGTTTCTTTGTTTTAGTCAAAAAAAAAAAATAATCGAATAGAACAAGAAAAAAAATCTGTCGAAAAATGCAGTTTTATGTTTCTTTTATTGCAGTCAATACCGACTGATTATTTTGTTTCTTTGTTTTAGTCAAAAAAAAAAAAAAATAATCGAATAGAACAAGAAAAAAAATCTGTCGAAAAATGCAGTTTTATGTTTCTTTTATTGCAGTCAATACCGACTGATTATTTTGTTGTTTGTTTTAATCAAAAAAAAAATCGAATATAACAAGAAAAAAAATCTGTCGAAAAATGCAGTTTTATGTTTCTTTTATTGCAGTCAATACCGACTGATTATTTTGTTTCTTTGTTTTAGTCAAAAAAAATAAATAATCGAATAGAACAAGAAAAAAAATCTGTCGAAAAATGCAGTTTTATGTTTCTTTTATTGCAGTCAATACCGACTGATTATTTTGTTTCTTTGTTTTAGTCAAAAAAAAAAATAATCGAATAGAACAAGAAAAAAAATCTGTCGAAAAATGCAGTTTTATGTTTCTTTTATTGCAGTCAATACCGACTGATTATTTTGTTTCTTTGTTTTAGTAAAAAAAAAAAAAAATTGAATAGAACAAGAAAAAAAATCTGTCGAAAAATGCAGTTTTATGTTTCTTTTATTGCAGTCAATACCGACTGATTATTTTGTTTCTTTGTTTTAGTCAAAAAAAAAAAATAATCGAATAGAACAAGAAAAAAAATCTGTCGAAAAATGCAGTTTTATGTTTCTTTTATTGCAGTCAATATCGACTAATTATTTTGTTTCTTTGTTTTAGTCAAAAAAAAAAATAATCGAATAGAACAAGAAAAAAAATCTGTCGAAAAATGCAGTTTTATGTTTCTTTTATTGCAGTCAATACCGACTGATTATTTTGTTTCTTATTTTTAGTAAAAAAAAAAAAATAATCGAATAGAACAAGAAAAAAAATCTGTCGAAAAATGCAGTTTTATGTTTCTTTTATTGCAGTCAATACCGACTGATTATTTTGTTTCTTTGTTTTAGTCAAAAAAAAAAAAATAATCGAATAGAACAAGAAAAAAATCTGTCGAAAAATGCAGTTTTATGTTTCTTTTATTGCAGTCAATACCGACTGATTATTTTGTTTCTTTGTTTTAGTCAAAAAAAAAAATAATCGAATAGAACAAGAAAAAAAATCTGTCGAAAAATGCAGTTTTATGTTTCTTTTATTGCAGTCAATACCGACTGATTATTTTGTTTCTTTGTTTTAGTCAAAAAAAAAAATAATCGAATACAACAAGAAAAAAAATCTGTCGAAAAATGCAGTTTTATGTTTCTTTTATTGCAGTCAATACCGACTGATTATTTTGTTTCTTTGTTTTAGTAAAAAAAAAAAATAATTGAATAGAACAAGAAAAAAAATCTGTCGAAAAATGCAGTTTTATGTTTCTTTTATTGCAGTCAATACCGACTGATTATTTTGTTTCTTTGTTTTAGTCAAAAAAAAAATAATCGAATAGAACAAGAAAAAAAATCTGTCGAAAAATGCAGTTTTATGTTTCTTTTATTGCAGTCAATACCGACTGATTATTTTGTTTCTTTGTTTTAGTCAAAAAAAAAAAATAATCGAATAGAACAAGAAACAAAATCTGTCGAAAAATGCAGTTTTATGTTTCTTTTATTGCAGTCAATACCGACTGATTATTTTGTTTCTTTGTTTTAGTCAAAAAAAAAAAAATAATCGAATAGAACAAGAAAAAAATCTGTCGAAAAATGCAGTTTTATGTTTCTTTTATTGCAGTCAATACCGACTGATTATTTTGTTTCTTTGTTTTAGTCAAAAAAAATAAATAATCGAATAGAACAAAAAAAAAATCTGTCGAAAAATGCAGTTTTATGTTTGCTTTTATTGCAGTCAATACCGACTGATTATTTTGTTTCTTTGTTTTAGTAAAAAAAAAAAAAATAATTGAATAGAACAAGAAAAAAAATCTGTCGAAAAATGCAGTTTTATGTTTCTTTTATTGCGGTCAATACCGACTGATTATTTTGTTTCTTTGTTTAAGTCAAAAAAAAAAAATAATCGAATAGAACAAGAAAAAAAATCTGTCGAAAAATGCAGTTTTATGTTTCTTTTATTGCAGTCAATACCGACTGATTATTTTGTTTCTTTGTTTTAGTCAAAAAAAAAAATAATCGAATACAACAAGAAAAAAAATCTGTCGAAAAATGCAGTTTTATGTTTCTTTTATTGCAGTCAATACCGACTGATTATTTTGTTTCTTTGTTTTAGTAAAAAAAAAAAATAATTGAATAGAACAAGAAAAAAAATCTGTCGAAAAATGCAGTTTTATGTTTCTTTTATTGCAGTCAATACCGACTGATTATTTTGTTTCTTTGTTTTAGTCAAAAAAAAAAATAATCGAATAGAACAAGAAAAAAAATCTGTCGAAAAATGCAGTTTTATGTTTCTTTTATTGCAGTCAATACCGACTGATTATTTTGTTTCTTTGTTTTAGTCAAAAAAAAAAAATAATCGAATAGAACAAGAAACAAAATCTGTCGAAAAATGCAGTTTTATGTTTCTTTTATTGCAGTCAATACCGACTGATTATTTTGTTTCTTTGTTTTAGTCAAAAAAAAAAAATAATCGAATAGAACAAGAAAAAAATCTGTCGAAAAATGCAGTTTTATGTTTCTTTTATTGCAGTCATTACCGACTGATTATTTTGTTTCTTTGTTTTAGTCAAAAAAAAAAATAATCGAATAGAACAAGAAAAAAATTTGTCGAAAAATGCAGTTTTATGTTTCTTTTATTGCAGTCAATACCGACTGATTATTTTGTTTCTTTGTTTTAGTAAAAAAAAAAATAATAATCGAATAGAACAAGAAAAAAATCTGTCGAAAAATGCAGTTTTATGTTTCTTTTATTGCGGTCAATACCGACTGATTATTTTGTTTCTTTGTTTTAGTCAAAAAAAAAAAATAATCGAATAGAACAAGAAAAAAAATCTGTCGAAAAATACAGTTTTATGTTTCTTTTATTGTAATCAATATCGACTAATTATTTTGTTTCTTTGTTTTAGTCAAAAAAAAAAATAATCGAATAGAACAAGAAAAAAAATCTGTCGAAAAATGCAGTTTTATGTTTCTTTTATTGCAGTCAATACCGACTGATTATTTTGTTTTTTTGTTTTAGTCAAAAAAAAAAAATAATCGAATAGAACAAGAAAAAAATCTGTCGAAAAATGCAGTTTTATGTTTCTTTTATTGCAGTCAATACCGACTGATTATTTTGTTTCTTTGTTTTAGTCAAAAAAAATAATCGAATAGAACAAGAAAAAAAATCTGTCGAAAAATGCAGTTTTATGTTTCTTTTATTGCAGTCAATACCGACTGATTATTTTGTTTCTTTGTTTTAGTCAAAAAAAAAAAAATAATCGAATAGAACAAGAAAAAAAATCTGTCGAAAAATGCAGTTTTATGTTTCTTTTATTGCAGTCAATACCGACTGATTATTTAGTTTCTTTGTTTTCGTCAAAAAAAATAAATAATCGAATAGAACAAGAAAAAAAATCTGTCGAAAAATACAGTTTTATGTTTCTTTTATTGCAGTCAATACCGACTGATTATTTTGTTTCTTTGTTTTAGTAAAAAAAAAAAATAATTGAATAGAACAAGAAAAAAATCTGTCGAAAAATGCAGTTTTATGTTTCTTTTATTGCGGTCAATACCGACTGATTATTTTGTTTCTTTGTTTTAGTCAAAAAAAAAAAAAAATAATTGAATAGAACAAGAAAAAAAATCTGTCGAAAAATGCAGTTTTATGTTTCTTTTATTGCAGTCAATACCGACTGATTATTTTGTTTCTTTGTTTTAGTAAAAAAAAAAAATAATTGAATAGAACAAGAAAAAAAATCTGTCGAAAAATGCAGTTTTATGTTTCTTTTATTGCAGTCAATACCGACTGATTATTTTGTTTCTTTGTTTTAGTCAAAAAAAAAATAATCGAATACAACAAGAAAAAAAATCTGTCGAAAAATGCAGTTTTATGTTTCTTTTATTGCAGTCAATACCGACTGATTATTTTGTTTCTTTGTTTTAGTAAAAAAAAAAATAATTGAATAGAACAAGAAAAAAAATCTGTCGAAAAATGCAGTTTTATGTTTCTTTTATTGCAGTCAATACCGACTGATTATTTTGTTTCTTTGTTTTAGTCAAAAAAAAAAATAATCGAATAGAACAAGAAAAAAAATCTGTCGAAAAATGCAGTTTTATGTTTCTTTTATTGCAGTCAATACCGACTGATTATTTTGTTTCTTTGTTTTAGTCAAAAAAAAAAATAATCGAATAGAACAAGAAAAAAAATCTGTCGAAAAATGCAGTTTTATGTTTCTTTTATTGCAGTCAATACCGACTGATTATTTTGTTTCTTTGTTTTAGTCAAAAAAAAAAAAAATAATCGAATAGAACAAGAAAAAAATCTGTCGAAAAATGCAGTTTTATGTTTCTTTTATTGCAGTCAATACCGACTGATTATTTTGTTTATTTGTTTTAGTCAAAAAAAAAAAAATAATCGAAGAGAACAAGAAAAAAAATCCGTCGAAAAATGCAGTTTTATGTTTCTTTTATTGCAGTCAATACCGACTGATTATTTTGTTTCTTTGTTTTAGTCAAAAAAAAAAAATAATCGAATAGAACAAGAAAAAAAATCTGTCGAAAAATGCAGTTTTATGTTTCTTTTATTGCAGTCAATACCGACTGATTATTTTGTTTCTTATTTTTAGTAAAAAAAAAAAATAATCGAATAGAACAAGAAAAAAAATCTGTCGAAAAATGCAGTTTTATGTTTCTTTTATTGCAGTCAATACCGACTGATTATTTTGTTTCTTTGTTTTAGTCAAAAAAAAAAAAAATAATCGAATAGAACAAGAAAAAAATCTGTCGAAAAATGCAGTTTTATGTTTCTTTTATTGCAGTCAATACCGACTGATTATTTTGTTTCTTTGTTTTAGTCAAAAAAAAAAAAATAATCGAATAGAACAAGAAAAAAAATCTGTCGAAAAATGCAGTTTTATGTTTCTTTTATTGCAGTCAATACCGACTGATTATTTTGTTTCTTTGTTTTAGTCAAAAAAAAAAAAATAATAATCGAATAGAACAAGAAAAAAATCTGTCGAAAAATGCAGTTTTATGTTTCATTTATTGCAGTCAATACCGACTGATTATTTTGTTTCTTTGTTTTAGTCAAAAAAAAAAAATAATCGAATAGAACAAGAAAAAAAATCTGTCGAAAAATGCAGTTTCATGTTTCTTTTATTGCAGTCAATACCGACTGATTATTTTGTTTCTTTGTTTTAGTCAAAAAAAAAAATAATCGAATAGAACAAGAAAAAAAATCTGTCGAAAAATGCAGTTTTATGTTTCTTTTATTGCAGTCAATACCGACTGATTATTTTGTTTCTTTGTTTTAGTAAAAAAAAAAAATAATTGAATAGAACAAGAAAAAAAATCTGTCGAAAAATGCAGTTTTATGTTTCTTTTATTGCAGTCAATACCGACTGATTATTTTGTTTCTTTGTTTCAGTCAAAAAAAAAAAAATAATCGAATAGAACAAGAAAAAAAATCTGTCGAAAAATGCAGTTTTATGTTTCTTTTATTGCAGTCAATACCGACTGATTATTTTGTTTCTTTGTTTTAGTAAAAAAAAAAAATAATTGAATAGAACAAGAAAAAAAATCTGTCGAAAAATGCAGTTTTATGTTTCTTTTATTGTAGTCAATATCGACTAATTATTTTGTTTCTTTGTTTTAGTCAAAAAAAAAAATAATCGAATAGAACAAGAAAAAAAATCTGTCGAAAAATGCAGTTTTATGTTTCTTTTATTGCAGTCAATACCGACTGATTATTTTGTTTTTTTGTTTTAGTCAAAAAAAAAAAAATAATCGAATAGAACAAGAAAAAAAATCTGTCGAAAAATGCAGTTTTATGTTTCTTTTATTGCAGTCAATACCGACTGATTATTTTGTTTCTTTGTTTTAGTCAAAAAAAAAAAAATAATCGAATAGAACAAGAAAAAAAATCTGTCGAAAAATGCAGTTTTATGTTTCTTTTATTGCAGTCAATACCGACTGATTATTTTGTTGTTTGTTTTAATCAAAAAAAAAAATCGAATATAACAAGAAAAAAAATCTGTCGAAAAATGCAGTTTTATGTTTCTTTTATTGCAGTCAATACCGACTGATTATTTTGTTTCTTTGTTTTAGTCAAAAAAAATAAATAATCGAATAGAACAAGAAAAAAAATCTGTCGAAAAATGCAGTTTTATGTTTCTTTTATTGCAGTCAATACCGACTGATTATTTTGTTTCTTTGTTTTAGTCAAAAAAAAAAATAATCGAATAGAACAAGAAAAAAAATCTGTCGAAAAATGCAGTTTTATGTTTCTTTTATTGCAGTCAATACCGACTGATTATTTTGTTTCTTTGTTTTAGTAAAAAAAAAAAAAATTGAATAGAACAAGAAAAAAATCTGTCGAAAAATGCAGTTTTATGTTTCTTTTATTGCAGTCAATACCGACTGATTATTTTGTTTCTTTGTTTTAGTCAAAAAAAAAAAAAATAATCGAATAGAACAAGAAAAAAAATCTGTCGAAAAATGCAGTTTTATGTTTCTTTTATTGCAGTCAATATCGACTAATTATTTTGTTTCTTTGTTTTAGTCAAAAAAAAAAATAATCGAATAGAACAAGAAAAAAAATCTGTCGAAAAATGCAGTTTTATGTTTCTTTTATTGCAGTCAATACCGACTGATTATTTTGTTTCTTATTTTTAGTAAAAAAAAAAAATAATCGAATAGAACAAGAAAAAAAATCTGTCGAAAAATGCAGTTTTATGTTTCTTTTATTGCAGTCAATACCGACTGATTATTTTGTTTCTTTGTTTTAGTCAAAAAAAAAAAAATAATCGAATAGAACAAGAAAAAAATCTGTCGAAAAATGCAGTTTTATGTTTCTTTTATTGCAGTCAATACCGACTGATTATTTTGTTTCTTTGTTTTAGTCAAAAAAAAAAAATAATCGAATAGAACAAGAAAAAAAATCTGTCGAAAAATGCAGTTTTATGTTTCTTTTATTGCAGTCAATACCGACTGATTATTTTGTTTCTTTGTTTTAGTCAAAAAAAAAAAAAATAATCGAATAGAACAAGAAAAAAATCTGTCGAAAAATGCAGTTTTATGTTTCATTTATTGCAGTCAATACCGACTGATTATTTTGTTTCTTTGTTTTAGTAAAAAAAAAAAAATAATCGAATAGAACAAGAAAAAAAATCTGTCGAAAAATGCAGTTTCATGTTTCTTTTATTGCAGTCAATACCGACTGATTATTTTGTTTCTTTGTTTTAGTCAAAAAAAAAAAATAATAAAATAGAACAAGAAAAAAAATCTGTCGAAAAATGCAGTTTTATGTTTCTTTTATTGCAGTCAATACCGACTGATTATTTTGTTGTTTGTTTTAATCAAAAAAAAAATCGAATATAACAAGAAAAAAAATCTGTCGAAAAATGCAGTTTTATGTTTCTTTTATTGCAGTCAATACCGACTGATTATTTTGTTTCTTTGTTTTAGTCAAAAAAAAAAAAATAATCGAATAGAACAAGAAAAAAAATCTGTCGAAAAATGCAGTTTTATGTTTCTTTTATTGCAGTCAATACCGACTGATTATTTTGTTTCTTTGTTTTAGTCAAAAAAAAAAAAAAATAATCGAATAGAACAAGAAAAAAAATCTGTCGAAAAATGCAGTTTTATGTTTCTTTTATTGCAGTCAATACCGACTGATTATTTTGTTGTTTGTTTTAATCAAAAAAAAAAATCGAATATAACAAGAAAAAAAATCTGTCGAAAAATGCAGTTTTATGTTTCTTTTATTGCAGTCAATACCGACTGATTATTTTGTTTCTTTGTTTTAGTCAAAAAAAATAAATAATCGAATAGAACAAGAAAAAAAATCTGTCGAAAAATGCAGTTTTATGTTTCTTTTATTGCAGTCAATACCGACTGATTATTTTGTTTCTTTGTTTTAGTCAAAAAAAAAAAATAATCGAATAGAACAAGAAAAAAAATCTGTCGAAAAATGCAGTTTTATGTTTCTTTTATTGCAGTCAATACCGACTGATTATTTTGTTTCTTTGTTTTAGTAAAAAAAAAAAAAAATTGAATAGAACAAGAAAAAAATCTGTCGAAAAATGCAGTTTTATGTTTCTTTTATTGCAGTCAATACCGACTGATTATTTTGTTTCTTTGTTTTAGTCAAAAAAAAAATAATAATCGAATAGAACAAGAAAAAAAATCTGTCGAAAAATGCAGTTTTATGTTTCTTTTATTGCAGTCAATATCGACTAATTATTTTGTTTCTTTGTTTTAGTCAAAAAAAAAAATAATCGAATAGAACAAGAAAAAAAATCTGTCGAAAAATGCAGTTTTATGTTTCTTTTATTGCAGTCAATACCGACTGATTATTTTGTTTCTTATTTTTAGTAAAAAAAAAAAAATAATCGAATAGAACAAGAAAAAAAATCTGTCGAAAAATGCAGTTTTATGTTTCTTTTATTGCAGTCAATACCGACTGATTATTTTGTTTCTTTGTTTTAGTAAAAAAAAAAAAAATAATCGAATAGAACAAGAAAAAAATCTGTCGAAAAATGCAGTTTTATGTTTCTTTTATTGCAGTCAATACCGACTGATTATTTTGTTTCTTTGTTTTAGTCAAAAAAAAAAAATAATCGAATAGAACAAGAAAAAAAATCTGTCGAAAAATGCAGTTTTATGTTTCTTTTATTGCAGTCAATACCGACTGATTATTTTGTTTCTTTGTTTTAGTCAAAAAAAAAAAAATAATCGAATAGAACAAGAAAAAAATCTGTCGAAAAATGCAGTTTTATGTTTCATTTATTGCAGTCAATACCGACTGATTATTTTGTTTCTTTGTTTTAGTAAAAAAAAAAAAATAATCGAATAGAACAAGAAAAAAAATCTGTCGAAAAATGCAGTTTCATGTTTCTTTTATTGCAGTCAATACCGACTGATTATTTTGTTTCTTTGTTTTAGTCAAAAAAAAAAAATAATAAAATAGAACAAGAAAAAAAATCTGTCGAAAAATGCAGTTTTATGTTTCTTTTATTGCAGTCAATACCGACTGATTATTTTGTTGTTTGTTTTAATCAAAAAAAAAAATCGAATATAACAAGAAAAAAAATCTGTCGAAAAATGCAGTTTTATGTTTCTTTTATTGCAGTCAATACCGACTGATTATTTTGTTTTTTTGTTTTAGTCAAAAAAAATAAATAATCGAATAGAACAAGAAAAAAAATCTGTCGAAAAATGCAGTTTTATGTTTCTTTTATTGCAGTCAATACCGACTGATTATTTTGTTTCTTTGTTTTAGTCAAAAAAAAAAATAATCGAATAGAACAAGAAAAAAAATCTGTCGAGAAATGCAGTTTTATGTTTCTTTTATTGCAGTCAATACCGACTGATTATTTTGTTTCTTTGTTTTAGTCAAAAAAAAAAAAATAATCGAATAGAACAAGAAAAAAAATCTGTCGAAAAATGCAGTTTTATGTTTCTTTTATTGCAGTCAATACCGACTGATTATTTTGTTTCTTTGTTTTAGTCAAAAAAAAAAATAATCGAATAGAACAAGAAAAAAATCTGTCGAAAAATGCAGTTTTATGTTTCTTTTATTGCAGTCAATATCGACTAATTATTTTGTTTCTTTGTTTTAGTCAAAAAAAAAAATAATCGAATAGAACAAGAAAAAAAATCTGTCGAAAAATGCAGTTTTATGTTTCTTTTATTGCAGTCAATACCGACTGATTATTTTGTTTCTTATTTTTAGTAAAAAAAAAAAAATAATCGAATAGAACAAGAAAAAAAATCTGTCGAAAAATGCAGTTTTATGTTTCTTTTATTGCAGTCAATACCGACTGATTATTTTGTTTCTTTGTTTTAGTCAAAAAAAAAAAAATAATCGAATAGAACAAGAAAAAAATCTGTCGAAAAATGCAGTTTTATGTTTCTTTTATTGCAGTCAATACCGACTGATTATTTTGTTTCTTTGTTTTAGTCAAAAAAAAAAATAATCGAATAGAACAAGAAAAAAAATCTGTCGAAAAATGCAGTTTTATGTTTTTTTTATTGCAGTCAATACCGACTGATTATTTTGTTTCTTTGTTTTAGTCAAAAAAAAAAAAATAATCGAATAGAACAAGAAAAAAATCTGTCGAAAAATGCAGTTTTATGTTTCATTTATTGCAGTCAATACCGACTGATTATTTTGTTTCTTTGTTTTAGTAAAAAAAAAAAAATAATCGAATAGAACAAGAAAAAAAATCTGTCGAAAAATGCAGTTTCATGTTTCTTTTATTGCAGTCAATACCGACTGATTATTTTGTTTCTTTGTTTTAGTCAAAAAAAAAAAATAATAAAATAGAACAAGAAAAAAAATCTGTCGAAAAATGCAGTTTTATGTTTCTTTTATTGCAGTCAATACCGACTGATTATTTTGTTGTTTGTTTTAATCAAAAAAAAAATCGAATATAACAAGAAAAAAATCTGTCGAAAAATGCAGTTTTATGTTTCTTTTATTGCAGTCAATACCGACTGATTATTTTGTTTCTTTGTTTTAGTCAAAAAAAATAAATAATCGAATAGAACAAGAAAAAAAATCTGTCGAAAAATGCAGTTTTATGTTTCTTTTATTGCAGTCAATACCGACTGATTATTTTGTTTCTTTGTTTTAGTCAAAAAAAAAAATAATCGAATAGAACAAGAAAAAAAATCTGTCGAGAAATGCAGTTTTATGTTTCTTTTATTGCAGTCAATACCGACTGATTATTTTGTTTCTTTGTTTTAGTCAAAAAAAAAAAAAATAATCGAATAGAACAAGAAAAAAAATCTGTCGAAAAATGCAGTTTTATGTTTCTTTTATTGCAGTCAATACCGACTGATTATTTTGTTTCTTTGTTTTAGTCAAAAAAAAAAATAATCGAATAGAACAAGAAAAAAAATCTGTCGAAAAATGCAGTTTTATGTTTCTTTTATTGCAGTCAATACCGACTGATTATTTTGTTTCTTTGTTTTAGTAAAAAAAAAAAAAAATTGAATAGAACAAGAAAAAAAATCTGTCGAAAAATGCAGTTTTATGTTTCTTTTATTGCAGTCAATACCGACTGATTATTTTGTTTCTTTGTTTTAGTCAAAAAAAAAAAATAATCGAATAGAACAAGAAAAAAAATCTGTCGAAAAATGCAGTTTTATGTTTCTTTTATTGCAGTCAATATCGACTAATTATTTTGTTTCTTTGTTTTAGTCAAAAAAAAAAATAATCGAATAGAACAAGAAAAAAAATCTGTCGAAAAATGCAGTTTTATGTTTCTTTTATTGCAGTCAATACCGACTGATTATTTTGTTTCTTATTTTTAGTAAAAAAAAAAAAATAATTGAATAGAACAAGAAAAAAAATCTGTCGAAAAATGCAGTTTTATGTTTCTTTTATTGCAGTCAATACCGACTTATTATTTTGTTTCTTTGTTTTAGTCAAAAAAAAAAAAATAATCGAATAGAACAAGAAAAAAATCTGTCGAAAAATGCAGTTTTATGTTTCTTTTATTGCAGTCAATACCGACTGATTATTTTGTTTCTTTGTTTTAGTCAAAAAAAAAAAATAATCGAATAGAACAAGAAAAAAAATCTGTCGAAAAATGCAGTTTTATGTTTCTTTTATTGCAGTCAATACCGACTGATTATTTTGTTTCTTTGTTTTAGTCAAAAAAAAAAAAAATAATCGAATAGAACAAGAAAAAAATCTGTCGAAAAATGCAGTTTTATGTTTCATTTATTGCAGTCAATACCGACTGATTATTTTGTTTCTTTGTTTTAGTAAAAAAAAAAAAATAATCGAATAGAACAAGAAAAAAAATCTGTCGAAAAATGCAGTTTTATGTTTCTTTTATTGCAGTCAATACCGACTGATTATTTTGTTTCTTTGTTTTAGTCAAAAAAAATAAATAATCGAATAGAACAAGAAAAAAAATCTGTCGAAAAATGCAGTTTTATGTTTCTTTTATTGCAGTCAATACCGACTGATTATTTTGTTTCTTTGTTTTAGTCAAAAAAAAAAATAATCGAATAGAACAAGAAAAAAAATCTGTCGAAAAATGCAGTTTTATGTTTCTTTTATTGCAGTCAATACCGACTGATTATTTTGTTTCTTTGTTTTAGTAAAAAAAAAAAATAATTGAATAGAACAAGAAAAAAAATCTGTCGAAAAATGCAGTTTTATGTTTCTTTTATTGCAGTCAATACCGACTGATTATTTTGTTTCTTTGTTTAAGTCAAAAAAAAAAAAATAATCGAATAGAACAAGAAAAAAAATCTGTCGAAAAATGCAGTTTTATGTTTCTTTTATTGCAGTCAATACCGACTGATTATTTTGTTTCTTTGTTTTAGTCAAAAAAAAAAATAATCGAATACAACAAGAAAAAAAATCTGTCGAAAAATGCAGTTTTATGTTTCTTTTATTGCAGTCAATACCGACTGATTATTTTGTTTCTTTGTTTTAGTAAAAAAAAAAAATAATTGAATAGAACAAGAAAAAAAATCTGTCGAAAAATGCAGTTTTATGTTTCTTTTATTGCAGTCAATACCGACTGATTATTTTGTTTCTTTGTTTTAGTAAAAAAAAAAATAATCGAATAGAACAAGAAAAAAAATCTGTCGAAAAATGCAGTTTTATGTTTCTTTTATTGCAGTCAATACCGACTGATTATTTTGTTTCTTTGTTTTAGTCAAAAAAAAAAATAATCGAATAGAACAAGAAAAAAAATCTGTCGAAAAATGCAGTTTTATGTTTCTTTTATTGCAGTCAATACCGACTGATTATTTTGTTTCTTTGTTTTAGTCAAAAAAAAAAAAAATAATCGAATAGAACAAGAAAAAAATCTGTCGAAAAATGCAGTTTTATGTTTCTTTTATTGCAGTCAATACCGACTGATTATTTTGTTTCTTTGTTTTAGTCAAAAAAAAAAATAATCGAATAGAACAAGAAAAAAAATCTGTCGAAAAATGCAGTTTTATGTTTCTTTTATTGCAGTCAATACCGACTGATTATTTTGTTTCTTTGTTTTAGTCAAAAAAAAAAAATAATCGAATAGAACAAGAAAAAAATCTGTCGAAAAATGCAGTTTTATGTTTCTTTTATTGCAGTCAATACCGACTGATTATTTTGTTTCTTTGTTTTAGTCAAAAAAAAAAATAATCGAATAGAACAAGAAAAAAATCTGTCGAAAAATGCAGTTTTATGTTTCTTTTATTGCAGTCAATACCGACTGATTATTTTGTTTCTTTGTTTTAGTCAAAAAAAAATAATAATAATCGAATAGAACAAGAAAAAAATCTGTCGAAAAATGCAGTTTTATGTTTCTTTTATTGCAGTCAATACCGACTGATTATTTTGTTTCTTTGTTTTAGTCAAAAAAAAAAAATAATCGAATAGAACAAGAAAAAAAATCTGTCGAAAAATGCAGTTTTATGTTTCTTTTATTGCAGTCAATACCGACTGATTATTTTGTTTCTTTGTTTTAGTCAAAAAAAAAAATAATCGAATAGAACAAGAAAAAAAATCTGTCGAAAAATGCAGTTTTATGTTTCTTTTATTGCAGTCAATACCGACTGATTATTTTGTTTCTTTGTTTTAGTAAAAAAAAAAAAAATTGAATAGAACAAGAAAAAAAATCTGTCGAAAAATGCAGTTTTATGTTTCTTTTATTGCAGTCAATACCGACTGATTATTTTGTTTCTTTGTTTTAGTCAAAAAAAAAAATAATCGAATAGAACAAGAAAAAAAATCTGTCGAAAAATGCAGTTTTATGTTTCTTTTATTGCAGTCAATATCGACTAATTATTTTGTTTCTTTGTTTTAGTCAAAAAAAAAATAATCGAATAGAACAAGAAAAAAAATCAGTCGAAAAATGCAGTTTTATGTTTCTTTTATTGCAGTCAATACCGACTGATTATTTTGTTTCTTATTTTTAGTAAAAAAAAAAAAATAATCGAATAGAACAAGAAAAAAAATTCGTCGAAAAATGCAGTTTTATGTTTCTTTTATTGCAGTCAATACCGACTGATTATTTTGTTTCTTTGTTTTAGTCAAAAAAAAAAAAATAATCGAATAGAACAAGAAAAAAATCTGTCGAAAAATGCAGTTTTATGTTTCTTTTATTGCAGTCAATACCGACTGATTATTTTGTTTCTTTGTTTTAGTCAAAAAAAAAAAAAATAATCGAATAGAACAAGAAAAAAAATCTGTCGAAAAATGCAGTTTTATGTTTCTTTTATTGCAGTCAATACCGACTGATTATTTTGTTTCTTTGTTTTAGTCAAAAAAAAAAAATAATCGAATAGAACAAGAAAAAAAATCTGTCGAAAAATGCAGTTTTATGTTTCTTTTATTGCAGTCAATACCGACTGATTATTTTGTTTCTTTGTTTTAGTCAAAAAAAAAAAATAATTGAATAGAACAAGAAAAAAAATCTGTCGAAAAATGCAGTTTTATGTTTCTTTTATTGCAGTCAATACCGACTGATTATTTTGTTTCTTTGTTTCAGTCAAAAAAAAAAATAATCGAATAGAACAAGAAAAGAAATCTGTCGAAAAATGCAGTTTTATGTTTCTTTTATTGCAGTCAATACCGACTGATTATTTTGTTTCTTTGTTTTAGTAAAAAAAAAAAATAATTGAATAGAACAAGAAAAAAAATCTGTCGAAAAATGCAGCTTTATGTTTCTTTTATTGTAGTCAATATCGACTAATTATTTTGTTTCTTTGTTTTAGTCAAAAAAAAAAATAATCGAATAGAACAAGAAAAAAAATCTGTCGAAAAATGCAGTTTTATGTTTCTTTTATTGCAGTCAATACCGACTGATTATTTTGTTTCTTTGTTTTAGTCAAAAAAAAAAAATAATCGAATAGAACAAGAAAAAAATCTGTCGAAAAATGCAGTTTTATGTTTCTTTTATTGCAGTCAATACCGACTGATTATTTTGTTTCTTTGTTTTAGTCAAAAAAAAAAATAATCGAATAGAACAAGAAAAAAATCTGTCGAAAAATGCAGTTTTATGTTTCTTTTATTGCAGTCAATACCGACTGATTATTTTGTTTCTTTGTTTTAGTCAAAAAAAAAAAAATAATAATCGAATAGAACAAGAAAAAAATCTGTCGAAAAATGCAGTTTTATGTTTCTTTTATTGCAGTCAATACCGACTGATTATTTTGTTTCTTTGTTTTAGTCAAAAAAAAAAATAATCGAATAGAACAAGAAAAAAAATCTGTCGAAAAATGCAGTTTTATGTTTCTTTTATTGCAGTCAATACCGACTGATTATTTTGTTTCTTTGTTTTAGTCAAAAAAAAAATAATCGAATAGAACAAGAAAAAAAATCTGTCGAAAAATGCAGTTTTATGTTTCTTTTATTGCAGTCAATACCGACTGATTATTTTGTTTCTTTGTTTTAGTCAAAAAAAAAAAAATAATCGAATAGAACAAGAAAAAAAATCTGTCGAAAAATGCAGTTTTATGTTTCTTTTATTGCAGTCAATACCGACTGATTATTTTGTTTCTTTGTTTTAGTCAAAAAAAAAAAAATAATCGAATAGAACAAGAAAAAAAATCTGTCGAAAAATGCAGTTTTATGTTTCTTTTATTGCAGTCAATACCGACTGATTATTTTGTTTCTTTGTTTTAGTCAAAAAAAAAAATAATTGAATAGAACAAGAAAAAAAATCTGTCGAAAAATGCAGTTTTATGTTTCTTTTATTGCAGTCAATACCGACTGATTATTTTGTTTCTTTGTTTTAGTCAAAAAAAAAAAATAATCGAATAGAACAAGAAAAGAAATCTGTCGAAAAATGCAGTTTTATGTTTCTTTTATTGCAGTCAATACCGACTGATTATTTTGTTTCTTTGTTTTAGTAAAAAAAAAAAATAATTGAATAGAACAAGAAAAAAAATCTGTCGAAAAATGCAGCTTTATGTTTCTTTTATTGTAGTCAATATCGACTAATTATTTTGTTTCTTTGTTTTAGTCAAAAAAAAAAATAATCGAATAGAACAAGAAAAAAAATCTGTCGAAAAATGCAGTTTTATGTTTCTTTTATTGCAGTCAATACCGACTGATTATTTTGTTTTTTTGTTTTAGTCAAAAAAAAAAATAATCGAATAGAACAAGAAAAAAAATCTGTCGAAAAATGCAGTTTTATGTTTCTTTTATTGCAGTCAATACCGACTGATTATTTTGTTTCTTTGTTTTAGTCAAAAAAAAAAATCGAATATAACAAGAAAAAAAATCTGTCGAAAAATGCAGTTTTATGTTTCTTTTATTGCAGTCAATACCGACTGATTATTTTGTTTCTTTGTTTTAGTCAAAAAAAATAAATAATCGAATAGAACAAGAAAAAAAATCTGTCGAAAAATGCAGTTTTATGTTTCTTTTATTGCAGTCAATACCGACTGATTATTTTGTTTCTTTGTTTTAGTAAAAAAAAAAATAATCGAATAGAACAAGAAAAAAAATCTGTCGAAAAATGCAGTTTTATGTTTCTTTTATTGCAGTCAATACCGACTGATTATTTTGTTTCTTTGTTTTAGTCAAAAAAAAAAAATAATCGAATAGAACTAGAAAAAAAATCTGTCGAAAAATGCAGTTTTATGTTTCATTTATTGCAGTCAATACCGACTGATTATTTTGTTTCTTTGTTTTAGTCAAAAAAAATAAATAATCGAATAGAACAAGAAAAAAAATCTGTCGAAAAATGCAGTTTTATGTTTCTTTTATTGCAGTCAATACCGACTGATTATTTTGTTTCTTTGTTTTAGTCAAAAAAAAAATAATCGAATAGAACAAGAAAAAAAATCTGTCGAAAAATGCAGTTTTATGTTTCTTTTATTGCAGTCAATACCGACTGATTATTTTGTTTCTTTGTTTTAGTCAAAAAAAAAAAATAATTGAATAGAACAAGAAAAAAAATCTGTCGAAAAATGCAGTTTTATGTTTCTTTTATTGCAGTCAATACCGACTGATTATTTTGTTTCTTTGTTTCAGTCCAAAAAAAAAAAATAATCGAATAGAACAAGAAAAAAAATCTGTCGAAAAATGCAGTTTTATGTTTCTTTTATTGCAGTCAATACCGACTGATTATTTTGTTTCTTTGTTTTAGTAAAAAAAAAAAATTGAATAGAACAAGAAAAAAAATCTGTCGAAAAATGCAGTTTTATGTTTCTTTTATTGTAGTCAATATCGACTAATTATTTTGTTTCTTTGTTTTAGTCAAAAAAAAAATAATCGAATAGAACAAGAAAAAAAATCTGTCGAAAAATGCAGTTTTATGTTTCTTTTATTGCAGTCAATACCGACTGATTATTTTGTTTTTTTGTTTTAGTCAAAAAAAAAAAAAATCGAATAGAACAAGAAAAAAAATCTGTCGAAAAATGCAGTTTTATGTTTCTTTTATTGCAGTCAATACCGACTGATTATTTTGTTTCTTTGTTTTAGTCAAAAAAAAAAAAAATAATCGAATAGAACAAGAAAAAAAATCTGTCGAAAAATGCAGTTTTATGTTTCTTTTATTGCAGTCAATACCGACTGATTATTTTGTTGTTTGTTTTAATAAAAAAAAAAATCGAATATAACAAGAAAAAAAATCTGTCGAAAAATGCAGTTTTATGTTTCTTTTATTGCAGTCTATACCGACTGATTATTTTGTTTCTTTGTTTTAGTCAAAAAAAATAAATAATCGAATAGAACAAGAAAAAAAATCTGTCGAAAAATGCAGTTTTATGTTTCTTTTATTGCAGTCAATACCGACTGATTATTTTGTTTCTTTGTTTTAGTCAAAAAAAAAAATAATCGAATAGAACAAGAAAAAAAATCTGTCGAAAAATGCAGTTTTATGTTTCTTTTATTGCAGTCAATACCGACTGATTATTTTGTTTCTTTGTTTTAGTCAAAAAAAAAATAATCGAATACAACAAGAAAAAAAATCTGTCGAAAAATGCAGTTTTATGTTTCTTTTATTGCAGTCAATACCGACTGATTATTTTGTTTCTTTGTTTAAGTCAAAAAAAAAAAATAATCGAATAGAACAAGAAAAAAAATCTGTCGAAAAATGCAGTTTTATGTTTCTTTTATTGCAGTCAATACCGACTGATTATTTTGTTTCTTTGTTTTAGTCAAAAAAAAAAATAATCGAATACAACAAGAAAAAAAATCCGTCGAAAAATGCAGTTTTATGTTTCTTTTATTGCAGTCAATACCGACTGATTATTTTGTTTCTTTGTTTTAGTAAAAAAAAAAAAATAATTGAATAGAACAAGAAAAAAAATCTGTCGAAAAATGCAGTTTTATGTTTCTTTTATTGCAGTCAATACCGACTGATTATTTTGTTTCTTTGTTTTAGTAAAAAAAAAAAATAATCGAATAGAACAAGAAAAAAAATCTGTCGAAAAATGCAGTTTTATGTTTCTTTTATTGCAGTCAATACCGACTGATTATTTTGTTTCTTTGTTTTAGTCAAAAAAAAAAATAATCGAATAGAACTAGAAAAAAAATCTGTCGAAAAATGCAGTTTTATGTTTCTTTTATTGCAGTCAATACCGACTGATTATTTTGTTTCTTTGTTTTAGTCAAAAAAAAAAAAATCGAATAGAACAAGAAAAAAATCTGTCGAAAAATGCAGTTTTATGTTTCTTTTATTGCAGTCAATACCGACTGATTATTTTGTTTCTTTGTTTTAGTCAAAAAAAAAAATAATCGAATAGAACAAGAAAAAAATCTGTCGAAAAATGCAGTTTTATGTTTCTTTTATTGCAGTCAATACCGACTGATTATTTTGTTTCTTTGTTTTAATCAAAAAAAAAAATCGAATAGAACAAGAAAAAAAATCTGTCGAAAAATGCAGTTTTATGTTTCTTTTATTGCAGTCAATACCGACTGATTATTTTGTTTATTTGTTTTAGTCAAAAAAAAAAAAATAATCGAATAGAACAAGAAAAAAAATCCGTCGAAAAATGCAGTTTTATGTTTCTTTTATTGCAGTCAATACCGACTGATTATTTTGTTTCTTTGTTTTAGTAAAAAAAAAAAAATAATTGAATAGAACAAGAAAAAAAATCTGTCGAAAAATGCAGTTTTATGTTTCTTTTATTGCAGTCAATACCGACTGATTATTTTGTTTCTTTGTTTTAGTCAAAAAAAAAATAATCGAATAGAACAAGAAAAAAAATCTGTCGAAAAATGCAGTTTTATGTTTCTTTTATTGCAGTCAATATCGACTAATTATTTTGTTTGTTTGTTTTAGTCAAAAAAAAAAAATAATCGAATAGAACAAGAAAAAAAATCTGTCGAAAAATGCAGTTTTATGTTTCTTTTATTGCAGTCAATACCGACTGATTATTTTGTTTCTTTGTTTTAGTCAAAAAAAAAAATAATCGAATACAACAAGAAAAAAAATCCGTCGAAAAATGCAGTTTTATGTTTCTTTTATTGCAGTCAATACCGACTGATTATTTTGTTTCTTTGTTTTAGTAAAAAAAAAAAATAATTGAATAGAACAAGAAAAAAAATCTGTCGAAAAATGCAGTTTTATGTTTCTTTTATTGCAGTCAATACCGACTGATTATTTTGTTTCTTTGTTTTAGTAAAAAAAAAAAATAATCGAATAGAACAAGAAAAAAAATCTGTCGAAAAATGCAGTTTTATGTTTCTTTTATTGCAGTCAATACCGACTGATTATTTTGTTTCTTTGTTTTAGTCAAAAAAAAAAATAATCGAATAGAACTAGAAAAAAAATCTGTCGAAAAATGCAGTTTTATGTTTCTTTTATTGCAGTCAATACCGACTGATTATTTTGTTTCTTTGTTTTAGTCAAAAAAAAAAAAAAAATCGAATAGAACAAGAAAAAAATCTGTCGAAAAATGCAGTTTTATGTTTCTTTTATTGCAGTCAATACCGACTGATTATTTTGTTTCTTTGTTTTAGTCAAAAAAAAAAATAATCGAATAGAACAAGAAAAAAATCTGTCGAAAAATGCAGTTTTATGTTTCTTTTATTGCAGTCAATACCGACTGATTATTTTGTTTCTTTGTTTTAATCAAAAAAAAAAATCGAATAGAACAAGAAAAAAAATCTGTCGAAAAATGCAGTTTTATGTTTCTTTTATTGCAGTCAATACCGACTGATTATTTTGTTTATTTGTTTTAGTCAAAAAAAAAAAAAAAATCGAATAGAACAAGAAAAAAAATCCGTCGAAAAATGCAGTTTTATGTTTCTTTTATTGCAGTCAATACCGACTGATTATTTTGTTTCTTTGTTTTAGTAAAAAAAAAAAATAATTGAATAGAACAAGAAAAAAAATCTGTCGAAAAATGCAGTTTTATGTTTCTTTTATTGCAGTCAATACCGACTGATTATTTTGTTTCTTTGTTTTAGTCAAAAAAAAATAATCGAATAGAACAAGAAAAAAAATCTGTCGAAAAATGCAGTTTTATGTTTCTTTTATTGCAGTCAATACCGACTGATTATTTTGTTTCTTTGTTTTAGTCAAAAAAAAAAATAATCGAATACAACAAGAAAAAAAATCTGTCGAAAAATGCAGTTTTATGTTTCTTTTATTGCAGTCAATACCGACTGATTATTTTGTTTCTTTGTTTTAGTAAAAAAAAAAAAATAATTGAATAGAACAAGAAAAAAAATCCGTCGAAAAATGCAGTTTTATGTTTCTTTTATTGCAGTCAATACCGACTGATTATTTTGTTTCTTTGTTTTAGTCAAAAAAAAAATAATCGAATAGAACAAGAAAAAAAATCTGTCGAAAAATGCAGTTTTATGTTTCTTTTATTGCAGTCAATACCGACTGATTATTTTGTTTCTTTGTTTTAGTCAAAAAAAAAAATAATCGAATAGAACAAGAAAAAAAATCTGTCGAAAAATGCAGTTTTATGTTTCTTTTATTGTAGTCAATACCGACTGATTATTTTGTTTCTTTGTTTTAGTCAAAAAAAAAAAAATAATCGAATAGAACAAGAAAAAAATCTGTCGAAAAATGCAGTTTTATGTTTCTTTTATTGCAGTCAATACCGACTGATTATTTTGTTTCTTTGTTTTAGTCAAAAAAAAAAAATTATCGAATAGAACAAGAAAAAAATCTGTCGAAAAATGCAGTTTTATGTTTCTTTTATTGCAGTCAATACCGACTGATTATTTTGTTTCTTTTTTTTAGTCAAAAAAAAAAAATAATCGAATAGAACAAGAAAAAAAATCTGTCGAAAAATGCAGTTTTATGTTTGCTTTTATTGCAGTCAATACCGACTGATTATTTTGTTTCTTTGTTTTAGTCAAAAAAAAAAAATAATCGAATAGAACAAGAAAAAAAATCTGTCGAAAAATGCAGTTTTATGTTTCTTTTATTGCAGTCAATACCGACTGATTATTTTGTTTCTTTGTTTTAGTCAAAAAAAAAAAATAATCGAATAGAACAAGAAAAAAAATCCGTCGAAAAATGCAGTTTTATGTTTCTTTTATTGCAGTCAATACCGACTGATTATTTTGTTTCTTTGTTTTAGTAAAAAAAAAAAAATAATTGAATAGAACAAGAAAAAAAATCTGTCGAAAAATGCAGTTTTATGTTTCTTTTATTGCAGTCAATACCGACTGATTATTTTGTTTCTTTGTTTTAGTCAAAAAAAAAATAATCGAATAGAACAAGAAAAAAAATCTGTCGAAAAATGCAGTTTTATGTTTCTTTTATTGCAGTCAATATCGACTAATTATTTTGTTTCTTTGTTTTAGTCAAAAAAAAAAATAATCGAATAGAACAAGAAAAAAAATCTGTCGAAAAATGCAGTTTTATGTTTCTTTTATTGCAGTCAATACCGACTGATTATTTTGTTTCTTTGTTTTAGTAAAAAAAAAAAAAATAATCGAATAGAACAAGAAAAAAAATCTGTCGAAAAATGCAGTTTTATGTTTCTTTTATTGCAGTCAATACCGACTGATTATTTTGTTTCTTTGTTTTAGTCCAAAAAAAAAAAAAATAATAATCGAATAGAACAAGAAAAAAATCTGTCGAAAAATGCAGTTTTATGTTTCTTTTATTGCAGTCAATACCGACTGATTATTTTGTTTCTTTGTTTTAGTAAAAAAAAAATAAATAATCGAATAGAACAAGAAAAAAAATCGGTCGAAAAATGCAGTTTTATGTTTCTTTTATTGCAGTCAATACCGACTGATTATTTTGTTTCTTTGTTTTAGTCAAAAAAAAAAAAAATAATCGAATAGAACAAGAAAAAAATCCGTCGAAAAATGCAGTTTTATGTTTCTTTTATTGCAGTCAATACCGACTGATTATTTTGTTTCTTTGTTTTAGTCAAAAAAAAAAATAATCGAATACAACAAGAAAAAAAATCCGTCGAAAAATGCAGTTTTATGTTTCTTTTATTGCAGTCAATACCGACTGATTATTTTGTTTCTTTGTTTTAGTAAAAAAAAAAAATAATTGAATAGAACAAGAAAAAAAATCTGTCGAAAAATGCAGTTTTATGTTTCTTTTATTGCAGTCAATACCGACTGATTATTTTGTTTCTTTGTTTTAGTAAAAAAAAAAAATAATCGAATAGAACAAGAAAAAAAATCTGTCGAAAAATGCAGTTTTATGTTTCTTTTATTGCAGTCAATACCGACTGATTATTTTGTTTCTTTGTTTTAGTCAAAAAAAAAAATAATCGAATAGAACTAGAAAAAAAATCTGTCGAAAAATGCAGTTTTATGTTTCTTTTATTGCAGTCAATACCGACTGATTATTTTGTTTCTTTGTTTTAGTCAAAAAAAAAAAAAAAATCGAATAGAACAAGAAAAAAATCTGTCGAAAAATGCAGTTTTATGTTTCTTTTATTGCAGTCAATACCGACTGATTATTTTGTTTCTTTGTTTTAGTCAAAAAAAAAAATAATCGAATAGAACAAGAAAAAAATCTGTCGAAAAATGCAGTTTTATGTTTCTTTTATTGCAGTCAATACCGACTGATTATTTTGTTTCTTTGTTTTAATCAAAAAAAAAAATCGAATAGAACAAGAAAAAAAATCTGTCGAAAAATGCAGTTTTATGTTTCTTTTATTGCAGTCAATACCGACTGATTATTTTGTTTATTTGTTTTAGTCAAAAAAAAAAAAAAAAATCGAATAGAACAAGAAAAAAAATCCGTCGAAAAATGCAGTTTTATGTTTCTTTTATTGCAGTCAATACCGACTGATTATTTTGTTTCTTTGTTTTAGTAAAAAAAAAAAATAATTGAATAGAACAAGAAAAAAAATCTGTCGAAAAATGCAGTTTTATGTTTCTTTTATTGCAGTCAATACCGACTGATTATTTTGTTTCTTTGTTTTAGTCAAAAAAAAAATAATCGAATAGAACAAGAAAAAAAATCTGTCGAAAAATGCAGTTTTATGTTTCTTTTATTGCAGTCAATACCGACTGATTATTTTGTTTCTTTGTTTTAGTCAAAAAAAAAAATAATCGAATACAACAAGAAAAAAAATCTGTCGAAAAATGCAGTTTTATGTTTCTTTTATTGCAGTCAATACCGACTGATTATTTTGTTTCTTTGTTTTAGTAAAAAAAAAAAAATAATTGAATAGAACAAGAAAAAAAATCCGTCGAAAAATGCAGTTTTATGTTTCTTTTATTGCAGTCAATACCGACTGATTATTTTGTTTCTTTGTTTTAGTCAAAAAAAAAAATAATCGAATAGAACAAGAAAAAAAATCTGTCGAAAAATGCAGTTTTATGTTTCTTTTATTGCAGTCAATACCGACTGATTATTTTGTTTCTTTGTTTTAGTCAAAAAAAAAAATAATCGAATAGAACAAGAAAAAAAATCTGTCGAAAAATGCAGTTTTATGTTTCTTTTATTGTAGTCAATACCGACTGATTATTTTGTTTCTTTGTTTTAGTCAAAAAAAAAAAAATAATCGAATAGAACAAGAAAAAAATCTGTCGAAAAATGCAGTTTTATGTTTCTTTTATTGCAGTCAATACCGACTGATTATTTTGTTTCTTTGTTTTAGTCAAAAAAAAAAAATTATCGAATAGAACAAGAAAAAAATCTGTCGAAAAATGCAGTTTTATGTTTCTTTTATTGCAGTCAATACCGACTGATTATTTTGTTTCTTTTTTTTAGTCAAAAAAAAAAAATAATCGAATAGAACAAGAAAAAAAATCTGTCGAAAAATGCAGTTTTATGTTTGCTTTTATTGCAGTCAATACCGACTGATTATTTTGTTTCTTTGTTTTAGTCAAAAAAAAAAAATAATCGAATAGAACAAGAAAAAAAATCTGTCGAAAAATGCAGTTTTATGTTTCTTTTATTGCAGTCAATACCGACTGATTATTTTGTTTCTTTGTTTTAGTCAAAAAAAAAAAATAATCGAATAGAACAAGAAAAAAAATCCGTCGAAAAATGCAGTTTTATGTTTCTTTTATTGCAGTCAATACCGACTGATTATTTTGTTTCTTTGTTTTAGTAAAAAAAAAAAAATAATTGAATAGAACAAGAAAAAAAATCTGTCGAAAAATGCAGTTTTATGTTTCTTTTATTGCAGTCAATACCGACTGATTATTTTGTTTCTTTGTTTTAGTCAAAAAAAAAATAATCGAATAGAACAAGAAAAAAAATCTGTCGAAAAATGCAGTTTTATGTTTCTTTTATTGCAGTCAATATCGACTAATTATTTTGTTTCTTTGTTTTAGTCAAAAAAAAAAATAATCGAATAGAACAAGAAAAAAAATCTGTCGAAAAATGCAGTTTTATGTTTCTTTTATTGCAGTCAATACCGACTGATTATTTTGTTTCTTTGTTTTAGTAAAAAAAAAAAAAATAATCGAATAGAACAAGAAAAAAAATCTGTCGAAAAATGCAGTTTTATGTTTCTTTTATTGCAGTCAATACCGACTGATTATTTTGTTTCTTTGTTTTAGTCCAAAAAAAAAAAAAATAATAATCGAATAGAACAAGAAAAAAATCTGTCGAAAAATGCAGTTTTATGTTTCTTTTATTGCAGTCAATACCGACTGATTATTTTGTTTCTTTGTTTTAGTCAAAAAAAAAAATAATCGAATAGAACAAGAAAAAAAATCTGTCGAAAAATGCAGTTTTATGTTTCTTTTATTGCAGTCAATACCGACTGATTATTTTGTTTCTTTGTTTTAGTAAAAAAAAAAAAAATAATCGAATAGAACAAGAAAAAAAATCTGTCGAAAAATGCAGTTTTATGTTTCTTTTATTGCAGTCAATACCGACTGATTATTTTGTTTCTTTGTTTTAGTCCAAAAAAAAAAAAAATAATAATCGAATAGAACAAGAAAAAAATCTGTCGAAAAATGCAGTTTTATGTTTCTTTTATTGCAGTCAATACCGACTGATTATTTTGTTTCTTTGTTTTAGTAAAAAAAAAATAAATAATCGAATAGAACAAGAAAAAAAATCGGTCGAAAAATGCAGTTTTATGTTTCTTTTATTGCAGTCAATACCGACTGATTATTTTGTTTCTTTGTTTTAGTCAAAAAAAAAAAAATAATCGAATAGAACAAGAAAAAAATCCGTCGAAAAATGCAGTTTTATGTTTCTTTTATTGCAGTCAATACCGACTGATTATTTTGTTTCTTTGTTTTAGTCAAAAAAAAAAATAAATAATCGAATAGAACAAGAAAAAAAATCTGTCGAAAAATGCAGTTTTATGTTTCTTTTATTGCAGTCAATACCGACTGATTATTTTGTTTCTTTGTTTTAGTCAAAAAAAAAAAAAAAAAAAATAGAAGAACTAAAACTTTTAGATCTTTTTTTTTTTTTTTTTTTTTTGTCATTTTTGGAATTTTTACTAATTTCGACATGACATGTAATTAGGTAATAATGTTTTTACTTAAAATATACACGCATCGTTGATTTTTTGTTGTTATTCATTTGAATTGTATTTTTCAACAATTTCTTCGGTGATATTGTGATCTTAAATTTTTAATTTAATTTTTTCTAAAAATTGTGATTTCATTTTTTTTTTCTTACACAAGCAAAACCTCCCACTAACCAAATAGCAACGCATTAATATTTGTGAAAAAGTAATATTTATTTGCAAAAGTCAGACACATTAATATTCGCAAAATGATAAATAAAACGGACAAATTCATATCTGCACATATTTCCATGATTAATATTTTCTTCTGTTTCTGCTGCGAAAAAAGTAATTAAGAAAATCTGACAATCATTTTGGGAGTTAATTAAGAAATTGAATTTTTTTATCTAAACTCTGTAAATTAGAATTTACAATTTATTATTCGACAAGGAATATAATTTGAAACTTATAATTTATTGTGTGTGTGTGTGTGTGTGTGTGTGTGTGTGTGTGTGTGTGTGTGTGCGTGCGTGCGTGCGTGCGTGCGTGCGTGCGTGCGTGCGTGCGTGTGTGTGTGTGTGTGTGTGTGTGTGTGTGTGTGTGTGTTAGGGAGTTTCCGTTCTGTCTCCACTTGGATCTTCCGACCACTCTGTTGGATCAGTTAAGATAAAAATGAAATGTAAAAAGTCTTCAGACGTACCTCTCCATCGTACAGTATATTGATACTCTATGCCAGACTGGGATAGCTTCCCAGATTTATATAAGATCTACCTCTGCGTTCCATATTTAAAAAGGATGTGTCCTCTATAGTATCAGTCCTGATAGAATGGTTAATTGTAGGTATTGACCGTTTCATATCCTAGGAAAAGTTCCACCAAAAACCTAACAGCCAGCCGTGTTTCTCTCCAGAATGTGCTGCTGCCATTGCGCATAGAAATCACTTTTTCCATTGCTTCAAACATAATAGATGTACTGAGACTAAAGCTGCTTTCAGGACTGCCAGCAACCATTGTAAGAAAGTAATAAAGAATGCAACAGAGTTCTATGCTCAGTCCGTCAAGTCCAAAGTAGCTGAGCAGTGGCTTGGTTCCCACTAGTTTTGGCAAATAGCAAACAGAATCCTGAACAGAAGCGTGTGCTCTATCCCAACTATCATCAATGGACCTGAGGTAATCTCATAAGCATCATACAAAGCCAAACTCTTTACCAAGAATTTTGAAGCTTTGTGACAATGGCCACCAACCCCCAATATTTCCTCCTGTATCAGAAAACACACTATGTGATATACAAATATCTGTATGTGATGTTGCCAAGCTAATCAAAAACCTTGATTCCAGTAAAGCAATTGGCCCTGTCGGTATTCCAATTATAGTACTCAAAAAACTTCAACCAGAACTAGCACCCATACATACAAAACTGTTTAAACGTTGTCTTAAGGAGAAAAGCTTCCCATCACCCTGGAAATCTCATCAGTATGCCCTGTATTTAAGAATTCAGGTGATCGCTCATCTCCCTCTCAGTACAGGCCAATAAGTCTCCTGTGCATCATGAGTAAGTTGCAGGAATCTTGGTTAAATAGAGAAGTAATCAACCATCTCAGCAAAAATAACCTTCTTAGTGACACATATGGTTTCCATTCTGCTAGATCTACAGCAGATGTGCTTACAGTTATATCTCATAGGATTAGCGAATTTCTCGACGGAGGCAACCTTTCTAGGGCAATTGCTCTTGACATATCAAAAGCCTTTGATAGGGTATGGCATAAAGGTTTACTTCACAAGATCTCCAGTTATGGTATAGCTACAAATGTCTTCTCAATTATCAAATCATTTCTCTCTGATAGGTTCATAAGAGTAGTAGTTGATGGGCAGAAATCAGAAGCTCACAGTATTAATGCTGGAGTCCCTCAGGGGCCCAACTCTCTTCCTGATTTACATTAATGATCTTCCAAATCACATCCTTAGATCATTTGTAGGCATTTATGCTAATGACACTACCATTTATAGTAGCACATCTAAGACAGTAAACAACCAAGTTCTCTCCGATTCTCTCTCCTCTGATCTTGATCACATTGTACAATGGGGAAAGGAGTGGTTGGTTACTTTTAATGCATCTAAAACCAAGCTTCTATCTTTACATCATCAACACTCTGATCCCCATCTGGCATCAGTTGAAATGAATGTGTCTCATCTTGGGGAGGCCTCATGTTTTGACAAGCTTCTGGGCTTGACCTTTACTCCTGATCTGAAATGGAATACATACATCAAATCTGTTGCCAAGGCCGCTGGAAAAATGGTGGGATCTTTCTAGCGATCCAGTAGATATCTCTCTGCTGATGCAATTCTCTATCTATATAAGAGCCAACTTCGTCCAAGAATCGAGTACTGTTGCCACATCTGAGCAGGAGCTGCTAGAAAGGACTTGTCCTGCCTTGATAGAATTCAAAATAGACTTCGTAGCCTCGTAGGAGATGTCCTTTTCTCTTCCTTGCAACCTCTATCTCACAGAAGAGATGTAGCAAGTTTGTCTTTGCTTTATCGTTATTTTCATGGCAAGTCCTCGACTGAACTTCAATCAAATTTTCACAAGAAACACTCGTCTAGCTGAAAACACTATCAATAATTCCCCCCACTCTTTATGTGTTTCTAAACCTAAATGTAGATTCCATGAACAAATCTTCTTTCTTAGAACTGCACACCTATGAAACTGTTTTCCGTTTTCCTGCTTTCCAGCTGACTACAATATGGTTGTCTTCAAGTCCAATGTAAACAAGTTCTTGATAAGCCGTTCCCCTTAAGTTAACAGATTTACTGAATTTCCATTACTGACAATTACTATATTGTTCAATTGACTGCTGTACACTCTTTAACCCTTATCCTCGAGTGGCCCCTGGGCCTTTATAAATGGTGATGACTATGAAAAAAACAAAAAAATGTATGGTACTTATGCAGAATACTGATTGCACTGAAATAATAACGTTATTATTTATTATTTAGAAACCTATTCTTAACGTGGGAGGGTGGGCTTTTTTTTTGTTAACTATTCTGAACTTTTACCTAACAATTTAATTTTAGGCACCGCCAAAAATGGCCGCAAAATCAAGTTGTTGTTGTTTTTTAAAACGAAATTACATTTATTAAAATCCATTATTTCTGAGTAACTTTTTTTTTCCAGAAAGATAAAACCCTGAATTTTATCATATAGAAAACAGAATAATGTAAAACTTTTTCTACTATTTTAAATGTTAAATTTTCCCAAAAAGCTAACAATTGACATTTTTTGTCTTGCACAAAAAACGTACATAAATATTTAAAAAAAAAAAAAAGGTTTTTGAAATAATTAATTTATTTATTTATTGTCTAACTAAGATTTAGGATGATTTTCTAAGAGAATATGCAAAAATATTATAATATAAGTACCTGGATTTCAAATAATTCCACTTATTCATATAGGTAACCAGTTATTTCGCGTCGATCTAGAGTCTAAATCGACACTGTTTACGTTTGCGTTTGATAAAAAGCAAACTATGGAAGACCAAACAGGCCAAAAAAACTTATTTTTCAGTGACGAAAATTTCAATGTATTATTAAGCTGAGGCTGGCCAGTACCAGATGGGTGACCATTTGTATGAGTTTGGTTTCTAATGTGTATGTGTGTGGGGGCCAGGCTCCCCAAAATGGGGGGGGGGGCAATTTAAAGCAGAATAAAAAAAAATTATTTCAGCGCGTTTGGTCCACCGTAGTCGAAAGGCGGCAAACGTTTTCAAACGGGATCGAAAAAAATGATGCTATTTTTTACACAAAGGGCACAATATTTATCGATTTTTTTTTTTTGTATCGATTCTTCAAAGCATGTCCTGTTTAATAATGGTTATGCATTATTCGGCTCGCTAAAAAAAAATTGTTAATTTATTTATCAAAGATTTTAAAATGGCTTTTTTCGTATAAATATTAAAAAAAATTTTTTTTGTTGTTTTGCTTAACTTAAATTAATTATTTTACTTAACATATTCACCGAATTTCACACTTCAAAACTCAAAAGCGGGATAATTAAACACAATCGAAGTTCTGATATTCAGACGTCAAAATAAGGTATGCAAACAATTTTTTTTTTTTAATCTATAATTCTGTCCCTTACAACAACACAATATGCTTTGTTCAGTTTCAGATGATTATTTTAAGCATGTTTGTTCCCACTTCAAAACAAGGGGGGGTTGTAAGCCAAAAATATATATATATATATAAATATCGTTTATGAAAAATAAGTACAGTTACTACAGTTATAAAGTTCATTCTTCTCTTAATAATCGCTGAAAATTTCGTATTGATCGGATAATTATCTGATTTTTGGTAGATTTTTAAAAAGACGGTCCGTCAAAAAGTACTGACCTGCCCCCCCCCCCCAGTTTTGGCGGTGCTTATTTAATAAACAAAAGCTACCGTAAAAATTGAATTTAACTTGAAATTCATGTCTAAAAAAACACGCTCCGTACTCTGCATAACGACTAAATTTATATATAAGGTACAAAGTTAAAATCTAGTGTTTCTTTTTTTTGTTTTGTTTTTTTTTGGGGGGGGGGGGAGATTTTTAGTTTTTTTGTTAATCTAGCGGGTTTTCAAAATCTCGGTTACGAAAAGTAAAAAATCTAGCGATTTTCTGGAGATTTTATGTCCCCCAATCTAGCGGGTTTTGAAAATCTCAGTTGGCAACACTGGATCTAAGGGCGATAACTTTACTTTGCAAAACAAAAAAAAAAAAAAAAAAATATGGCGTCGACGATGTTTACTAAAAGCATTCTGCGCAGAACTTTAAATTTTTGTCGTTTGGTGAAGATTTGCAGAATAAGAAATGTGCGATATTTTGGCCAGCCGACAGCTAAAACACACCCGCACCTCCTCATGGAAGGACAGGTTACTCCTGGAATAACAAAGACGGAATATCAACACAGACGATGTACTTTATTGCGAAATGCTGTCAAACATCGCCGAAAGGACGATAGTGCGGGTAAAAATTCAAACTCTGAATTCTCGGATAATACGATATTAATTTTCCCATCTGCTTCGAAAGTTTTTATGAGCTATGATATCCCATACACGTTTAGACAAAACACAGAATTTCTCTATTTATGTGGTTTCCAGGAACCAGATAGTGTATTAATTATTCTGAATGAACATTCCAATAAGAACAAGGAAGTTAGTTCTAAGTCTGTTCTCTTCGTACCCCGGAAAGATCCCACAAAAGAACTTTGGGACGGACCCCGTTCCGGAATAGAAGGAACTTTGTCTTTCACGGGGGTTGATACCGCTCATAATATCGATGATCTCGGAATGTTTTTGTATCAGTACCGCAAGGAACAATCAAGTTACAATGTCTGGTACAACTTTACTAATCCTGTCCACGCCGCGCTCCATGACCAGTTCCTGGCTCGGTTTTTACAAGAAAGCAGAAACTGCTATTTTGAAAAACCGCAACAATTAGTACAGAATTTGCGGGTGTTAAAATCACCCGCCGAAACTTATTTGCTTCAGGTGAGTGCGGAGATCGCTTCAAAGTCGTTAGTTGAAGTTATGAAATATTGTAAGCCCGGTGTAAACGAAGCTCATTTGTACGCGAAAATGGAGTTTGAATGTCGAACACGTGGTGCCGACTATCTCAGCTACCCACCTGTCGTGGCCGGTGGAGCCCGAGCCAACATCATCCACTATATAAGCAACAACCAGATTATCAACAATGGTGAACTCGTATTAATGGATGCCGGATGTGAGTATCATGGCTATACGAGTGATCTCACAAGGACGTGGCCTGTCTCAGGAAGGTTTACACCCGAACAGAAACAGCTTTACGATGCAGTCTTAGCCACACAGGAAGCCTGTCTAAAAATGTGTACAACTGATTATTCCCTTGACGATATTTACAGAGAGATGCTTATTGTGTTGGGGCACCAACTTCAATCTATAGGCATCATACCGTCAGACATTCGAAAGAAAGATATACTTTCTCTTGCGACGAAGTTCTGCCCTCATCATGTTGGGCATTACCTCGGGATGGATGTTCACGACACATCCGAAATCTCAAGACAGATCAAACTCAAGCCAGGAATGGTGATCACAATTGAACCCGGGGTTTACATCCCTGTAACCCAGGATCACGTGCCTCCTCAGTTTCGAGGTATGGGCATTCGAATAGAAGACAATGTTCTTATCACAGAAACTTCGCCCACAGTAATGTCGAATATGTGTCCAAAATCTACAAAAGAAATAGAATATGTCATGAATTCTTAACCTCCGTAAAAGTTTAATTATTATCATTTTAAATGTATGTTTTGTTTCTTGTTTTGTTTGTTTATGGAAGAAAAGAAAAAACAAATCAACTACAAAAAAAAAAGCAGTTGAATTATTTTCGTATTAATTGTTACTGTTCTCATATCGAGTGTTTTCACAACGTTTCTGTCGATGTAACCTCCGATCTTCAGTTGTATCGTGTCGAACTCCGGAATCTGCACAGAAGAATGTCACTTTTACAACTGAAGTTTTCCCATTTAATCTTCTAAACATTGCGTTACTGGTCCTCACGGACAATTCTAGTACAAATTTTAGATGTAAATATCATTATTTATTAATATAATTAAAAAATTATATATATATATATATATATATATATATATATATATATATATATATATATATATATATATAATATTTACATCTAAAATTTGTTCTAGAATTGTCCGTGAGGACCCGTAACGCAATGGGCCCTCTTGCACTTTAAGTAAATAGAAATTATGCTATTTATTTGCTCCCCCACCGAGCAAATTAGGCACAAGGCCGATTTTTAAAGTGAGGAGTGAAGGGGGAATGGAGACCAACTCCCCGGGGAGTAGGGGAGCTGGATAGTGACAATTGGTATGAAGGTACATTGACCAAGGTCTTATATGTGGGGTTGCCCTCACGTATGGTCTTTGCTTGACACTTGTTGCCCAGGCCCCGAAGGACCAGGGCCAGGTCAGTAGGAAGATAAAAAAGGAACAGCAGTCGTTTGACACCGGTTGAAAGAATGCAATTTGATTGGATAGAGAAATATTGACGTCATTACTATGAAATATTGATAAAATTTAAAAATTGAAATTGTATATATTTGTCTATCCAATCAAATTGCATTCTTTTAACCGGTGTCAAACGACTGCTGTTCCTTTTTTATCTCCCTAATTTCCATGCCGAAGAGTGGAGCTTATATCGACTAATATATGTATATTATACCTATTTACTATGCCTCCCCACGGTACAGAGTTAGACACCAGAGTCGTTTTTTAACGTGGAGAAAAGGTACAAAAATAAAAATTGTCTCAGTCGTGAAGGATTTCTCCTAGCGACAAGATGAGAACAGTAATCTGAAAAATCAAAATATGAATAATCAATCCTCATCTCAAAAATTCGGAATCAAATTATTTTCCAATTCCCATTTTCCTGGTGAAATTGACTTTTAATGGTTACAAAAATTTTATTGTAAAATTAATATTCCTGGATCAAATTTTATTTTTTAATTTTAATATGGGATAATGTAGCAGTGTAGCACTCAGGAATATTTAAGAATGTTAACTCAAATGCTTCTGTCTGAGTTGGATCGACGAAGTTTGTCACCCGAACTTAGGGTTTGTGTTTGGATTAATGAAGATTTATTTTTTCTTTTTCAGGGGGGGGGAAAAAAATTTAAACAAAACAGGCGAAATTGTGCTTTAAGGGTGTCAGAGACTATCAATTGATATTTTATTACCCTCTCTCACACTTCGAACATATCTTTTCCGGTGTATTATTTTTATTTTCATATTGCTACTCGGATTTGGGATTAGTGGTAAAGGTTAAGGAAAGACGTGTTTTTTATGATTTTTAAGTAAAAATTAAATTAAAATTTTATTTTGTTTTAATTAATTTCAAAATCAGATTTTTGTAATTCTATAGAATTTAAACCGTCTGTTTTTTTTTTTGTTTTTTTTTTTTTTTTTTTATCTAAAGAGATTTAGTCCGTGTTATTCATTACTGAACTCAGCAGGTCACAGTATTTCAAATCTCCTTCCTTACCCCGACGGTCGCTAAACCTAAGTGGCAATACAAAAAAAAAAAAAAAAATCTCTTGCTGTATCTGATGACAATGATTATTTTTTTGTTTTTCTAATATAAAAATGAAATAAACATTAAAAAATGTTTGATGAAAACTACATTTATTAGGTATGGCCAAAATAGCCGAAAAAAAAATGACAGACCACTATGCTTCACAATTATTATTTTTACGTCTAAAATTTGATTGTTTGCAAGGTAACAGGTCAAAGTTAATCTCTAAAGGAAAAAATGTATGAAACTGTATTATTTTATATAAACAAAAAATAACATTGTATATGTTAATGATTCAAAAAGAAAAATCTCAGGAACATTACAAAAAAGGCCTCTAAAGTCTGTGTTAATGAAATCAATATAACTTGAAAAAAGAATTTTTTGGAACTAACAATATTATCATTGTTTATTCAATATTGTCACCAAAAAATGTATTAAAAAATTACTGTGAAAATTGTTTTAAAAAATTGTTTGAATTTCAACTCTGAATAAATTAACTTTAAAAATTTCTGAAACTATTTCAATAATAATTAGCAAATTAAAATCTTAAAATACTAGTCTTAAAACATCTTACTTAAATGCAAAAACACAAATTTCACTGATTTTCACAAAATTATGAATCATAAGTAGTGTAATGATTTTGTTTAATTTAATTTTTTTGTAATAAACAGGAAATATTTATTCAATTAAGATATTTTTGGAATGTACACAATTTCTTTATTTTTCTCTAAAACAGTTTTATATTTAACTTATTATAATTTTGTTTTATTCAGTAATGTTCTAGAAATTTTTATGACGTTTGTTTATTTACTTGGACTTTGAAATAAAATGAGTCAATTTTAGCAATTACGTTACTTGATTTATTCTTAATTGTTAAAAAAATAATCTAAAAAAATTCTTTAATTATGATTCAATAGAATTCATGAAAGAAAATTATGTTTTACTAATAAAAATTATAAACTTATGTTTTATTTTTTAGTAGAAATTATACCATTTTAAAAAAAAAAACTTTTTTAGTAGAAATTATACCATTTTTTCTATTATTTTTTTTCTTATTGACCCGGTATGTAAATGTTTTGCATTTTTTTTAATTTTCAAGATTATAAAAACAATTCTTATGCTGATGTTTACACAATCATGCATACGAGAGAGATATATTACATATAAAAATTCCCAGAAACTTATCATGAAATATTTTTTGGTAAAAATATTGAATAAACAATGTTTAATTCAATGATAATATGGTTAGTTCAAGACATTCTTTTTCAATTTATATTAAATTTAGAGGCTTTTTTTGTAATGTTCCTGACACATTTTAGATGTTAATAACTAAAATGTCTCAGGAACATTACAAAAAATGCTCTAAAGTCAATATAAATTGAAAAAAAATTATTTTCATAAAAACAAAAATAAATCCATGCATGTTTTTAGTACTTGAAAAAATCATAACTTTAAGAAAGATATTGTTGTTTACATAAAATAGTAGAGTTTCACTAAGATTAAAAAAAATAATGAGTCCATTATATTGTGTAATTGTTAATTAATAAACACAGAAAATTTCATTAAAATTGGTTGATTTGGTGAATTTTTAAGTGAAAGGAGGAGTGAAAATGTTTATACATTTTTGGGATCGGCCATTCATTTTGCCTAATATTTATCATTAACAATGTTTTGTGTAATTATGAATTCAACAAATTACAGGTGAGAATTCGTTTGCCACAGTTATTCCTTAACCAATTATATCCGGTGTTGCTCAGGAATCTTTTTACTTTCATTTTTTTCGCTCTGTTGGGTTTTTTTATTTGAAAGTAAAATTTAATTATTATCGTAATGTAATTCATGGTCTTCAGAAGTTAATAAAAGATTAAAAATTGTTTTACAAAGAAACCCTGAATGCATTCTGGTGGATTTACTTTTGTAAATTTTTTTTTTTTTTTTAAAGATATCTCACTGCCGATACAATTCTCTACCTATATAAGAGCCAAGTACATCCAAGGATGGAGTACTACTGCCACATTTGGACAGTAGCTACTAGAAAGATCTTATCCAATCTTGACAGAGTTCAAAATAGACTTCCTGGCTTAATGGGGGATGCCCTTTTCTCTTCCCTGCAACCTCTTTCCCACAGAAGAGACGTTGCAAGCCTGATAAAAAACAATCTTGTTTCTTTTTATCATAAAAAAAACTCAACAAACTCAAAACAAAAGAACTTGTTTTCATTTTCCTACCTATTTTTTTTAAACTTAGTATCATTAACAAAATGCAGAAAAAAATTTAATAGATAAATATGATATTTAAAAAAAATTTTTCCACCTAAATTTCTGCCCCCCCCCTCACTTCTACTGTCAGTATTTCTTAGATGAAGCTTCCTTCCCCTTTCTGTATCTCTCTTTTTTCTCAGTAAATCGAAATTAAATTAGTCACATTATTATAAATATTTCTTACTAAGTGTCAATAAAAAAGATGAAATATTTCATCAAAACGAATGAAAAATTTGTTTGTGCAGATTCAAAACAAGAGAAAGCCGCCTCCACTCACCCTTTTTGTTTTCTTGACATTGATTCTCCTTTTGTATGCTTGTTTCTTTCTATTCTCTTTTTTCTTTTTCCATGTTATGCTCTTACATTATATCTTTTCGCTTTTTTTATTTTTTTTTTCACATGTTTTTTTCTTTTTCATATTCCGTCTCTATTTTTTTATTTGCTGTCAAAGGAAAAGGAACAAACTATGTTTTTTGGCAAACAAAGGCGATCTTTCACCTTTGTTTGCCAAAAAACATAGTTTGTTCCTTTTCCTTTTTATTGTTTTTTTTTGTCTCTATTTTTTCTTTCGTTCTTTTTCAATCACTTTTCTTATTTTTTTTTTATGTATGATCTGTCTTTTTGTCTTCTTAAAAAAAATTTTTCATTTCCATGTCAGTTTTTCTGTCCTCTCCCGATTTTCTCCTCGTTAGAGTTGATTTTTATCAAATGGCTTGCATCTTCAAGGGTCATAATCCAATGGTCATGGCCAGCAAGTGGGATATGGCCATGTAGTCCCCTGCTCGACATTGTTGACTCTAACATGGCGTGCCATGGATTTTTCTCCTCTGCTGTGTCATCATCTCTCACAGTGGCTCACAATTATAAAAATAAAATCAAATAAAACACAAACTCTGATATATTCTGCAAATATCAGTTGCACTCTTGGTGTGTGTGTGTGTGTGTGTGTGTGTGTGAGAGAGAGAGACTGAAACTATGTTAAGGTCCACATCGAAGAAAATGGACATGTAAAGATACAAACGAAAAATGGTTGGCTACAGCTGGTGTGTGGTTGAAGGGAAAAAGTGTATACTAGGTGAGAGGGGTGATGACGAGAGACTTTGAAGTGGTGTCGAAACAATTATAGCGATAATTAAAAAGAAAAAATTGTTAAAAGAAAAAGTGCCAACTCAGATTTTATTTTTATTTCTGTTTTGTTTGTCCATTTGTTTGTCCATTTGTTTGTCCATTTGCAACGTAACAGCTATGTTACATCTACGTTCTATCAAGACTATGTTCGTCAGTTGATGTCAGCTCAGCTTGATCTGGTCTAAGCCATGATTTGCCTTCAACTGTGTTCAACTCTAAAATTGTTGTCAACCATGAAAAATGCAAGACGATCCACAACTGTCACAAAACTCACCACCACAGAAGGATACGCAAGTATTCACATGATCTTTTATTGTGGAACAGTTTTAAAGAAGTTCCTATGTAGAAGCTTAGCACATTGCAGATTAAGAAATTTGTGTTAGAAATTGCGTAATTTAATGCTTTTGAAGTGTGAGTGTTGTTTGTGCGTCTTTAAGAATGATGTCGCTTAAAGGTTAGGTGTATGTGTAGGTCAATTAAATACCCAAGTTTTCTTTATTTTCTATTAAAAAAATGATAAGTTTATATTTTGATGTTATTCATCTTCTCTTTCACCATTCCAGTTTTTTGCATTTTCTGAAATTTTTAATTACGGACAAAAAAGTATTTTACTAAACATAAAGTAGGCAAGTAGTAGTGAAATATTAAAAAACATTTTGGGAAAATATTTCATAGAAATCAGAAACTCTGATATTCTCCTATGCTAATTAATCATATCAAATCAGACAAACGTGTTACTTTTGACAAGAGTTTGCACAATTTTGTGTACTACTGACTACATATTTCTTTTATATTTAAAATATATATATTAACTCTATTTCAGGAGGTAATCCCTTGTCAAGACTGCATTCAATATGTTATCTGTCCAACTACACAAATAACAATGACAATGCACTTGTGTGAACAAAGCACCAAATAAGTCTCAGATCTCACATATAGATGGCAGCACTAATAAAAAAATCCCCATAATATTTATAAAGTATTAACCTTCAAATAACACGTCAATCCCAATTTAAAAGTTTACAAATTACAATTTAAGCGAAGTTATTGTCAATTTTGTAAAACAATGAAAAAATATTAATTTCATGTGTTGTTCAACTCCTCATAATTTTACGCAACTTCAATCTAAAATCAGCCAAAACAAGTTTGTAGACATTTTTTGTTTTTCAAGACAACTGATGAGAATTCAGTATCATTCATTTCAGTATACCCCACATAGCTTTCTGATAGAAAGAAACGCTGTTCAAGCAAAGCACTTCTTTGATAAATGTTATTTCGACTCTTCTCAATTAGAAACAATGGTTAAGAGGTATACTGAATGAATGATGCTGAATTCTCACCAGTTGTCCTAAAAAACAAAACAAAATATCCACAAACTCGTTTTGGCTGATTTTAGATTGAAGATGCATAAAATAACGAATGAGTTGAAATATTACAACGTATTGTTTTCATCATTTGAACGTTTTTCAATGAGAAAGTTGTGTCCAAAGTAGATGATGCATTTGCTCACAGTCAAACAACGATAACAATGAATCGATAATTCAGAGTGTTGTTTACATAACTTTCAATGCCACAAAAAAGTTATTGCATCAATGAATGTGACAATGGATGAACCGAAACATTGATCCACATCTTTACTCCAGAATAAAATCAACCAGCAATGGACAGCAGCAAATAAAAGTCGTTCAAACCGACTAAACACAGAAACATCAGCAGCCAAGGTTTTGACCTCTTTACTTTAGAATATACAAGATAATTAATTTGACTACATTTATGTAATTAATTACTTTAGAATATACAAGATAATTAATTTGACTACATTTATGTAATTAATTACTTTAGAATATACAAGATAATTAATTTGACTACATTTATATAATTAATTTCACTACATTTACGTAGTTAATTTGATTCTTTTACGAAATTAATTTGACTACATTTATGTAATGAATTTGACTACATTTACGTAATTAATTTGACTACATTTACGTAATAAATTTGACTACATTTATGTAATTAATTTTACTACATTTATGTAATGAATTTGACTACATTTACGTAATTAATTTGACTACATTTACGTAATAAATTTGACTACATTTATGTAATTAATTTGACTACATTTATGTAATTAATTTGACTACATTTATGTAATTAATTTGAATACATTTATGCAATTAATTTGACTACATTTATGTAATTCATTCGACTACATTTACGTAATTAATTTGACTACATTTACGTAATTAATTTGACTACATTTATGTAATTAATTTGACTACATTTATGTAATAAAATTGACTACATTTATGTAGTTAATTTGACTAATTTTATGTAATTAATTTGACTACATTTACATAATTAATTTGACTACATTTACATAATTAATTTGACTACATTTATGTAATTAATTTGACTACATTTATTTAATTAATTTGACTACATTTATGTAATTAATTTGACTACATTTACGTAATTAATTTGACTACATTTATGTAATTAATTTGACGACATTTATGTGTTAGAGAATGGATAGAGAGAGAGAGAGAGAGGAAGAGGTGAGTTATAGTGTAGACACGTTAGCCGAAAGTTAAGATCAGCTGATTGGATTGCATGCGAGTCATGTGATCAGGTTATCTGAATCGTTGAGATTTGATTTGGACTCAGAAGACAATGGACGGCTTCCCGTAGTCTCCTCCTCCTAACTGGGGGGGGGGCGAACCCTTACATGTGTAGAAGAAGAAACCACACAAGCCGATTTCAATTTCCAACTTTTGCATAACATCTGGGAAAAGTGAAATAAACTATAGAACTAATTCCTTTTCTTGGAGTGATTGAATCTTCATCCAAAAACAGGTATCAAGTCTCCCTCCAGGACGAGAAATTTCAGATGGTCCAACATCGAAGAAGCAGAGGTAGGTTCTGAAAATACATGTCATTCACACACGATTCCCTTTATGATACAACATAAATATATAATATAACACGTCATCTCTTCTAATCCATTATTAGAGATGACGCAACAAACACTCAACCCTTTATTATAGAGCAACAACGTAACATATGTAATTAATTTGACTACATTAGCATAATTAATTAGACTACATTTACATGATTAATTTGACTACATTAATATAATAAATTTGACTACATTAACATAATTTGACTACATTTATGTAATTAAATTGACTACATTTATGTAATTAATTTTACTACATTTATGTAATTTGACTACATTTACGTAATTAATTTGATTACATTTATGTAATTAATTTGACTACATTAACGTAATTAATTTGACTAAATTTATGTAATTTGACTACATTTACATAATTAATTTGACTACATTTACATAATTAATTTGACTACATTTACATAATTAATTTGACTACATTTATGTAATTAATTTGACTACATTTATGTAATTAATTTGACTACATTTATGTAATTAATTTGACTGTAATTAATTTGACTATTTATGTAATTAATTTGACTACATTTATGTAATTAATTTGACTACATTTACATAATTAATTTGACTACATTTATGTAATTAATTTGACTACATTTATGTAATTAATTTGACTGTAATTAATTTGACTATTTATGTAATTAATTTGACTACATTTATGTAATTAATTTGACTACATTTATGTAATTAATTTGACTACATTTACATAATTAATTTGACTACATTTATGTAATTAATTTGACTACATTTATGTAATTAATTTGACTACATTTATGTAATTAATTTGACTACATTTATGTAATTAATTTGACTGTAATTAATTTGACTATTTACATAATTAATTTGACTACATTTATGTAATTAATTTGACTACATTTACATAATTAATTTGACTACATTTATGTAATTAATTTGACTGTAATTAATTTGACTATTTATGTAATTAATTTGACTACATTAACAATTAGACTACATTTACATAATTTAACTATATTAACATAATTAATTTGACTGCATAAACATATTTAATTGTACTACGTTTACATAATTAATTTGACTACATTTACGTAATTTGACTACATTTATGCAATTAATTTGACTACATTTATGTAATTAATTATACTAATTAATGTAATTAATTTTACTAATTTATGTAATTAATTTGACTACATTTATGTAATTAATTTTACTAATTTATGTAATTTGACTACATTTACGTAATTAATTTGACTACATTTACGTAATTAATTTGACTACATTTACGTAATTAATTTGACTACATTTATTTAATTAATTTGACTACATTTACGTAACTAATTTGACTACATTTACGTAATTCGACTACATTTATGTAATTAATTTGACTACATTTACGTAATTAATTTGATTCTTTTACGAAATTAATTTTACTAGATTTATGTAATTAATTTGACTACATTTATGTAATTTGACTACATTTATGTAATTAATTTGACTACATTTATGTAATTAATTTGACTAAATTTATGTAATTAATTTTACTAAATTTATGCAATAAATGTGACTACATTTATGTAATTGACTACATTTATGTAATTAATTTGACTACATTTATGTAATTAATTTGATTCTTTTACGAAATTAATTTTACTAAATTTATGTAATTAATTTTACTAGATTTATGTAATTAATTTGACAACATTTATGTAATTTGACTACATTTATGTAATTAATTTGACTACATTTATGTAATTAATTTGACTAAATTTATGTAATTAATTTTACTAAATTTATGCAATAAATGTGACTACATTTATGTAATTGACTACATTTATGTAATTAATTTGACTACATTTATGTAATTAATTTGACTACATTTATGTAATTAATTTGACTACATTCATGTAATTAATTTGACTGCATTGGCGTAATTAATTTGACTACATTTATGTAATTAATTTGACTGCATTGACGTAATTAATTTGACTACATTTACGTAATTAATTTGACTTCATTTAAATAATTTGACTACATTTACGTAATTTTACTAAATTTATGTAATTAATTTTACTACATTTATGTAATTTGACTACATTTATGTAATGAATTTGACTACATTTATGTAATTAATTTGACTACATTTATGTAATTAATTTGACTAAATTTATGTAATGAATTTGACTACATTTATGTAATTAATTTGACTACATTTATGTAATTAATTGGACTACATTTATGTAATTAATTTGACTAAATTTATGTAAATAATTTGACTACATTTATGTAATTAATTTGACTACATTTATGTAATGAATTTGACTACATTTATGTAAATAATTTGACTAAATTTATGTAATTAATTTGACTAAATTTATGTAATTAATTTGACTAAATTTATGTAATTAATTTGACTAAATTTATGTAATTAATTTGACTAAATTTATGTACTTAATTTGACTACATTTACATAATTAATTTGACTAAATTTATGTAAATAATTTGACTACATTTATGTAATTAATTTGACTAAATTTATGTAATTAATTTGACTACATTTATGTAATTAATTTGACTAAATTTATGTAATTAATTTTACTAAATTTATGTAATTAAGTTTACTACATTTATGTAATTAATTTGACTACATTTATGTAATTAATTTGACTACATTTATGTAATTAATTTGACTAAATTTATGTAATTAATTTGACTACATTTATGTAATTAATTTTACTAAATTTATGTAATTAATTTGACTACATTTATGTAATTAATTTGACTACATTTATGTAATTAATTTGACTAAATTTATGTAATTAATTTGACTACATTTATGTAATTAATTTTACTAAATTTATGTAATTAATTTGACTACATTTATGTAATTAATTTGACTACATTTACGTAATTAATTTTACTTCTTTTACGTAATTAATTTGACTACATCGATACACTAAGTCTGACTGGGATAGCTTCCGTACATTTATATCTGATCTACCTCTGCATTCCATGTTTAAAAAGGATGTGTCCTCTATAGTATTAGACCTGACGGAATGGTTAATTGTAGGTATTGACCGTTTCATACCCTCGAAAAAGTTTCAGCAAAAACCTAACAGCCAGCCATGGTTCTCTCCAGAATGTGCTGCTGCCATTGCGCACAGAAATCACTTTTTCCACTGTTTCCAACGTAATAGATGTATGGAAACTAAAGCCACTTTCAGGACTGCCAGCAACCATTGTAAGAAAGTAATAAAGAATGCAAGAGAGTTCTATGCTCAATCTGTTAATCCAAAGTAGCTGAACAGCGGCTTGGTTCCTGGCAGTTTTGGCAAATAGCAAACAGAATCCTGAACAGAAGCGTGTGCTCCATCCCAACTATTATCAATGGACCTGAGGTAATCTCGTCAGCATCAGACAAAGCCAATCTCTTTGTCAAGAATTTTGCAGCTAATTCTACCCTTTGCGATCAAGGCCGCCAACCCCCAATATTTCCTCCTGTATCAGAAAACACGCTATGTGATATACGTATATCTGTACGTGATGTTGCCAAGCTAATCAAAAACCTTGATTCCAGTAAAGCAACTGGCCCTGACGGTATTCCAATTATAGTACTCAAAAAACTTCAACCTGAACTAGCGCCCATACTTACAAAACTGTTTAAACGTTGTCTTAAGGAGAATAGTTTCCCATCTCCCTGGAAAATTTCATCAGTATGCCCTGTATTTAGGAATTCAAGTGATCGCTCATCCCCCTCTCAGTACAGGCCAATAAGTCTCCTGTGCGTCATGAGGAAGTTGCTGGAATCTGTGTTAAATACAGAAGTAATCAACCATCTCAACAAAAATAACCTTCTTAGTGACACTCAATATGGTTTCCGTTCTGCTAGATCTACAGCAGATGTGCTCACAGTTATATCTCATAGGATTAGCAAATCTCTCGACGGAGGCAACCTTTCTAGGGCAATTGCTCTTGACATATCTAAGGCCTTTGATAGGGTATGGCATAAAGGTTTACTTCATAAGATCTCTAGCTATGGTATTGCTGGAAAAGTCTTCTCAATTATTAAATCATTTCTTTCTGATAGGTTCATAAGAGTAGTAGTTGAGGGGCAAAAATTAGAAGCTCACAGTATTAATGCCGGTGTCCCTCAGGGGTCCATCCTGGGCCCAACTCTTTTCCTGATCTACATTAATGATCTTCCAAATCATATCCTTACATCATTTGTAGACATTTATGCTGACGACACTACCATTTATGGTAGCGCATCTAAGACAGTAAACGACCAAGTTCTCTCCAATTCTCTCTCCTCTGATCTTGAGCACGTAGTACAATGGGGTAAGGAGTGGCTGGTTACTTTTAATGCATCTAAAACCAAGCTTCTCTCTTTACATCATCAACATTCTGATCCACATCTGGCATCAATTGAAATGAATGGCTCTCGTCTTCAGGAGGCCTCTAGTTTTGACTAGCTTCTTGGCTTGACCATTACTCCTGATCTTAAATGGAACACCTACATCAAATCTGTTGCCAAGGCCGCTGGAAAAATGGTGGGATCTTTCTATCGATCCGGTAGATATCTCACTGCTGATGCTATTCTCTATCTATATAAGAGCCAGGTACGTTCAAGGATGGAATACTGTTGCCACATCTGAGCAGGAGCTGCTAGAAAGGACTTGTCCTGCCTTGATAGAGTTCAAAATAGACTTTGTAGCCTCGTAGGAGATGTCCTTTTCTCTTCCTTGCAACCTCTATCCCACAGAAGAGATGTTGCGAGTTTGTCTCTGATGTATCGTTATTTTCATGGAAAGTGTTCGACTGAGCTTCAATCTATGGTCCCTCCTCGCCAAACTTTCACAAGAAACACTCGTCTAGCTGTATACACTATCAATAATTCCCCCCACTCTTTATCTGTGCCTAAACCTAAACGTAGATTCCATGAACAAAGCTTCTTTGTTAGAACTGCACGCCTGTGGAATTGTCTTCCGTTTTCCTGCTTTCCGGCTGACTACAATAGGGTTGTCTTCAAGTCTAACGTAAATAAGTTCTTGATGAGCCGTTCCATATAAGTTATCAAATTTACCAAATTTTCATTACTAATGATTACTATATTGTCCAATTTCTACTGTACACTCTTTAACCCTTATCCTTCAGTGGCCTCTTGGCCTTGATAATGTGATGATGCCTTTGTAAAAAAAAAAAAAATTAATTTGACTACATTTACGTAATTAATTTGATTACATTTACGTAATTAATTTGATTGCATTTATGTTTATATATTAATTTGATTGCATTGATGTTTATATATTAATTTGATTGCATTTATGTTTATATATTAATTTGATTGCATTGATGTTTATATATTATATATATTACCTTTATGCCAGTTTGTTTGTTTGTTTTTAATTTTGTCTCAAATAATTTATGCCACTAAAGTACAAATTTCACCATTATTACATTGCCTACCGATATACTTTTTTGTTATATATTGGTTTCTGTTTTTTTTTAAATTTTTTTAATATAGTTGTTTTTTGTTTAGTTCTCTTTTCAGGAATCATTTTCCACACTGCTCAGACATTAACTTTTCTTTTAAGTACTTTTTTTACTTTAGCGCCAACTACACCATTTCCTTTAAACTGATGACTTCTATAGGTTTTAGACTCTGCTGAATAAGACAATCTATGTTAACTTTAGTGGAGATAAGTAGTTTTCGAAATATAATGGCATGCATTATGCATTGTAATTCACTGTTCTACACAAGTGCAATAACAAAGTATACTTCTCTCCGCATGACACTGCCACTCAGCCCCATTTTTTTTTCTTTGTATGCTGTCAATATGTATGAAGGTTTGATTTGGGCCAAATACTTTAACATCCCACCCCCTCATAAAATGGAGTCTATTCTGAAAATCATTTTTACCATGGCGAGGTTGGTCATGTCTATTCCATATGATGTTCTTAACACAAGGTTAGTGGTGTTCATTCCGAAACCCATTCATAACATTAGGACGTTGAGGATTGACCACCAACAACAACCGTAGTTTAATTTTTTACAAGGAGGGGGCATGCTTCCACCAGCAACATCGGTTAATGGGTCCTGCTAGTAAGATATAAGATTACTAGTGTCAAAAAATAGCCACAAATGAAGCTGCTTTTTTACCAAGACAGTGCAATGGCAATAATAGCAAAACTACATGAATTGGATTTTTGAATTGTGTCCCCACACTATTCTCTGGAACTGACCAACTATTGGCTGTTTATAGACCTCAAACGAATGCTCCAGGGAAAAAGACTTGATTCCATTGATTGAATGAAGACGTGATATTGGAAACTGAGGCATATTTTGATGCCAAAAACATATCCTTCTAAAAAAAACCCCATTGAATTGTTAAATAAGAGTTTGAATCGATTGGTTATCCTAGAAAAAAAAGTTGATGAATCGAGTTGAATTTTGTCTAAAAGTGGTTTTATTGTTTTCGCCTGGGATTTATTGAATGCCATGCTATGCAATGATTAGTTAATTCCATGTTCAGCATGAAAGTAAAACTAGGATTATTGGTAAAAGCGTAAACAATCGTATTACTAATTATATTCCAACCAGATTGTCACGAACATATGTCAAAATTGTTAATTTTTTTGCCAACAAATTCATGTGGCTTTGATCTCAGCTAACATTTCTGTTTAAGGAATATTACAGAAATATTCACCATATGTATAAGACTCTCAACCAGGCACCAAGCATCAGCATCACAAACATTGAATAATGTCACATGACAAAGAAACAACAAACATCATCATACACTTGAGATAAGAAAGCAATTCAGTTTCGCAACTATATTGCTACCTCTCATACATACTCAAACTTCTTGCTTAAAGTGAACACAAAATATGTTTTATATTTTAACCATAATTTATGTTTTATATCTTAACTACTTGTATATTTGTTGTGAATTTACAAGGCCAGTGACAAAAATATTAACCCCAATATGATCAAATAATGATAACTTGTAACATTAATCACACAGAAGAGATAACACAAATTACAAAACAATGATAAATGGGGAAGGGGGTCTACAAAAATACCGATTTTTTTTTTCACCTTCACGTAAAAAAATTAACATTTTTTTTATAGAGCACCACATTTCTGAAAAAGAAAATGGTGAGGGCAAAAGAAAAGTTTTCTCAAACAAATTGAACTGAATAGATGTGCAGGTCTAACAACACTTTGAACATTAAAAATTGATTTCTGTGGTTACAATCCATATTTTCTGCATGAAGGATCCATTCTTAACAAACAAAATTTGCCAAAGTTATAAATGATTTAGAGATGAGGTTATAGAACTTTTAGAAAATTAATTGGTGATAGAATGTTATTATAGTTTTTACGACACGAATGAAGATCTAAACAGGTAAAATATTGTTGAATTAATATAGAAACATCTATGCTGGCGTCGTCAAATATTCATGTTTACTCCAATTCTAGAGGTCATCTCTATAAATAAATTAACAGATTTGTGGACCAAATATTTGCATTGCTGGATAGCACCATAAAAATGGTTATACATAAACGTATTGCGGAACCTAACATAACTAATGCATCTTCACTGACATACAAAAGCAGATTTCAAAGGGCAAAAATATATCTCAAAATGCATACAGTCTATCATAAGCCATCATGGCCATAGCAAACGCAAATCCTATTGTAGAGGTTGATTCTTACGAAAGAAGTTTTTATCACAATTTATTTCATTTGATGAGACGCATTTACAATTTCTGTTGTAACAAATTAATAATTTTTATCACAAATTAATAATTTTTGTTGTAACAAATTAATAATTTTTGTTGTAACAAATTAATTATTTTATGACAAATTTATAATTTTTGCTATAACAAATTAATACTTTTTGTGACAAATTAATAATTTTGCTCACAAATTAATAATTTTTGTGACAAATATCGATTTTTCTGCAAGAAAAAAAATAATTTTGTGAGAACAAATTAATAATTTAGCATACAAATTAATAATTTGGCTCAAATTATTTTTTTTTGTGATAAATGCAAGTTCATCACAAAAAAAAAATAATTTGGCTCAAATTATTTTTTTTTGTGATAAATGCAAGTTCATATGAAAAAATTTGTTTTGGCTCAAATTATTTTTTTTTGTGATAAATGCAAGTTCATATGAAAAAATTTGTTTTGGCTCAAATTATTTTTTTTGTGATAAATGCAAGTTCATATGAAAAAATTTGTTTTGGCTCAAATTATTTTTTTTTGTGATAAATGCAAGTTCATATGAAAAAATTTGTTTTGGCTCAAATTATTTTTTTTGTGATAAATGCAAGTTCATATGAAAAAATTTGTTTTGGCTCAAATTATTTTTTTTTGTGATAAATGCAAGTTCATATGAAAAAATTTGTTTTGGCTCAAATTATTTTTTTTTGTGATAAATGCAAGTTCATATGAAAAAATTTGTTTTGGCTCAAATTATTTTTTTTTGTGATAAATGCAAGTTCATATGAAAAAATTTGTTTTGGCTCAAATTATTTTTTTTTGTGATAAATGCAAGTTCATATGAAAAAATTTGTTTTGGCTCAAATTATTTTTTTTTGTGATAAATGCAAGTTCATATGAAAAAATTTGTTTTGGCTCAAATTATTTTTTTTTGTGATAAATGCAAGTTCATATGAAAAAATTTGTTTTGGCTCAAATTATTTTTTTTTGTGATAAATGCAAGTTCATATGAAAAAATTTGTTTTGGCTGACTTAGTTTTCATATTTTGCTTCATTCAATCTATTTTTATTTTTTCTTCATTCCTTTCCACCATTTTAGTGGACAAACTCACTTCACTGTCTTTTAATGGATCTTTTCTTTTTTGCTTGGCACGAGAAGAGAATATTGAAATATTATTTTCTTTTTTTTATTATTTTTAGGGCATAATACTAAGGATGTTTATTTTCCTGAGTTTTTTTCGTATATACACAAAAGGCATGCTAAAATATTCATTGGGATTGAGATTGTTATATTTGAAATTTTTTTTTTTAAATAGTATTAATTTGTAATTAAATCACTAATTTAATAAGTTTATGTAAATTATTTTCACTCTCTCTTATTTCATACTGTTTGGTCCACCTCCAGCTCTTATTTTACTCTCTCTCTCTCTCTCTCTCTCTCTCTCTCTCTCTCTCTCTCTCTCTCTAATAATCTAGTAATAAAGACTGGAATCGTCCATTATAAACAAAAGGGAATTTCTAACATTTTCGAGAGAGAGATGATGTGTCATTATCTCATTGAGGATGTCAATGGATTAGAAAGACAGAACGATCGATTGGCTTTTACATAATGACGTCTTTGTTATCGTTGTAAACAAAATAAAAACGTGCACCAGTAAGGGACGCAACTCGAGATGGTGAAAACTCTTGTTAGTCCCTCATGCAACATCTTCCCTTTTCTCAATGACAAAACAGAACAAAAAAAAAACACAAAAAGTCTAAGAATGAAAACAGAGTCTATAAAATATAGTAATCTAGGCATTTATTGGGCTGACTGCCCTCATACCTAACAGGGATTATTCTGCCCTTTCACTTATGTTGTGAAATCCCTGAATCTTACAAAATCTTTTACTATTCTTCCCGACAGTGTTGTCCGCAACCTTTCCAGGCTTGGTTTTGTTGGGGATGGGGTCGGGTTTAGGCTTTCTCTTATTTCACCTTCATATTGAGGTGGTTCTGTGGTGCATATCTCTTCTGTACCCCGCCCTGCATTCTTGGGTAACTCGCTCTGCACTTCATATGACTGGTGTATTACTAATGTGAGTGGGGGTGTCTCTGCAGTTTTCTTCAAATCTACTTTTCCGTCAATATAATTCCCCATCCACTTTTATATGATATGATCGCTCATCCAGACACCACCATACCACTGCTTTCCTCCACCTTTTTTACCATTTATGTGTGGTTTCATCTGTACTACATCTCCAGGATACAATGGTTTCAGTGGTTTTACTTTGTGGTTGAAAGAATGTTCTTGCTTCCTGCGGTCTTGCTTCACCATTTTTCTTAGATTTTGGGGCAATTCTGGCTTGAGAAAATCCTCTCTGGTTGGGAGAAGTGTTTTTGTTCTCCTTGACATCAGCTTCTGAACTGGTGATAAGAGACCCCTGCGCCTGGCGTATACCTGTGATCCACCATTGCTAGGTATGGGTCAGCCTTATCTTCCATCGCTTTCCGGAAAAGGTTTTTTGCCATCTTTACTGCAGATTCCACCTTACCATTTGCCTTGCAATTGTATGGACTGACCGGTGTATGTGTAAAACACCACTTTTTTGCAAAGGTAGAAAATTCCTGGCTACTAAACTGAGGCCCATTATCAGTTACCACCTCATCTGGTATTCCATGTTGTGCAAAATGGTGTTTCAGTTTAGTTATCACTGTCTTTGCTTGTGTATTGAGAAGATGATCGATTTTTCAAAAGTTGTTCATGTAATCAACTGTGCAGAGATAGTCTCTATCTGCAAACTTTTGCCCAGGGTCTATCAGGGGCTTCATGGACCCCTAATGGTTCTGCCGGATTGGCTACTTCATATTTTCTACATGTGGGTCATTTTGAAACGTAGTCCCTTATGTCACTGTTCATATTTGGCCAATACAAACATTCTCTTGCTCTTCTGCAACATCCCTCTACTCCCAGGTGTGTGGAATGCAGCTTTTCTTTCAATACTCCTCACTGTGTCAGTGGGACCACTACCTGGTTTCCTCTGAAAATTAACCCATCTTGCACTGTCATTTCACTCCGCATATTATCTTCATCGTCCATATATTCACTGCCCAATCCATAGATGTATGCTCTTGATAGCGTGTCTGCAAGGAACATTTTCTTACCTGTATGGTACAGAACTGTAGCATCGTAAGCCTGTAGTCGCATCAGCATGTTTTGCAGTCGTTTTGATCATTTCACCAATTCTTTTTTCATGATCGCTTCCAGTGGCCTATGATCAGTTAGTACTGTTATCTGTCGACCAAACGTATATTGGTGAAACCATTTACATGCATAGACTACTGCTAGTAGTTCCTTCTCAATCTGTGCATACCGAGTTTCTGTGTCAGTCAGTGCACGGCTGATATAGGCTGACCCTCTTGCAGTAGTGCAGCCCCCATGCCCTTCTCACTTGCATCGCATTGAATGACCAAAGATTTGTTGGGGTCATAATACCTTAATACTGGTGCCTCACTCACTAACTCTTTAATTTTCCCAAAAGCCTCTTCATGAATTTGATCAGATGTCCATGGCACATCTGCCTTCATTAAATTTCTAATTTGGGCCATCACGTCAGATATGTGTGGTAGAAATTTTGCCAGGTAATTTACGAATCCAACCAATCGTTGCACTCCCTTCACATCTGTTGGACACAGCATCTCTTTTATGGCTCTTACCTTCCCAGGATCAGATGTAAACCATCATTGTAATCATGTGCCCCAGGAAAGATATAGACTTTTGTTGTAGGTTCAATTTTTCAGCATTCAATCTCATCCCACGATCACGACATCTCTGCAACAGTTTCCTAAGTTTTTGGTCATGATCAATTGTTGCTTCTTGCATAGTTTTACTCTTCCCAATAACCAGAAGATCATCTGCTTTGTTAATCACCCCTTCTAAATCGGACACATTGTCAAAAAGGGTCTTTTGAAATATCTCCAGAGCTGGAGCAATCCCGAAAGGTAAAACTTCCCACCGGAACCTACCATATGGTGTAGAAAATGTTGTTAAGCGACTGCTGGCTCCATCTAATTTCACATGTCAAAATTCATCTCGTAAATCCAGGGTAGAAAATACCTTGCTGTCAGCCAGTTCTTGTAGTAAATCGTCCAATGTAGGTAACTGAAAATGTTCCCTCTTCAAAGCTTTATTCAGTGGTCTTGGGTCTATGCATATTTGTAGGCTTCCATTTTTCTTAGCTACGTGCTAAAGCATTTACCCATGGTGTTGGGTCACTCACTGGTTCAATAACATTCTTCTTAACCAGTTTTTCTAACTCAACTTTTAGCTTGTCCTTAAGTGCCACTGGTATTCTTCGTGTTGCTGCAACATTTGGTGTTACTCCTGGATCCACCTGTAAATGTACCTCTCCTGGTAATTGACCCAATTCTTCCTTGAACACATTTCTGAAGTAATTGATAATGCTGTCTGAGTACTGGCTGTTGGATTCATTCATTTGGGCAACCATTTTTGAATTTGTCGTTATTGATTGTGACAAGTTCCATTTTCTGGATTGCATTTTTTCCAAGTAAGGGATGGAAATCCTCTTTCACAATGACAAACTTGATGCATACGTTTGTCCAGTTTTGGGGGTTTATCATTTTTATTCGACACCTTCCCAATGGCTTCACTTCTGCTCCATTCCACATGACAAGAGTCTTATTTGAATGTTCCAGTGTTTTTCCAATCACGTGTTTCTCATTCAATATGTTCACAGACGCTCCACTATCGAGCTGAAAGGCATTGGTTTTCCTTTCACCATCATTTCCACTTTTATCACCTCTTGACTTACAGCGTTCACCCTTTCCTTTATTGTTACGCCGTCTACATGTCCATAGTCTGAACAACTACTAATGTCGTTTTCCTGGTTATAATGTTGGGTTTTGACAGTCTGCACCTTCTTTTTCCTTGATACTTTGCATTTCACAGCAAAGTGTTTTTTCCCTTACATTTATAACAGGTTTTACCAAATGCAGGACATTGCTCACTCCATGCCGCAATGCACACGCCCAGCAGTTTCAGTCAGATTATACCAATGTCTTTCTCCTGGGTTTAAAATCAACCCTGTTCACTCCTTCAGGCCTTAGGATTCTGGACTGTAGCATTTTCAGACAGCTTACAGATGTCAATACATTTTTGTAAGTCTGTCTTATTTTCAATAACTCAGCTTGTGTCTGAGAGTTGTGTATTCCCAGTACTACCTGATCTCTGAGTACTGATGAAACACAATTGTCACAAAAATTGCACGTTTTTATCAACGTCCGAAGTGCCGTAATGAAAGATTCCACAGTCTCTGATTCTCCTTGCTTTCCAGAATGAAATACGTAACGCTCGTAGGTTTCATTGATTTCCTCTATAGCATATTTATCAAATGCCTGAATAATTTCGGTGGGTGTTCTTTTGTCCTCGGGTGTTGAAAATTGAAACCTGTAATAAACTTTCAATGCATCGTCTCCCAACGTATGAAGCAAAAGTGCCCCCTGATATTGTAATGACTGTTTCATCAAACACGTAATAATGGCGCAGTTATACCATTTCAGTTTAAACAACTTCCAATTCGCCGCTAAATTGTCTTCCATACATAGGGGCGCCAGAGGCCTTATGCCAGCCACTGATCTGTTTGTTTCTTCCATGTCCGCTTCCGACATTTTTTTTCTCGTCCATGTGACATACGTATAAATTAGAATTCGAAACAAGAACAATAAAGTTATCTGCTTCTGCAACTTTCCACTTCTTATTCTTTTCTACATCTTGGACTCTTTCCATCCCACCGCTGCCGCCATGTGTCGTTATCTTATCGAGGATGTCAATGGATTAGGAAAGACAGAATGATCGACTTTTACATAATGGCGTCTTTATTATCATTCGTAACAAAGCAAAACGTACACCGGTAAGGGACACAACTCGAGACGGTGAAAACTCTTATGAGTCCCTCATGGGAGTAATTTGGGAGTTTTTTAATTTTTGCATTTAACTGGCTTTGCAAACTCACTTTCAGATTTAAACAATCTAATCTGAGCTAAACAGGTGACTCAACAGTCACAATTTTTCTATTACTAATAATAACCGTCTGTTCCATCTGAAGTCATTCTACAATAACAAAAGAGTATTTTGATGGCATCATTGGTGCCGTCAACCAGGGTTTCCAGACTATAATAAATGTTTGAAGCCAAAATTTTCAGGAAAAAAGGCCAAAACAAAAGTCAAATTGAAATCCAAAGCCACTTTTAGAAACAAAAAAAAAAGCCAAAAATATCCAAATGGAAAATTTTCTGTATTAATGCTATATAAAGAAAAAAAAATGGTTATATTGAATATGTTAACTGGGCTATATTGAAGATGTTAGCTTCCAAATATTTGTGTTTTTAAAATTAATTTTGTATTGTTTTCATATCAGTGAAGTAAAGGCATTCCCTATAAAATTGAAATTATGGGCTTTTTATATATGCTGGGGGGGGGGGGAGAATTTTTTTTAGATAAATACATTTGCACTAAGTAACATTAATAATACATTCTACAGTGTACATATTATTTTTTTAAGCACACTAGAGAACTTTAAAGAATATTTGTAAGTATTATATATTGTCGATAAATATGTAGATGAGTAACCTAATCTAAATCCTACTCCTTAAAAATAAGATCCTTCTAAATATTATTTCAGAATTTAGAGTTGGCAATTAATTTGGCATGATGCACATTCATAATCCAATTCAGACTAATCATATATTCAAATAGCATTCTAAGAATATATACCCCGATTTCTTTTCGCTAAGTGAAATAAATTGTGTGCGTGGTTTTTTTTTGGGGGGGGGGGGGGGTGAAAAAACTTCATTAGCGCTACCGCAAACCCTAAGTCCAGGTGACAACAGTTCTCCCCAAATCCCTCTGTTAATTTTATCATTAACCTTAAGTTCAGGTGCCGTCCCCCACCCCCTCCCAAAATACTTTACTTCATAGAACTAGAATGTTTAGATGGCATTCAAATGTAATCTGGCCAAAAAGTAAGAGATCATGTTGCATTAAACTCATGTGAAACTGATCCCTGAATTTAAATTCTAAAATAATTGTTTTTGTTTTTTCTTTTTTCAGAGTGCTCATACTAGTGTTGCGTCTGGAATGATTAATCAGAATCGGGAATCAGATAAATTGGAACTTTTGGGGGTATCAGAATTGGAAAAATTATAATCTTATTTCCGATTCTAAAAATGATTCATTAAAAAATTTTTCTTGACAAAAAAAAAATGAAACAAACATGATGTATTTATTTATTAGAAGGTTGTTTATTTATTGCATAAAACCAAGGAGCACAAGATCACAGATTAGGAATTCCATTCCCAAATTTACCATTAGACTCTCAAAGTTTAATGTACTTTTTTTAAATAGTAAATTATGGTAAAAAAAATATTGTAGAGTTCATTTGCCTACTCCCTTATCAAATCTTTTAAAATGTTAAAATTTCTTTTTGTACCTATTTACTAAACTTCTATATGAGCCCTTCAAAGAGATCATCATTAATATGATGAGATTTACAATGCTGGAACAAGTTTTACTTTTTTATTTTATTGGCATCATTCTGACTTTACTTGTTGCCTCTGAAATAATGTTTCGCTGAACTTTTTCAGTTTTTAGCAGAAGTTAAAAATGTAGTTTAAAATCTTGTTGCGGCGGCCGATCGTCCGGAGACAATCGACCCAACAACTAACAAAATAGACACAGGCAAAAAGTAAACAAAGAAGAATGACAGACACAGGTTGTTTGGTTAAAGACGAGGGTTCACCTTTTATTTTGAATAGAAGAAGCAAAAATCGTTCACTCTGGGTGCTGGTCGCACGTCACTGGAGGCAAGGTCTGGAGGTCCGGACTGGTATTCTGGACATAGTGTGGTTCAAAGGGTGCTCGCTGGGTATGGAATGGTCAGCTGGGCGTCAGGGCGATCCGGAACGAAGGGTGAACACTGAGAGCTCGGGGGTCAGTGTTAAGGAACAGACAACACTGAGAACGGAGGGATCAGTGTTCGGAACGGACGACACTGCGAACGGAGGGATCAGTGTTTAAGAACGGACGACCGGTAGGGAGCCAGATTGCGGAACAGAGGAACAACGTGCGAGCGAGGTAGCGGACTAGAGGTGCAAGCGAGGTAGCGGACCAGAGGTGCAAGGCACCAGCGAAGTAGCAGACCAGAGGTGCAAGGCACCAGCGAGGTAGCGGACCAGAGGTGCAAGCGAGGTAGCGGACCAGAGGTGCAAGCGAGGTAGCGGACCAGAGGTGCAAGCGAGGTAGCGGATCAGAGGTGCAAGCGAGGTTGCAGGCGGGAGATGCAGGTGCAGTGCAGGAAGCTGAGGCTGCAGACAGGAGGTGCAGGAAGCTGGATGCTGCAGCCAGGAGAGGCAGGACGCTGGACGCTGCAGGCAGGAGGTGCTAACAGAGTAAACAAAGTGGTAGGTCTTTCGTAGGAACCTAGCCCTGAAAAGGGCCCTTTGAATTACTGCTGCTGCTGCTTCGGCGCTGGTTCATGTTCTGGGGTGTTTCCTGACCGCTGCTGCTCCCGCAATGAGATCCTTCAGCAAGTGAGTGGATATCCAATTCAGGGAACTCGTAGCCCCCTAGCCGGCTTCACTTTTTTGTACGAGAGGCGCTTTCTTTGTGGAGACAGGGTGTTACAAGTGACGTCGCTCTCGGAAAATGAATAAATGAAGGTCATTAATTCCAGACGAAATTTTTACAAGTCAAACTTAGTTTAGAAGTTTGAGAATTGTATTTTAATTCATTCCGTCTGAAACAAAAAGACAATTATTTAGCTTTTAATCGTAAAAGATTAATTTTTATGTGTATTTTCTTTCACAGCGAGAATGCTGGGGAAGGAGACATAAGTAGGTCAGCTGGCCTTGCCTTTGAGGTGAGGCTATTCGTCCACTCTCCTCTCTTTTCTTCTGTTGCTCATGCTAGAAATGACGCGTGCTTATTTTATTGGATAAAAAACGGTGGAGTGGGGGAAGGTAGTTTTTCTTGCCCCCACGACAATCTCACTATGAGTTTATCAAAATCCTTGGCCCTCGGGACAAGATCAAAGTGTAGTATCTGTTCTCAGTGCTTACTGCGGTCTGCCTCAACGCCAGTTGTGAGCTCTTAAGCTTTTAGCTTAGAGTTTTTTTCCTTTTGGCTCTCTGCAAGGACCAGCCCCTTCTTGGGGATTTGGACCCGCAAAGACTTTTTTGTTTCTTGTTTTATTTGTTTTTGTTATTGCCCATCCTGGGCAACTACTAATTGTTATTGTTTTCTCTTTTCTTTCAGATAGTCCGGGGTCCAGCTAGCACTTAAGCAGCCGGCAGGGCCAAGGGAAACCGACGTGCCTTTTTAGGCGAAGGTCCCCTTGGTTTCCGAATCGGCGGGTGCTTAGCCGGGCCTTGGGCCGTCAAAGTAGATGGAGCAGGCCTCTGCTCCTGCCACCTTGGGGGACGCCCCGGGTGTAGTGATCGTGAAGGGTCCGGGGGGTGCCGTCCCGCAAGGCACCCCCAGTTCGAGAAAGGTTCCTGGGGTCGCCACCCCAGAATGTTCGGTCGAGTCGGTGGTCGGATCGCGAGCGGGGGTCGCCACCCCCAGTAGGGTCGAGTCGGGTGTTGCCACCCCGAAAGGCAGCACCAGTGCAGGAACGGGAGAGGGGGTCGCCGCCCCCAGTAGCGTTGAGTGTGGTGTCGCCACCCCGAAAGGTGACACAAATGCCCGTTTTGTCCGAGAGCGGGTGGAGAAAAAGTCGAAGAAGTGGTGGGTCCTTGAGGAGGAAAAGCCCAGGGTCCCTCTGACAAGGTCGCAGTCTACTAGGGTTAGTCCCAAAAAGGTAGATGAAGGTAGCCTTAGGAGAAGCAAATCGGAGGAGGTAGTTGTGGTCGATGGGTGCTCCCCCGGGGGGACGGTGTCCGGTAACGAGACACCAATTAGCCTGTTCGAGTGGCCAGCCCTCACAATGAGCGATTGCTCCCCAATCCCTCCTGGACAGGATAGAACAGCAGAGACGGTAGCAGCAGCAGCAGCAGCAGTGGAGGCCAGTAGGACCAAAGCAGCGGAGAACTGTGCGTGGGGTCGGAAAAAGCAGACCCAGAAGACCCCAGGCTACTACCAGGAACTGTTGCGGGAAAAATATCAAGGATTTATTAGCGGAAACAAGCTGATGGTGGTGCCCGGAGCGCTGGAAGACATCAAACTCCGCACGGTTTCTCTAGTCACCCTGGATGCCAACGGAAAGGGGCTCGTCGGCGTGCCGCTAGAGAAGATGTGCGATGCAATAGGAGAGCTCCGGATTCCCGCACAGTACCTGGTTCGAAAATACCACGCCACGTGGGATCTCCTCCTGCCATCAAAGGAGGAAGCGGAGAAGTTAGCAGGAGGGGACCTCACGTGGAAGAACTTAAGGCTCCGCCCCGAGTATCTATCAAAGAGGAGAGCGGGAGTAACAGTACTCGGGGTGCCCTGCTTTATTACTGCCGATCAGATAGGTGCCACCTTGGCCCAGTTTGGAGAGGTCGAGGAAGTTAGCCCAACAAAAGGACCTAGAAATATCCAAACTGGGTCATATAAAATACATATGAAGGTGGACCGGCAGAATTTTCACCAAATACCGGCGCAGCTAACATGTGAGGGCTGGCAGATGGCCGTCATCGTTGAGGGGAGGAGGCCATACTGTTGGCAGTGTTCCAAGCCAGGGCACGTAGCCCGATTCTGCCCGCAAAGGAAGGGGACAGAGACACAAGCATCGGGCACAAAGTCGGCAGCACAGGAGGGTCCAGCAGCAGACGGAAAAAAGAAGGAAGATGGAGAAGGAGGAGCTTGGAGCAAGGTCGTCGCCAAGAGGGGCAGGAAGAAGGAAGGAGAGGCCCCTCCAGTAACACCAAAAACACCGGCGGCGACCTCAAAAAGAAAGTTACAAACGAGCTCCTCTGAATCTGAAGGAGAGGATGGAGAGGCTGCCAACAAGCACACTGAAAAGAGGGAGAGAAAAGAAACACCGAAAGGATCTCCTAAGAAGTCTCCCAGGAGTAATGAAATTGAAATGACCGAGACCAGCTCTGAGCCTCCAACATCAGCTGCCCCAGAGGACGCTCAGCCCACCCCACCCCTATTTAACACCCCGGAGCCAAAAGTGATAGCTCCAGTTGCCGAGGAGGAAGAAGCAGGAGAAGTGGAACAGGAGAAGGCGGCCCCCAGGAAGGAAAAAACCCGAAAGTGCCCGTTCTGGCCGGGGGACCGTCTCTGCGAGGTGGATGAAGCGATAGGGGATCTGAGCGGGACGCAGCGTAAATACCTGCGCATCCTGGAAAGTTTAAAAATGGTGGAGGGGAAGGACGTCACCGACCCGAGGAACTTCCCTGACGCCCCACAAATCATTACTTTTGTTAGGCCCAACAGGGGTGGGCGAGCTAAAGCCCTCTGGAGAATGTTGGAGGAGGGGAAGACGGCATTCCCGGGGATTAGACTAATAGACGGGGAGCACCCATCCTTAGAGCAGGTCGCGAAGCGATGTGAGGGGAGGGTCCCTGTTTACGTTCACCCTTCATTTTATAGGGCCATTAAGTTGACGTTCCCTCTGGACGTGGGAGGTCTGGCCAAAGACGGGCGGCTTACGCCTGTCCTGCTTACGGGCAGTCTTGGGCAGACCTTTGACGCCCTTTCCCCCGAGGATTTCAGACCCTTGTTAGAGGAATATTACTAGTTAGGGAAACATGGCTACAAGCTTAAACCTAGCTAGTTTGAATGCGAGGGGCATGAGGTCTCGAAGCAAGGCTTCTCGCGTGCTGAGGGACCTCATGGCCCTTGAGGTAGACATAGCTGCAATTCAGGAGACCCACTTTGTTGGGGCTGGGGACTGCGATGTGCTGGTGAACGATTTTAACGTTTACTCAGCATATGGCAGTCTCCAGAGCCGGGGGGTTTCTGTGCTAGTAAGTCGCACCCTATCTGCGACGGTTACACTTGTTCATGCGGACGCTCATGGGAGGCTGGTCGTGGTCGATGTTGCCGTTAGCAGCAGCGCGTTCCGGATCATGGCAGTTTACGCGCCCAACATCCAAACCGAGAGGGTTTCCTTTTTTCGGCGGGTGGAGGGGTTTCTCTCTTCGGGTCCGGAGCGGGTAGTTTTAATGGGGGACTGGAATGCCATCCTGGACCCCAATTTAGATAAGGTCGGGGGGCCTAGCGGGCAGGGTAGGTGTGATAGCAGCCTGTCTGACCTGATGGCCTCGTGCGATCTGGTCGACAGGTTCCGTCTGGATCACCCCGGGAGGGAGATGTGGACGTGGCATACTAGTGCGGCCTCCAGTCCAAGCACATACTTGGACAGGATGTTAATTAGAAGGGGCGACGTAGATTTTCTATCTTGTCCCACGTTCCACTGGTTAGGTCATTCGGACCACAAACTCGTGTTGGCCCGTTTGAAGTTAGGTAATAGACCTAGGTTGGCTGGCTACTGGAAGATGAACGCCTCCTTGTTGGAGTCGGTCGACTTCCGGGAGCAGCTGACAACACTAATTCAGAGGGAGTTAGTGGGGGCGGTTACCGGGAGTAGATGGTGGGTTAATCTTAAGGTGACCATTAGGCATTTTTGTGTCCAATATAGCCAAAGCCTCGCTTTAACTAGGGCACGGACCAAAAAGCACCTAGAGGATAGATTGACCCGGGCGGTGGCAGGGGGGATTCCCTAGATCTAGCACTAATTAAGGGGGACCTCAGTCGCTTGGCTAGCGAGCGATATGAAGGTCAAGTAGTTAGGGCTAGGTTAAATAGAGTCTCCAACGAAGCCGTGAACGTTGACGCTGTTGAGCGTGGGGCCGCTTTAAGACGCGGCTCGGATGGGTACATTCGGGAGGTGAAAAACCTGGAAGGACGTTCTCTCGTATCGACGCGGGAGATCTGCAATGGGTTTCGGCAACATTTGGAGGAGCGCTTCACCAAACTACCCAGACTCCGCGGCCAGGAGTTTGGCAGCTATTTAGCTGGCTCGCCCCGCCTTACTGCGGCCCGAGCGGCTAGTTGCGAGGGGGTGGTTACGGAGCGTGAGGTCATTACTGCGTTGAAGCAGGTTGGCCACAACAAATCTCCGGGGCTCGATGGTTTGCCCTACGAACTGTACTTGAGGCTGTCGCCCATGTTTGTGCCCCTTTTGACGGGCGTGTTTAACCACTGGTTTGCCCAGGATTCGATCCCGAGGCAGGTAACCAAAGGAGTGGTCACGCTTCTGAAGAAGGGAAACCAACATGGAGGGGGGAACCTAGATGATTATAGGCCCATAACTCTGCTTAACGCAGATTTTAAGATTTTGGCCCGTATTCTTGCGAATTGGCTGCAGGTCGTTATCGACGAGTTGGTCGAACCGGATCAGAACTACGCTGTGAAGGGTCGAACAATTCAAAACAATCTGCACTTGGTTCGCACGATAATAGAGGGATTAGAAGACGACACGGAAGCCGCGCTGATCAATTTAGATCAGTCCAAGGCGTTCGATAGGGTGGACCATGGGTTCCTGAGGGCTGTTGTGGAGGCCGCCGGCTTTGGTCCGGACTTCCGCAAGTGGATCTCCGCCCTGTATCGTGACCCCGCGGTGGTGGTGCAAGTCAATGGTAGGTTGTCGGAGTCCTTTGGGGTCTCCCGGTCGGTGCGGCAGGGCTGTCCGCTGTCGCCTCTGCTCTATGTCCTGGCGTTGGAGCCCTTCCTTCGCAAATTAAGGGACGAGGCGGCGAGACCAGTCCTACGCGGCATTGCTCTACCTGGCGGCCGAGTTGCCAGGGTGTCCGCGTACGCTGATGACGTCACCGTTTTCGCAGCCAGTCGTAACGACATCGAAGCGGTGATAGAGGCGATCGCTGAGTACGAAGTTGTCACAGGGGCCGTAATCAATCGCAGCAAGTCCGTCGGTCTGCGGTTGAGCGCCTGGACCGGGGTAAACTCGCTTCCAGGTGCGTTCGGCTGGACTGATGGCCCGGTTAAGATCCTCGGTGTGTGGTTCGGGCCGGATCTCCAGCTGGACAGAAATTGGTCGGAGGTACAGACGAAGGTCGAGTCCGCTGTCGGAACTTGGATTCGAAGGAGATTGTCCTTGAAGGGTCGTGCGGAGGCATGCGCCACTTACGTGTTTCCGCTGATCCTTTACCGGTTATCTGTTCTTCCCCTGCCTGCGGACCGCTGTAAGGCTTTAGAGCGACTCCTTTTCAAACTGCTCTGGAAGGGAGGAAAGCCGTATGTCCGTAGACAGGTCTGTACGCAGAAGCTTAGCGAGGGAGGCTTGGGGATGCCTGATCTGCGCAGCCATCAAAACGCAGAAAGACTGGCGTTCCTAAGTCGGACACTGATAGAGGAGGCACCCTGGGTACCAGCCGTGGAGCACGCTTTCCCACGGCTGTTAACCGACCCCGCCGCCGAAGGTCGCCGTCGACCAGCGGGGGAAGGGCGCTTCCTGACCGAATGCCGAGCCGCCCTTAGGGCATTGCCGGGGTCCAGTGACCTTGCACGGCCTAGGTGGAGGCTATATGAGGATTTAGTGGAGGGTACCGCAAACGACCCGCTGGTGGAGCGGCTACATCTGTCGAGGGGGGAAGTTCTCTCGCTTTGGAGTTGGGCGCCTGCCAGTAGCTACATAAATAATGCAGAGTTTTCGATAACGTGGAGGCTAGTCCGGGATGCGTTGCCTCTCTTCGACCGACTTGCCAGGGATTTTAGGGATCGCGAGTATTATTATCCCCCGTGCCCACGCTGCGACGATGAGAACGAGGACGAGACGCGTGAACACGCGTTCTTTCTTTGCAGCGGGGTACGGAGTCTCTGGAGGTATGTCGAAGGGGTAACGGCTCGCATCGACCCCGAGCGGTCGGTGCCACTTGATTTGGCGTACGTGGTTGACAATGTGGACCCACCGTTTATCAGGGAGAAACGGGCGGTGTTTCTGGCGATACTGGCTGTAGCTAGGCTAGTGACGTGGGTTACACGTCTGAACATTGTCTATGAGGGGCGATCTGTTTCCGATCAGGATCTGGTCCTTTATTTTAAGCACCAACTTAAAATAAAAATCAGATGTGATTGGAAAAGGTTGCCCCGCATCGACTTTGATAGGAGATGGGTGCACAACACTAGTTTGTGCATCCGACGAGGAGCTAGGTATGAGCTTGTGTTTCCACCCTAGTAGTATTCGTCTGGAGGTGCTGAAGTTTCGATTGTCGTGCACTCGGAACCCAGCCCCTCATATGTTAATACGGGGTTGACCCCGTAATCATGGGTAGGAGTAGGTTTGCTAGTTAGGCGGAGTAACCACCTAGAGTGGAAAGCATGTGCTTTATTTAGGGCCTAGACTAGGGTGAATGTGAGTTTGATCCTGTCCCCTGTAGATCTTTGTTTTTTGTTAGATTGGCACTAGGAGAGCTTCCAAAGATGCCCAAAGTCCACCAGTTTTATTTTGTCCTCGGCCTGTTTTTACCCCTTACGTACATTATCTTGGAAGACGCCATCCATCCCTGTTTTCCCCGACCCTAATGTATTTTTCTTACAAATCCCTAGTTCCTCCACTCCCCCCTAGGAAACGACCTGCTTGCTTTCACCCTTTCCCCCCGGGGGAAGTGGACCGGAAGACAGTGGGCGTTTCATACGACAGACCAGCCGATAGGTAGGGAGGGTCCCCTTACTAACCCGCCCCCATAGGCATTTTATTAAGTTGGTTTCTTTTTCTTTCTTTTTGGGTGTATTTTAGTTTGCCCCCCTCCCCATCATCTCACCCCCATTTATATAAAAAAAAAAAAAAAAAAAAAAAAAAATATATATATCTTAAGTTTGTACATATGATTTTTTGTTTTGTTTTTGTAAATAAAGTTCTTCTTTTTTCACAGTACGAATGTCGCCCGCCATCCCGATAAGCTGGGGAGCTGTCTATTTTAAGTAGGTCCTGGTAAGAATGTAGGCGGATGAGTTATGATAGAATCTAGTGTAGGGTTTTTCTAAATAAAATACTTGCTTTTCAACGCAAGTTTAGCTAGCAAATTTAGTAAAGTCCCGTTTTCTTCCCCACCTCCCCCTTACTGGCCTTTGTGCCTAAGTTGTATCGGACCCCAAATGAGGGCTTGGTAGTAGATAATGCCAAGTCCGGGGCCGATACGACTAAATACCATCTGTTCTTCAGATGCTGCACTTCTATTTCTTGTTCTCTTTCGGTGGAGGAGAAATCCTTCACGACTGAGACAATTTTTATTTTTGTACCTTTTCTCCACGTTAAAATACGACCCTGGTGTCTAACTCTGTCCCGTGGGGAGGCATAGTAAATAGGTACATAAAGAGAAACGATTTAGAATTTAGTCAAATTAAAAAAAAGCAATTATATCTGCATTTAAAAGTACCCCGCCCCCCAAAAAATAATGAGATACTACGTTTTTAGGAGATTATGTGTTAATGCATTGAAAAACAAACAATTATTTTAGAATTTAGTCGAAAGTAATAAAGTAGTTGTGCACATATTAATTGAATGGAAGAAAATGATTCTCATTTCCTGCCATTCTAAATTTTGGGAAAGTTAACTAAATTTTTACCACTAACTTTACATATACGACTTGCAAATTTTTTGTATTACCACATAAACTTAAGGGTAAATAGGAAAGTGGCATGTTTTTATGACATAAAAATGACATATTTTACACCAAAGAAATATGATCAGAAATATGACAGATTCAAAACAAAATTGGTTACATGTCCTACAAACAAAATTGGTTACATGTCCTACAAACACTGTCTGATCCGAAAGCGGAATCATCTTACGTTATATTTACATGCAAAAATGATGTTTTGTTGTTATATTTTATTTTTGCCAATAAATTCTTCAGGCTGCTTACATGTAATTGCTTAAAAATTGGGAATATCATTTTTTTTTTTTTTTTTGGTAAATAAGTATGAAGTGCAGAGATGTAATAATACTTTATTATAAATTTATAATTGTAAATTGACGAGAAAAAAAAAAGAAACAAGTGTGTCACAGTTTCAAAATCACCGCCTTCATTTTTTCCTTTCTCGCTTCACCCCTGCTGTTTTCTCTTCACTTAAACAAACGATGCGATTGGCTAAACGCGAGCTAACGTATGAACAATATCCGGGTTCAGTGAATTCATTCACCCTCCCTTTCTCTTTTCATCATCAACGTCGCTACACATGTCGGAATTTAAATGTATCAACAAAATGCCAACAAAACAGGCGATTGACTTTTTACCTTTTAGATGAAATTAATTTAAATGGAATCAACAAACTCACAATCTACTTTTGATTGCATAAATTTCGTTCTAGAATTAATTAGAGTCGATTAGTTGTTTCTTTGAGAGCGACATCACTAACATCACGCTGGCCAAATGAATACAGCCAGCCTCGGCCTACGGGGCTTGACAACAAAGTGTAGCATCTCTTCTGGCAGATACTGCAAGCAAAGACCATTGATCTTGTGGCAATGAGTTTCTGGTCCATGCAGGGACAACCCTATATACCAAGAGGCTCCCATTTCCCACCTCTCGGGAGCTTGTCCCCCATCCCTATTCTCCTCCCCCTCTCCACATTAAAAAACGGCTTCATACCTAATTTGCTCTTGTGGGAAAGCAAATAAATACAGAGCAAGTCTCGGCCGAGCGCCAGCCCTGGCGAGAGGAGAAGGAGGAGGCTCCCGAAGTGACGACTGACGCTACCATTCACGTTGACCGAATCCACCATCGCCGAAGGATTCCAACAGCAGTAGCAAACTTCAACTTCCAGTCTCCAGCGGCTTCCTGCAGCCTTTCCAGCCCTTGGTGCCTCCAGCTCGCTCCAGCACCTCCATCTCATTCCTGCAGCTTTCCAGCCCTTGGTGCCCCCAGCTCGCTCCAGCTTCCTCCTGCAGCTTTCCTGCACCTCACTCCTTCGGTTTGCAACCTCACTCCCTACTGACTGTTCGTTCTTTAACACTGACCTCCCCATTCTCAGTGTTGTCCGTTCCTTAACACTGACCTCTCCATTCTCAGTGTCATCCGTTCCTTAACACTGACCTCTCCATTCTCAGTGTCATCTGTTCCTTAACACTGACCACTTCATTCTCAGTGTCCACCGTCTGTTCCGGATCGCCTTGACATCCAGTCGATCATTCCAGATCCAGTGATCAACCCTGAACCACGCTACGTCTAGAGTACCTGTTCCAGACCTCCAGACATTAGCCTCCAGTGACGTGCAACCTTCCCGGCGACCAGCATTCAGATCATACGATTTTTCGCTTCCTTTGCAAATAAAAGGCAAACCCTCGTCTTTAACCAAACAACCTGTGTCTGTCATTCTTCTTTGTCTTTTTTGTGCTGTTTACTTTTTGCCTGTGTCTACCTTGTTAGTTGTTGGGTCGATTGTCCCCGGACGACTGGCCCCACAACAAGTGCCATAATTTCATAAAAATGTAAGGCGGAGTTGTACAACCATCACCCCTATGCGTAATTTCTATATTGATAGGGTTTTTTTTTTTTTTTTTTTTTTCACTGGATTATTATTGATTGCACACTAATTAACCAAATTATGGGGGAAAAAATCATTATTTCGACATTTGAAAGGGGTGCTCACTTTTTAGTTACAACGTTCTGGTAAATCAGTCACCCATTTTGTAACCAATAAAAACGCGGGTATATCAAAACCATAGAAAGTAAAAATGACATGAGCCTACCGCATTTGTAAGTAAGAAATATTTTTGTTTCTTAAGAAAAAAAAAAAAAAAAAATAGAATGAACATGACTTTTTGGTGCTAATGCAGAGAGTGATCCGAGCTTTTTTTAAATCGTATTTCCACGTTTAAAGTTTTATGATGTTTTTTTTTTTATTCAGTTGTAAGAATAGGTACAAACAAAACCCCCTCCCCATGTTAAGAATGGCTTTTTTAATAATAACGTTATTATTTCAGCACGGAGTGCATGCTGCATAGTATCAGAATTTTTGTAGGAATTTTTGACACCCCTAACACGAAACTGCGAAATACAATATAAAAATCTCGTAATTTCTCTGTTAAAAGTGGGTTATTTATTTTCTTTATGGATTATACTTCCAAAATAAACTATTACAGTTGTTTTAAAAGTAATAGAAATTTTTTTTTTTTAAAACAGTAATGAATTTTCCGAACTCAATATTTTTCACTTTTTAAACTTTAAAAATCTATCAAAATTTTTCTATTGATTCTATTTTTACGATATTTTCAGGGTCAATGTGAAATTTTATGTTCTTTCCAATAAACCGAATATAATATTTTAGACAAACGTTTTTTTTTATTCACGCCCCCCCCCCCCCCCAAGTGTCACCCATTTTCAACTTTCTCTTAAAAAGTAAATAATTAATTTATGTCGGAGAGTTTTATATATCACAAATTGAAGAGAAAAGGTCAATAAATAATATATTCAAATTTAAAACAAAAAAAAATCCCTTTTTTAGAAATTTACCTGTAAAGTCCGAAGTTTAAAACTTAAAAAAAAAAAAAAACACATTGTTTTTTTTTTTTTTTTTAATAAAACCTTGGTCCTTGCTCCTTTAATTGAAAAAAAAATTAGGGCTTGAATTACATTTTTCGAGGAGTTATAAGCTTGGAAAGATGGGGTCGAATTATTCACTATTTTCACGAAATTTCTGACACTGATGACTTAGTACCGACTTTTTTTTTTATTGTTGTTTATGAAAATAAAGTTTCAAGGTTTGTTTGTTTTTTTTGTTTTTTTTAACTTATTTAGTTTTTGGTATTCAAAAGTGAGTTTGTGAGTGTTTTTTTTTTTTTTTAATAATTTATCTGTTTTTTATGAAAGGTGAGTTTTTTGGCTTTTTTAAAAAAAATTTAAGTATTATAAATTTCTCTAACATGCTGGAGAAATGTTTCATAATTTTCCATCCCGTTGTCAATTTTCATATCGTCGTACGCCTTTCAATATATTGCTTCAACATGGGACCATTTCAGATCTCCCGAAGACACTTCCCTGTTTAGAAAAAAAAAAAAAAATGGGTGACCCAAACGATTTGCCAGAACATTGTAACTAAAAAGTGAGCACTCCTTCCAAATGTCGAAATGATTTTTTTTTTTTTCAGAATCTGGTTAATTAGTGAAATTTTTTTCAAAAACCCTCAGAATAGAAATTACGCATGGGGTGATGGATGGTTGTACAACTCCGACAAATGTAATTCTAAAAAATCGGAAAAATGTTCAAAATGAAATAAAAAGTTTTGTGAAGAACAAAAAAATACTAATAAACATTTATTGTGAATAAAGAAATTAATGGAAATTGGAAAGTGAGAGATCAGTTTCACACACAAATTTTATGTAAAATGGGCTTCTATTCTAGCGTTTTAGAGCAGTTAACCAAATTTTTTTTCCTATGGGAAATAAATTCTGCCTATTTTGGAGGGTGGCTATTTTTTCAAGTGATTACGCATGCTTTTACGGCCTTGTCATGGTTAGTAAAAAAGTTAGTGAACAAAACAACATCCCTAAAACGTTTAAATGCGTTGAAAATGATGATCATTTGATGTTAAATTTAAATATGGAACAGATCTCCCACTCTAGATTCCAAAATAATTTTGGGGATTTTGTGGTACAACAAAACGATATAGTGGTAAAAATACAAATATATAGCAAATAAATGTTTTTCACCTTCAGTAAAAAAGGAAAAAAAAAAAAAAACCTAGTTCACTACACACGAGTCTAGTTTATTAATGCGTTTTTTTTTTTTACGCCATATCTTTAAAAGCTCCTACATTTAATAAGATAGTAGTTTAAATTGGTCAATTAATATTTGACTTTTCATGAAAAATAAAGAAAATGTAGCTTTTCGTACTGGCTTAATCTGGAAGTCTGGAAGACTTTGTTGAGAGAGAGTTCGTCATTCATTAAACAGACAGGCGGTGATTAAGGGAAGAACTCTTCTGCGCGAGGAGAGCAAATAACTAAAGAGAACATCTACGCTTCTTTTTTTTTTTTTTTTTGGTCGTAGTTCTTTTTCCTTTCCTCGTTTCACCTCTTCAAAACATTCGATACAAAACGTCGTTTGATTACACATCAAATGGATAAAATAGAAGATGATCTGAGGCTTCTTTTGGAGTCTCGGTCCGTTCAGTTACCCGATGAAGAACCGGACAGTGTACGAATTAGTAAGTACTTTGCCTGTTTTTATCTTTATTTTAATGGTTGCTGAGCACGTTAAAGATATATTTAACTAAGTAAACCCCAAGATCAAAATAGTAAAAACTCTACACGATTAAGTGGAGCAATTCATATATTAAATAAAAGATGAGTAAAAGTTACATTGAACTTTATCGTATCATCAGATCAATAAGAAAAAGGCTGATGGATGACACAGTAAAGTTCTATGTAACTTTTAATCCCATATATATATATATATATATATATATATATATATATATATATATATATATATATATATATATATATATGTATATATATATGTATATATATATATATTTCTGTCATTTCGAATATACAAGTTTTGTAGTTTTTAAAAACTGCCGGTTGTCAACATTTGAAATAAAAATCATATAAGATATTTTAGTCTTATTTCCATAACCTGAAAAAGTATCATCGTCTCGGAATCGAATTCATGACACTGTCATATGTTGTCAGAATGAATCTGTTTAAATTTTATATTTTTTCTCAAAATGACAGATAACAAATTAAAGTTTTTCGTTTCTGATTTTTATTTTAAATGTAACTCAGGCATTTGAATAATGAAAAGTGAAATTAGAGATGAAATTCTTGTTATGATCGAATTGTTATTGATCTGTTATGATTCTGCCCCCCCCTTCTCCCTCTCCCATCTCTTTACCATCCGTTTCTTGTTTTTATCTGAACTATCTCATTTACATCATTATATATATATATATATATATATATATATATATATATATATATATATATATATATATATCGTCGAATTTATTTTCACGAACAAATCGTTCATTTGCTCGAATTCATTTATTTTTTCTTATTTCAAACATTCTTTAGCTGATTTTCTCATTTAAAGAATTTTCAAGCTAAAGAAACAATGGGCAAATTATTATTATTATTATTATTATTATTATTATTATTTCACTATCTGTTTTTAAATAAATTTTACGTAGTTGTGAAATACAGAATTTTCGAATTTTTTAACATTGGATAAACTAAATCAATTAGTTTCCGTATCTTTAAGCACTGCCATCTCGAAATTGCTTGCTTTGAGCCGTTATGATCAGTTATTACAGACGAGGGTGATTAACTTAGTTTCTGGTTTTATTGTCATCGTTAATTGATTACAATTATTACTAACCGCACTTTGAAGGTTCACGGTAGCAAAGTGTGATACAAAGTCAGCTTCCCCTGATTGGGGGTGGGGCATTCTAGATGAGCATAGAAACAGCCCCGAGAGGGATCTGTCGGCATCACCCAATAAGGAGCGCCCCAGGCGAAAAGGAATAAATCAATATCACTCTCAAAGATGGGATGGGATGATTTTATTTTAATATAGAATGAGACCATATCTCATACCGACAAAGAACGTTTGATGTCAAGTCAACCCCTAAGTTGCCAGAAGTTATGAAAAAAATGTGTGCACAACTTTGTTATTCTCTGTAAAATTCTTTTGATTACAAAAAATGTAGATTGTCAACATTTGAAATAAAAAATGATGTAAAATTTTTTTTATCATTCGAATTATTCTCACTCCTAGTCTTGTTTTGGTCATTTCAATCGATGTAAACTCCGACCTTCGTCAGAACTACGAAATATGATCGTCGAACTCGAGAACATAAAAGTTCCAATGTTGGTACTAGTGCAGAGAGTGATCCGGACGTAAATAATAACGTTATTATTTAAAAAGCCATTCTTAACATGGGGAGGGGAGGATGTTTTGTACCTATTCTATACTTAAACTTTACAGTTGAAGAAGAAAAAAAAACATATTATAAAACTTTAAACTTGGAAATACGATTTAAAAAAAATAGCGCGGATGATCACTCTCTGCGCTAGCACCCCAATGTTAAAAGAAACACATGAAGAAGATCGAAATTTACATTGGTCGAAACGGGAAAAAGTGGAAAAGTAAAAGACCCTGCTTTAGTGCTTTAACATTTGAAATGTTGAAGTTCATTTTGGAACCAATTTCATATTAAAACAAAAAAATAATGAATGTTCGAACAACTCCATGCCAATTAAAGTTGATTGATTGATTTTAAAAAAAGGTTTTTCGAATTTTTTTTTGTTTTTTTTTTAATAAAATTGTTGTTTATTTATAATAAGTTTAAAATTTAATCTCCCTTTTCTGTTAAGTGTAATTGTTAAAAAGAAATGCCGGTATTATCACACAGATTTGGCATTGGCATTATTTCTCAGAACGTAAACAAAACATTAACATATTTCTTCGTTATTCAATAACGACCATTATTTTGTTTACTTCATTACGTTGTGAAGGAATCTTATTTTTCATTCATCGTTCACTTTTTTCTTTCTTTTTTTGACGTTTGTTTTTGTAGGCCAACCATTTTATAAAATAGGGGGTTGAAATTATCTTTTGGAATTTGTTTTTTAAAAAAGGATTGATAACTTCTATTATTTGGTTACGTTTTCAATTAGACTCGAGTCTTAATACGAAATTCCGAACTGGACGCTTTATTTTATTTTATGCAGATTTGTCGGGGTAGATTGTTCTCGTTCTATTAGCATGACCGGATAAAAGTGTTATCGTTATAGCGTTAGTTAATAACCAAGAATAACGCGATGATTAATTAACTAATAGTTATTATCACCTGTGCTAAGAATACTATATTTATTGTTACCGTGTTGAAATAATAATGTTATTTAGAGAGCCATTCTTAACATGAAGAGGGTGTTTTCGAACTATTCTCTACTTTCATCTAACAATTTAATATAAAAGATATCATAAAGCTTGAATTTAACTTGAAAATACTATTTTAAAAAATAGCGCGGTAACAAAAGTGCATAAGCACCTATTTATTTAATCCGGTTGTGTTTGACGGAACATCGAACTAGCATAATTTATCCTCTATGTGAGTTCCACGTAAACATCCCCAAGTGCAAAAAGATGCACTTGAAAAAGGTTGGATGTTATATCGGCCGAAACGTTATAAAAATAATAAAGATGAGAATAATGCTCCAAATGATACAAACCTTTACTTTTTTCTTTTTTTTTTTTTTATTAATAAGAAACTCACAGTTCAGTATTTTAAAAAATAAAAATAGACACTTAAATTTTTATTTTATTATTATTATTATTATTATTATTATTATTATTATTATTAAGCGATTTGCTTTAGTAGTTTTTAGTAATAGGTATTTATTTTTTTCAGTAATATTAAGTGAAATATTAATGCAAAATCGGAGGGGGGTGCTTGAAAGTTGATGTGAAATTGTAATTCAGTCATTGACTCATTGACTCAAACAAAATCAAAACAAACATTCTAGTGAAAAAAAAAATTAAAAAATAAAAAGTTAAAGTTTGAAAAATCGATTCTAAAATGTTTTCTATTCTTATTTTATACGAATGTGCGAAAATTGAAAAATCTGAAAAAAAAATTCTTGTTGAGTTATTCTTTAAATAAACAACGACGGACATCAAACACGCACAATATTAATTATTATGATGATTGCGTCTTGCTACTATTTTCGCTCGCTATGACGTCATATGTTCACATCTGGAGTCGCAGAAGCAGCAGCAGCAGCCGCCGTGCAGGTCGAGGCAAAAAGAAGATATTGCCAATAGATGCCATTCCATTCATTTGTGAATTTAATACTTTCAATAAAATACGCATTATACATGCAGGTCGTAATTTTCGGGCTTAGATCATCAAAAATGTCACTTTCTTGATCAGAAGGGTTTATTTCGAGAAAAGGGATAAATGCCTGTCGCCTGAGGCGCCCTTATCGGGAAATACATGGGAACCGTACTATGGGATGGAAGGGGACTTCTAGACTTCCCACCTTATATCACAAGGAAGACAGTTAAATAGAAACTGTGTCTATTATTCAATAAACTGAAAAAAGGAAGAAAATTAATTTAGCCAATAAAAAAAAATATTTTTTACAGCGAAACAACGGAACCAGTAAATTTAATTAATTAGTGTATATTTTTTGTGTGCTCAATTCAGTTCAATGAAAAATGTTATGAAATCAAATTGATATATAGTTTAACCCGGATATAAGAGACCCGTATATAAGGAAAAACTAATGTAAGAGAGATTTTCTCTGGTCCCAGTTTGGAGCCTGTATTAATGTACAGTGTAACCTGGATATAAGAATATAAGAGAGTTGTAGAGACATTTTAAGAAGTCTCTTATATTCGAGTTATACAGTAGTTAACATTGGAAATTCCAACATAGATTATCTCTCACGTTGCTTTTTCCTTTGTTGTTCCCGTTCATGTTTGCACAGGTAAACAATTTTGTTTATGGAGCTGAGAGGAAACAAAGATTCAAAACAATAATTAAAAAAAAATAACACGAAATAGGTTGATGGTTACATGATAGTTAATACAATTAGAAAATTGAAAATCTCCATAAATCATCCACTCAAATAAACGAACCAGAAAATATCAATTCTTTTCCTGGTGGATTAATAATGGGTCATTTCATCTTCTTGTAAAATTATGTTGCATAATTTTGCTGCTTCTGCTGAGCCTGATAGGTTAGACTTTGCAAAGAATTGGTAGCGAAAAATCTTCTGTGAAGATTATCATTAGTTGTTGGCTTGAGGTTCATTTAAAACAATGTTGGAATTGAAAAAAGTGGATAATTCCGACAACGTGGCAAAAACTGAATTCAACATTCTTTGCAAATTGGAAAGAAGATGTAATATCTTCTTTCCAATCTGCAAAGAATGTTGAATTTCAGTGTCTTGAAAGAACATCTAACTTAGTCGGTTAAAATTGTCTCAAAGATACCGACAATATTGGGCGCCTAAGGGCCCTTAAATTAATAAGAAAATTAATATGAATCCATCTCATATGAAAGTTTTTCTTGGACTGAAATTTTCAGTTAAAACGTGCCCACATTCACAGGTTAAAGTTCAAATCAACTAATAGGAAAGGCTGTAATTAAAAACAATGTGTTAAACCAATCAACCAATGAAGTGACAATTTCTCACAGACTAAAGCAAAAAATAGATAGAAAGCAAAAGTTGCCAACGCGGCTCAATTTTCCTTTAAAAAAAGAAAAGAAAAAGTTTTAAAATTATTGCCACAATTTGATTTCTCATAAAACTTTACTAAAAGATGTTACATTTGATCTTGGTACAGGTTTTTGTTATCAATTTGAATCTCGGAACAAAGAGACAGGTACATCCCCCCCACACACACACACAACTTCCGCTCGGGGTACAGGGATTACATAAAAATAATTCAAAATATAGTCGCATTTAAAATTTCTTTTTTAAAATTTGTTTTAGTTTCACAAGAATTCTCCTTGCTACCACCAGTGCAAAGAATATTCTTTTCTTCCTTGTGCGTCTAACATCCAACGGAATTACTATGAACAGAGTTTCTTTACTTCTCATATTGCCATATGATTGCTTCCCTGAAGGCTACAACATGGTCATCTTCGAATGTAATGTTAATAATCACTTTTCGTTTATGCCGTCCTTCCATTTTTTTATTTTTTTCTCCTCATTAATAAACAATGACTACGATATTACCCCGATGATTACTGTGCACTCAATAACCCTTATCTTCGAGTGGCCTCCAGGCCTTGATAAGTGGTGACTCCTATGTAAAAAAAAAAAAATTAACGGACATTATCCACATTTCTATCCTTATCCTTCAATTGCTTTTAGCCTTGATAAGTGGTGATTCATTAGTAAACGGTTTTTTTTTATTTCAAAATATTTTGATTAAACAATAGTTCAATGTGTTACAATCAGTTACATTTGGGCAAGAAACTCATATACACACAATATCTATGATATTATAGGAATTACGAAATAAAAGAAAGCAGCCATTTTATTTGAAAGTTGGGAGGGGGTTAACATTGCCTTTTTTGTTGCGTTTAGTTCTCTTGATTCCAAGTAAAAATTGACTTTTTTCTTATGAAAATTCCGCTATTTCTTTGACTGATAAACTTTTGACTCCATAAACGAGCTATATATAGAATTCTGTTTTTTATAATTGCTTATTTTTTAATTTATTTTTTACAAAGGAGTCACCACTTATCAAGACCTGGAAGCCACTTGAGGATAAGGGTTAAATGAGTGTACAGTACTCAATGGGAAAATGTCATAGCCATCGTTAGTAGTGGAAATTTGGTAAACTGGATTACTTAAGGGGATGGCTCATCAAGAACTTATTCACATTGGACTTGAAGATGATCGTATTGTAGTCAGTTGGAAAGCAGGAAAACAGAAGAGAGTTTCACAGGCGTGCAGTTCTAAGAAAGAAGCTTTGTTTATGAAATTTGCGTTTAGGTTTAGGCGCAGATAAAGAGTGTGGGAAATTATTGATAGACAAGTATTCTTGGGGGAGACCATAGATTGGAGTTCAGATGAGCACTTGCCATGAAAATAACAATAAAGCAGAGACAGGCTCGCAACATCTCTTCTGCGGGAAAGAGGTTGCAGGGAAGATAAAAGGGCAGCTACAAAGGCAGGATAAGATGCTTCTCGCAGCTCCTGCCCAGATGTGGCAACAGTGCTTGATCGTTGGATGCACTTCGTTCTTATACAGGTAGAGAATTGCATCAGCAGCGCGATATCTACTAGAGCCGTAGAATGATCCTACCATTTTCCCAGTAGCCCTAGCAACGAATTTGATGTACATGTTCCATCTCAGATCAGGAGTAATGGTCAAAACATGAAGCCTCCTCAAGATGAGAGCCATTCATTTCAATTGAAGCCAGATGTAGATCAGAGTGTTGATGATGTAAAGATAGAAACTGGGTTTTATATGCATTAAAATTAACCAGCCACCTCTTTCCCCATTGCACCATATGATCAAGATCAGAGGAGAGAGAATCAGAGAGAACTTCGTTGTTTATGGCCTTTGAAGTGTTGCCATAGATGGTAGTGTCTATGAATGATCTTAGGATGTTATTTGGGAGATCATTGATGTAGATCAGGAAGAGAGTTGGACCCAGGATAGAACCCTTAAGGACTCTTGCTGTAAGCCTTTGATCTCTGCTCATCGACCACTACACTTATGAACCTATCAGAGATAAATGATTTAATAATTGAAAAGACATTTCCAGCAATACCATAGCTGGAGATCTTGTGGAGTAGCTTATTAGTATATGTTTTCAAAAAAGCATTTTTAGTTTCATTTAAATTCACTGTCTTTTATATTTCATCTACTCAGCCATTTTTGCTTTGTTTAGTAATTTCAGTCTTGAACTAACAATGCCCCCCAAAGTAATAAGCTCTCTTTCTTCACCATAAAAGAAATATGGCAAAAATGTAATTAGGGTTACTTTTTTGTATCACACTTTAGAAGGTTGCTATGGTATGTTGACAGAAAAGGGTAATAGCAGTTTTGTGTGCTTCTATGGGATATATCTGCAAAAATGTAATGGAAATATTTTCAACTTGAATTATTGTCAGTAATTAAAAATGCTATACTTCATATCTTGTTACTGAATTCCTCCTAGGCTGAGCTGTTGTTTTATATTAAAACAAAAATCCCACGTGCAACAACACTATCTGTTCGCTCATGTCATATTAATCACTAAACTTATCTATATATATATAAAAGCAAAAATGTATGTATGTGTGTATGTTTGGATGTCTGCTAAAAACTTTTGACAGACGCGACGAAAATTCACAAACTCAGTATCACATCGAAGCTCCATCCTTTGCTCGAAAAATATCAAAAAATTGGCCAAAAACGTTAACTTTTTCACCCCGAAATCGACAATTTTCGACAGGGGGGGGGTCAACAAAAATGGTCCTCTCGTGACAATGACTGATTCTACGCATGTGTCAGATGACGTTGTGACCTGATTTACTTTAAATAGTTGAAAAACCGAACAAATTTCATGTACGTCACGTTAGGTCGTTTGCTTAAGGCCTTGGTTCATTTTGGGTTTGAATCATGGTGTGAGATGTTTTTTTTGTTTTTTTTTTAATCTAAATATTGAACCAGTGTTTCGTTTTTCTGCTTTTTTTTTTTTTTATTTCGCTTATTATCAGCGACACCCAAAAACACCCGGGTACCCACCGATTTTTTAAATTTTAATATCGAAACAGGCTTATTGAAGCCATTTTTCACATGTTCGTTTTTCTGTTTTCATTGTTCGTTTGCCTTACATTAGTTCTTTTTTGTTTTTTTCCCCGCTTAAGTGTTAACGTTGTTTTCTTTTTTTACTTCGCTTATAACAAACAAACCTACGTCGTCATTGTCGTCATCGTCGTCGTCATAGTCGTCGACTTCTGGCTACGCACCTGTCAATTTCGTTCTTAAATAAATTCAAACATCTTTCACTAACTCATTCTGGCTGCCCGATTTTATTTTCAAACTTTGCCTCAGGGCTTCGGGTTCGATCCTAACCCGAGTTCTTTTTTATTTAACACCACACACACCTACAAACACCCGGGCAACACCGGGTACCCCCGCTAGTCAGTTAATAAAAGAGACTTTCCAAAGTTACATTTTCAAATTAAAAATAGTGCATAAATATCCATAATCTACTTTCCCTTGATGTTCTTAAAATATACATAACCATGCAGCCCTACAATTCTTCTTTTTTTTTTCTAGACTCAAACTTGCACACAATTTTTAACTTTAACACAAGTTTGATACTAGCAACATCCCCCCCCCTCCCAAAAAAGTGTTAGAAATTAGAGGAAATAAGTTGATCTGCAGAAAAAAAGTTATAGGAAGTAAACTTAGGAGAAAGACAATTGAGAGGAAGTTGTTCACCAAGGAACACAAAGGAAGCTTAAATAGGATTGTTAATCAAGATGTGGCAGGTGAATGGAACAAAAGATTGGGCATGTTGATATATTTAGAGTTTACAGTTTTAGGAGTGACGGTGAATTTTACAACAGAGATAGTTGATGGACAGTTTCCAGTAGAATGCATATTGTGGCTCTGAGCAGATTGAGATGAGCTGATGCCAACTGACGAATATGGCCTTGATCGATTCAGTAGATGTGGACCTTAGCACTTTAAGGATTGTCCAATAACAAGATTAATGATGCAAGTGAACAATGGAAACTGTATGGAGCGATTATTTTGTGGGTTAGTTCTTTCATCAAGAAAGTGTAAAATGAATGATAAGACAAAGGTCACCAGATGTTGCAAAAATGTAGGTGAAAGAGACATTAAGATGATCACAGACTTGAGAAACCAGAACAAAAGAAGTGGTTGTTCCAAAAGATTGAGATCTTAGTACAATTGTATTGTGTAGTTAAAGAAAGAGCTCTGAATAGATAATTACAAAGGTTTAAAGTGGTTGGATGAAATCCTGAAAGTGGTTGAAAGAATAACTGACCAGCAAATAAGCTAAGCATAGATGAAATGCATTTTGGCTTTATGATGAAGTATCACTGGTGAAAGAGTTTGGCTTTGTTAGATGCTGACGGAATCTTGTTATAGTCTGCTTCTTTTGAAAATGCAAAACTTTTATTCTGATTAATAATATGAATTTTTACAGTCCTAATCTATAAATATATCCTAACAGTCATTTCTGAATGCATATACCATCTATTGGACAAAGCACGTGAAGTTAGGGCAGTAGCGTTTGACCTTTTTCAAAATTTTGTTTGACAAAATCAGATCCTTCTTAGCTAAAAAAATACAATATGTGTCCGTTGCTTGACAAGTGCCGCCAACCCTATCATTGTGTGCCGTCAAGTTCTTTGTCTGCTCTGCTTATGGCCATATCATCGTAGTTTCTCACACTGGCGTCCATCTAGGGGAGTGCATGGGCTTACAAGTAGAAAAATAAAATGAGAAAAACACAAAGTTTCACATATGTCAGTTGAATTCTGAGTGTGTATCACCATTGATCCTGTCGAGGCTGGGTTTGTGCATTGCTGTCAGTTCATCTCTATCTTCCAAAGCTTTCCCAACCTGGCCTAAGCCATGATCTGCTTTCTTTGTTGTTCAACTCACAATTGTTGTCAAATCTGAGTCACGACTGTCATCGTAAAAACTCATTGACTATCACAAAATACTAATTGCTGCAAACTGCTTCCCCATCATCATAAAACTAATGGTCAATCCTAAAGTAACCTCAAACCAAATCTATCTCAGGTCCATTATTCAATTCGTTTTCTAACCATCCTGGCCAACAATCCCATATTAAGTTTTTTTTATCTACCTTGATAACAGTCCTCTGGTTCTTTTATTCCTGTTATTTTAATTGTGGCCACACCTTACCTCCCTTTGCATTAAGGAGGAAATTCCTATCGTCTAACAAATCCCAGCTTCTATTTCTTTTGTTACCTGATAAACCTACTTCCTTTTCTTTTGTTATCTTTTTTTCGTTTTCTCTCCCACTTCCGAGCACTTTTTCATATGTACAATACCTTTGTCCTCATCAGCCACTAATACAGTTGACATGAATTGTATTCTCTTTATGGAAGAAGTTTAGTTCTTCACAGACTCCTCCACAGCACATATAATATCATCATTTTTTCCAGAATCATGACTATACATATATCCATGTATATATTCTGTTTTAAATAATATGTAGCAGGTGTGTGTGTGTGTGTGTGTGTATATGTATATATATATATATATATATATATATATATATTTGTTTTCAAGTAAGATCTTTGACTTGTTGTTTCATCAAATACTTCTGCATGCAAAATTCGATCCTGCATTTTGCTAATTCCTACCCTCTGATGAGAAGGAAAGTATTTCTTCGAAACTCTGCGGATTAAGGACTATCCATTTATCTAGTGTTTGCTTTTCAGATTAAATATGTTTTTAGCTCATTTCAAAGTGTTTTTTAACATATTTTATTAACTGTTTGCTCATATTATAAGCTCTATTTCCTATTTGGCTTTATCGAGCTTTTACATCTGGCTGAGATAATTTTATAAATATTAATTCTTTAATATTTATAATATACTTTAATTTTACCATCTTGGATCATTTTGGTAAATTTAATTGTAATTTTTATTTTATATACACACAATTTTTATTTTATATGCATTTATTTTTTATACACAGACGTGGATATAAAACGTGTAACACAATATATAGGCTTTGAATCTAAAATGTGTAAATGTTGCATAACAAGTGTGTAAATATACAAGATGCCATATGTACAAAACATGTATATATACAAGATGCCATATGTACAAAACATGTATATATACAAGATGCCATATGTACAAAACATGTCTTTTAGATCTTTTTCTAACATCATGCCCTGAACTGTTTATCCTCAGTCCTGTCTCTACTAGGATCTTCTGATCACTCAGATGTCTTAATAAAAATAAAACCAATGTATAACAAAACCTCAAATATTCCTCTCCATTGAATAGTGTACTGATATTCAATGGCTGACTGAGACGGTTTCTGAATATTCATATTGAACTAACCCTATGTTCTACGTTTAAAAAATGTGTCTTTTATAACATCTGACTTAACTGATTGGTTAATTATTGGCATAGACAGCTACATACCATATAAATATTAATGGCATAGACAGTTGCATACCATATAAATATTAATGGCATAGACAGCTACATACCATATAAATATTAATGGCATAGACAGTTGCATACCATATAAATATTAATGGCATAGACAGTTGCATACCATATAAATATTAATGGCATAGACAGTTGCATACCATATAAATATTAATGGCATAGACAGCTACATACCATATAAATATTAATGGCATAGACAGCTACATACCATATAAATATTAATGGCATAGACAGCTACATACCATATAAATATTAATGGCATAGACAGCTACATACCATATAAATATTAATGGCATAGACAGTTGCATACCATATAAATATTAATGGCATAGACAGCTACATACCATATAAATATTAATGGCATAGACAGCTACATACCATATAAATATTAATGGCATAGACAGCTACATACCATATAAATATTAATGGCATAGACAGCTACATACCATATAAATATTAATGGCATAGACAGCTACATACCATATAAATATTAATGGCATAGACAGCTACATACCATATAAATATTAATGGCATAGACAGCTACATATCCTCCAAAAAATTCCAACAGAAACTAAACAGCCAACCATGGTATGCTTCTAAATATGCAGTTGCACAAAGAAACCATTACTTCAATTGCTTTAAAATCGTCTTCAGATCTACCAACAATTACTGCAGAAAGATTACAGAAAGCACAAGAGGGTTGTATGTTCAGGCCATCAAGATGAACAGAGGCTTTATTTTCATAAGTTTTGGTGAATAACAAACAAGGTCCTAAATAGATGCATGTCCTCTATCCTAACCATCATCAACGGGGTTGAGGTGATTTTGTCAGCATCTAACAAAGCCAAACTCTTTCCAGCAAACTATGTGATCAGGGTTTTCTAACTTCCAAATTTCCTCCCAAGACAGAAAGTAATTTGAATGACATACACATATCTGTAATATTACTACACTTATCGAGAACCTTGATGCTAGCAAAGCAACTGGTCCTGACTATAATTCAGTTATAGTACTAAAAAGCTGAAACCAGAACTAGCACCCTTTATTGCAAAGCTGTGCAATCAATGCCCAAAGGAGAAATGCTTCCCAACACTTTAGAAAACCTCATTAATTTGCCCAGTATTTAAAAATAGTGGAGATCAGTCTTCTGCATCTCAGTCTTCAGACCGATTGGTCATGAGTTATGAGAATCCATGTTAAATAGAGAAATTGTCAAGCACTTCAGCAAAAACAACCTACTCAGTGACAAGCAATATGGTTTTCACCCAGTAAGATCTACAGCTGATGTACTGACTGTAATTTCACAAAGGATCAGTGAATCTATAAACAGGGGTTTCCTCTTGCGTAATAGGTCTTGACATATCAAAAGGTCTACTTTACAAGATTTCCAGCTATGGAATATCTTGAAATGTCTTCGTAACCATCGAATCTTTTCTTTCTGATAGGTTTTTACAATTAGTTGCCAATGTGCAGATGTCTGAAAATATCAATGCTAGCATGCCTTGGAGATCCATCCTGTGCACAACTCTTCCTTATCTTCATCAATGATCTCCCAAATCATATTCTAAGTTCGGCAGATAACACTACAATCTATGACAACATCACCAACGACCAAGATCTCTCTGATTCGCCTCAGACCTTGAGCATGTGAGGTAATGGAGTAAAAAGAGGTTGGTGAATTTTAACCAAATTCAAAACCAAATTCAAAACCAAGCTTTTATCTTTGTCATAAATGCTCTGATCTACATTTGCTTCCAATTGATATGAATGGCTCTTGTCTAAAAGAGGCTCCCTGTTTTGACAAACATCTGGGTCTGGCCTTCACTCTTAACCTGAGAAGACTTACATCAAATCTGTGGCAAATGTCGCTGGAAAATTGGTCGCATCATTTTACCAATCCAGAAGGTATCTCACTTCCAACGCAATCTTCTAATCATATAAGAGCCAGAAAAATCGTAAAATGAAGTACTGTTGCCATATCTGGGTGGTAGCTGCTCAAATCTCCGACTGACACCTTCTCTCTCGATGTGTTTGCAAACCTAATTTTTATCAAAACCTTTCCATCTACTTATGTCAGCAAGTTCAACCTTTATTTATTGTTGAACTCCGGAATCTGCACAGAATTACAAACGTCTTTCCTTTTACGCTCTTATTTCATTAGCCAGGTAGAAATAATTCACAATTGTATTTTTGAGTTGCGCATGCTGAGGATTGAACCTTTAATCTCTAGAAATTGTAACTTTTTACGACTCTGTCCATGTGTTTGGATGGAGTCCAAGCACGTGGGAACAATTCTAATACAGATTTAGGAGCCTTAAACCTCTGGTTAGGGATTTTAAAATTTGTAGTGGAATTTGACAAAAAAAACAACCAAATGTGTTGTTATTTTTTTTTTATTTATTTTATTATTCACCAATTTTATTTTTGTCTTACAGATGAACAGTTTGTTCCGATAGTGAAGAAGACGGTTGGCTACATTGTGTGTGGCATCATCTTTGATGAGTGTGGTCAAATTCTAATGATGCAGGAAGCTAAGACTTCCTGTTTTGGAACTTGGTATCTTCCAGCTGGTCGAATGGAAACTGGAGAAAACCTTTTGGTAAGTTCTTTAATATTGTTATCAATGATTGTTTTATTTTACGTTTTAATAGTATTGACTTTTCTATTTTTTTTTTTTTCAATTTTTCTTTTTATCAACTTTTTAATAGTATTGCAAGTTGACTTTTTCTTTTTTTTTTATCAATTTTTCTTTTTATCAACTTTTTAATAGTATTGCAAGTTGACTTTTTCTTTTTTTTTTTATCAACTTGGGTGAAAAGAATAAAAGCTGAAAACTGTTTGAATTATGCAAATGGTTTAAAAGTTCTAAGAACTGTTTGAATTATGCAAATGGTTTAAAAGTTCTAAGAATTTAAAACTGTTTGAATTATGCAAATGGTTTAAAAGTTCTAAGAACTGTTTGAATTATGCAAATGGTTTAAAAGTTCTAAGAACTGTTTGAATTATGCAAATGGTTTAAAAGTTCTAAGAATTTAAAACTGTTTGAATTATGCAAATGGTTTAAAAGTTCTAAGAATTTAAAACTGTTTGAATTATGCAAATGGTTTAAAAGTTCTAAGAATTTAAAACTGTTTGAATTATGCAAATGGTTTAAAAGTTCTAAAAACTGTTTGAATTATGCAAATGGTTTAAAAGTTCTAAGAATTTAAAATACCAAAATTTGTGCTTTTCCATGGATATTTAGCTATGGACAAGCACAAATAAAAAAAAAAAATAGGTCAAAATATTTCAAGAAATTTGATAATTTCTTCATAATTTATTGTGTATCTTTTACCTCAATAATTCTTTTTTTGTTGTTATCCATTATTATGTTAATCATATGGCTTTTTTCTTATCTACTTTAATCATAAAAATATGCATCTTGAATTATGTGTTTTAAAAAACATTCTGTGTTGTTCTAATTATAATTAACTGAACAAGTCACTCATCTCTCTTAGCTACGCATTTGAATCATTCACTAATATTTTTTAATGTCTCTGTAAGCATTTACATGCACTTTTTTTTTTTTTTAACTATGGGCATCTAATTTACATATGTGTATCTGTACACACCATATGCTGTCAAGTGTGAAATATGTGCAAAAAAATCTTTAGAAATTGTTTGTCATATATTTTTGACTGCTAGAATGAAGTGTCATTTTTTAAGAACAGACTTGAAACTGGTTTTTAGGTTTTAGAAAATTTTTTTAAATAATTAAAATGGCATCATTACAACAAATGTAACATTAAAAAAAAAAATTTTTTATTGATGTATTATGCCTTTTTGTGTAATAATGTGTGGTATGTGGGTGTGTAAATATGTTAAAAACGGTATTTTCCAAATAAGGTTGTATTGAGTGAAAGTGGAAAATTCCATTCGAAGTTAAAAGATTAGAATTGGTGCTGAATATTGTAACAGAGACAAGACAATGATCTGATAAAATCTTTCTCTTTTCTTCTGAATCGTGGAAGGGGGTGGTCATGTTTGGAAGAGCTCCTCCCTTGCCCTATGGCCGATAAGTTGAAGGGAGACTTACAGAGTGTTATGTTGACCACATGTACTGGCTTTTTTAGCTTGCTTGACTGCAATCCTCTCTGTGTTAAAGACTAGCATCACTAGAGTTTTTGGATGTCTAATCTATGAGATAGTGACAAAGGCCTTTCACTAGTTCCAAGGTTGCTTTGGGGCTGTCATCAAAACCAAACACAGATTCATTGAATGAAATCAGCAAAGCAAGTCATCAAGACAAATTGAGCCAAGTTTGATGATAAATCTCCAAAATGAAACTATTGTCAGATTATTTTTTCCCATAGAAATGTCATCTGCTCCTTATAATATATATCTGTTTCTTTTTCAGGATGCTGTCAAACGAGAAGTACTGGAAGAAACTGGTTTAGAATTTGATCCTCATTCGTTGCTGTGTGTTGAATTTGGTTCAGGTCATTGGTACCGGTTTACATTTGTAGGAGGAGCTATAGGTTAGTCTTGTTTTGCATATTGTTAACAAGTATTTGTATAAAAGATTATGACAATTTTTCTATGTTCTAATTAGCCATAATTTGCACATCAAGTGACTCATTTCTACTACGTTGCAGTCATTCACTGCACCCTCTCACTGTATGCTGTTTCATCTCCAGTTTTATATGGTGTGTATCCACTCTTGTTTCCGTATTTTCCTCTCCTTGTTTATTAATCAACCTCCTTTTTTTCTATATTGACAAATCTCTGCATAACAAACATCTTTTACACGTGTAAACAATTTAGTATCATCATTCTAACCTGTCGAATCTGTCACCCAAATGCTTGGTTTGGACAATTTTAAGAAGTCCAACTCCAATGACTAAAAAATCTTTTTCCATTATTAATAAAATTGTGTAACCATTTCTTGTGTTTGTTTCTCTTCTCTACATAATTTACACATCATTATTCAGTTTTAATCTAAAAATGTATAGATTCCAATTGGAGCACAGTGTGATAATCTGTGGAAGTGAAACCTGTCCAGTGATAGGTGAGGATGTGTTATGTCTTGTATGGAGAGAAATGACGTGATAATAATATGATCGATGTGTAATGAGTCTTAAAGACAAACTTAGATCTGATGATCTCAAAGAAATATTAAATCTGGACAATATAGGAAGATGTGTGAAGAACAGTAAACTTTGTTTGTTTGGTCACATTGGAAAAAGGTATGAGAGTTCTTGAGTTCGTAGATATAGAAAAGTTGAGGTCAGTTGGCAGCTAAGAAAAAACATGGAGGAAGTGATAAGAATGGATTTTAAAGAAAGAAGGGTAAATAAAAACCTGGCTAGAAATAGATTAATTTGGAAGACAATTTCTAAAAGCTGCCCAACACATGTGAGAATGTAAAACAGACATTAAACCAAATATGATGAGATGATGATGATGACTTATTTACAAAGAAATGGAAATTAATGTTGATGGTTTTAATTTTAGTACTCAACGCTAATCTCCTATATATAATAATTTGATTGTAGAAATTCCCCTTTGAACCAAATGACAGTAGGTTTGCAATAACAGATGCCACATGCAAATTTATTATGTCTAAACTTATACCCACCATCTTTTGTAACTTTTGCACTCTGTTACAAACACATTTATTCGTTCTAATAAAATCCTATTTTAATTCCTACAAGCGACATTGTCACAATTGCCAAGATCTACAGAAGAAGTAGTTTGTATTTGTCCCTCTACCTGAAAAGTCCTCCCACTCTCCCATTAAGGACCGAGTAAATATATAACCATTATAACTATATTGATCTGACACCCTTATTAACTGGATTAGACAGTCACACACATACAACTATTATTACACTTCACTATTCGAAAATAATTATTTCTCCCCAACAATATTCTGCCTATATAGAATTGGCTGCGACCATGAAATTCTATTATTCTGGATCATACAAAAAACAAACACTGTAGCCCGAATTCATTATGGCTGCTCAATCGTCACGCATTAATTCAAATCCTTTCTACTTTCCTATCTTCTTATCATATATGTTTCAACATCCTATATTAAGCGATACTAAAATGAAATGACCTCTTACAAACGATTAGAAACTGTTCTTTGTAATCAGGTATTAACAAAAAAAAAAAAAAAAACCACTGATACTTACATTACAAAAAACAAAAAAAAACAAACCACTGATACTTACATTACAAAAAACAAAAAAACAACAAACCACTGATACTTATATTACAAAAACAAAAAAAAACAACAAACCACTGATACTTATATTACAAAAAACAAAAAAACAACAAACCACTGATACTTACATTACAAAAACAAAAAAAAAACAACAAACCACTGATACTTATATTACAAAAAACAAAAAAACAACAAACCACTGATACTTACATTACAAAAAAAAACACTGATACTTACATTACAAAAAACAAAAAAACAACAAACCACTGATACTTATATTACAAAAACAAAAAAAAACAACAAACCACTGATACTTATATTACAAAAAACAAAAAAACAACAAACCACTGATACTTACATTACAGGAAAACATTCACCAAAGAAAGGGTGGCATTTTCTCCTTTGATTTAACAGTAAATAATATGGTACAGTTTTTCAAAACAATTACAGAAGCAACAATGTTTCCAGTCAGTCAATATATTTACACAATAAGTTGTGGCAACTATGTTTATTTATTTTTACTTATTTATTTTTTTTTTTTTGCGCAGTACATGTTATGGTAATGTTTGCAAAACATTTGCCTTCCACATTAAAAAAAAACAAAACAAACATCGTCCAAGTTTTATTCCGCTAATGATTTGATTTAATAACAAAATTCAGGGATCAGTTTTCAATTATAACATTTTAATAAATTGACCATGTATTTTGTGACCATAACTGAGAAAAATATTGTCACAATATTTTTCTCGGTGATGGTCACAAAGTATGTATTCAATTTAGTAGAACGTTATAATTGAAAACTGATCCCCGACGATAAAAGTGATAAAAAATTTTTTTTTTTCATCTGAAAGTTAAGTTTGTAATCGATGAGATTAACGTGAAAAAAGAAAACAAATTATAGTTATTTCAACTAATCCCCCCTCACTCTCCACCAAATAAAAACAAAAGATTGAGATGCAAACATTTATTACTGCAATTAATAGAACAAAACATAAATGGAAAACAAATATTCAACAAATAAATGTTACAAAGGCAAGACTCTTCTACCTACCTAGATAAGTTTCTTTGTGTTTCGACTTATTTTAAAGCATGTCTTTAGTTCAAAACAAATGTAGTGCTCACTCTGTTGAATTAGAATTTAAAAAATTGCTGTCTCTTTGCCCTTCACAAAGACCCTAGATAACCACTTAAAATTGAAAATTAAGCAAACACTCGAGAAAAAATGTTATGTTCTACCAGTTCTACTACTATTTTGTTTAATTTTCGATTTTTAAATGATTAGAGAAGATTAGAAAAGAATGAGCCGGAAATGAATATCGTTTTATGTTAAATTTATGTACAAAACTGCTTTCTTACTTTAAATTCTAAAATAATCCCCCCCCCCTGCTACTTAATCGTCTAAGAAAAGTAAAATTTCATTTCGGGGAATGATTTAACTAAATGTGTTAATCTATTTGCTATTATTATTATTATTATTATTATTATTATTATTATTATTATTATTATTATTTGTGTCTTGTTTAACACAAATCCTTTTACATTTTTTTTACATAATTTCTACAGTAACTATAACTTTTTACATAATTTCTACAGTAACTACAATCTAAAAACCTACCAAATCTTTATAATTCTAAGAAAAAAAATGTAAATATTTCTCCATAGAGGAAAGATAAACTAGTTAACAGAAACTCGTCCCAATATTAAGAATAGTTTTCTAAATAGTAACACTATTATGTAGAAACTCATTCTTGACATGGGATGGGCTTTGTTAACTATTCTGTTTGTAAACTGTTTTTTATTTTATTTTATATACTAACCGTCGATTATTTTTAATCATTTATGAAAGTTTCAAATGGTATTAATGACAACCAAATGCAAATGAGATTTGTGTTTTTAAAGAAAAGCAAATCTTGTCTCACAATTTTCAATCTATTACCAGGAAAACATCTGAGAGAAATATTTAGAAAAACCTAGTCTTGTAATACCAAGTATAGTTTTAACATTTAGCAAAATATTTGCAAACATTAGATGGGGGAGGAGGAGGGTACATTGAACATTTTTAAAAAGCATCAAATCATGATAAAGAAATTTTTAAAGAATCAAAATCAGAACTTGTATCAGAATTGGGCATTTAGAACATAATCGCTGTATCAAAATCGGGAAATATTTTGGATTTGTCCCGTCACTAGTGTGTGTGTGTGTGTGTGTGTGAGAAAAGTGTATATTAAAAATAGGAGTTTACAAATATTTTAAACTTTCAAAAAATTTATTTTTTGTATTAAATGTTTTATGTGCTTTATCCACATGTGTTAGGATGTGATCCTTTTGCTAAAGAGAATAAGTTCTATAGGGAATGCTTGTAAATTCATTAAATTTATGGCTTTTCTTCATAATAAATTTTCCTCTGTTTAAGCTGTGTGTACTTGTGTATCTTCTGTGTGGGTGTTTATTTATTGCCATTTCTCTGTGTAAGCATGTTTGTGTATTTGTACTTTTTCTAATGTGAGTTTGTGGTTGTGTCTTTGTTTTTAACTTATATGAGTGCATAATATTGCTTAGGGTTTGTTTGAATGTTGGTAAATTTTATGTGTTTTGTGTTTTTACAAGGTGCATAATATATATTTGCGTTCTGTTTTTATATAAGATAGTAGTAATGATGTATCCCTCTTTTGCATGGTGTGTATGAGCTTATTTTGATTAGTGTGCATATGTTATTCATACAAGTAAATTGTCTTGTTGTATTAGGATCTATATGGTACATATGTGTATGCATCTCCTACATATATACACACTCATGTACTTTATATAATTTATGTGTGTGCGTTGTGTTGTGATTTCTCTAGTGCTGGTGTGAATTTGTTTCTGGATTTTTGCTCTTTTTCATTAATAGGAATAATCTGTTTGATTTATCATCATGATTTTGAATTCACATTTGCTGCATTTTTTAATATGTTGAGAAACAGTGTTCTCTTTTATCTGAAAATCTCATGTTACTTTTGTGGAGTGTGACCCTGTTGTTGAGTTATGTTTGAAATTTTGTTTTTGATTTTTCTAGGTGGTTACTTAAAAGATTTATCAAAAAGTGACAAAGAATCTTTACAAGCTAAATGGTTTACGTATGATGAAATCAAAAATGGGAAAATCAAACTACGGTAATTACTTTCATTTAACAAATCAATTATATAATTTAAAATATTGTAATTAAAAAAAAGCTCTTCGCCATTTTTATTGTTTTTCTTTTATATAAAGTTACCCCCACCCCTCAAAAAAATACAATTCTACGCATGGAACTCTTAATAACCTTCACAATCCTGAATCTGACCATATTTACTACAAATAAACTATGCCTGACTTGTCCATCAAATTTCAGTCATAAATATCCAACAATCTTTCTTTAATTAACATTCTGTAAGAAGCATACCTGTATACAGATGGGCAAAATTATCAATAATAATTTGACACAACTATTCTCTTGGTACTTGCCTTGATTTAGGTTGTGATGGCTTCAGTTCAAGAATAATCTTCGGTTTGTTTTGATGAATATTATCTTTGAGGTCCCATCTAAAAATCTGGAGGATTAAAGTTCAGAAAATATGAAGCCCATCCAGGATCACACCAACAAGATTATCACTAAAGTCTCCTCACATCCATTTCAATGAGTCATTTTAAGTATGGGAAGTTGCTCTATTCTGTTGAAACCACTATTCATTCCTGACAACACTTTTTGTCTGCCCAAAACTTAAGAATCATTAGACAGTGCTCAGTATTTATCAGCACAAATCATTGAATGGCAATAAAACAAAGACTGTTGCACATTGGGTGGCATTTTTTTTTTTGGGGGGGGGGCTCACCTTATATTGTCTAATTTCTAAAGTATTTCTTATTGTAGATTAACACTTAAATGTGAAGATTTAATTTCTATCTCGTATCTGATAGGTCAAAGGATATTCTCCCACTCGTTGAATTAGGAATGAGACTAAGAAGCAGAAGTCCAACAGATCGTCATGCCAACTGTTTACCTGTCGAAACCCCTCATAGACGTCTGCTTCTGAGAATGGTAATTGCAGTAAAGACTGATAGGTAAGTATTTATTATTTTTCTTTTGTTTTTATTCATTTCTGGAAATGTATGCTTCAAATAAGATTAGAATTATTTACATTACATACATTTTTTTTCAGATGATAACTGAATGCATTAAAATTGCTATACAGGGTAAACCCCCTCTCCAAATACCAGCCACATAATTGTTTTTATTTTACTGCTATTCAATGATAATCACACTTGGATGATACATGCAGAATTATCAATAACTCTGAGAATTAGAGAGGGTGTCTTGATAAAAACATTGAATTAGCATCAAGAAAGCTTATAAAAATCTTGCCTCAATTAAGGAAATGACTTCCAAAGAAAATTGACTATGGAGTTGAGAAAAAGAAATGAAGACCTGATCAGAGACATCTCTTGATACTGCCATGATTTGTTTTGATAGGCACATCTTTGAGATTATTTCACAGATAAAAATCTGGAACAATTATGGTCCGACGAGTGTGAAACCTATTTGAGATCATATCTCTTACTTATATGAAAATGGCCAAGATACTCTCGCTTATCATTTAACGATGAAACAAATTGGATTGTTGAAAAGATTGTGAATTTTAGTAATGATAGGTGGCGTTTTTGTCAGGGGTAAAAATAACTTTCCATTTCTTCTGTTTTGCTTTTACCTAAAAATTATTTCTTTACATTTTTCTGAGTAACTTGGGAAGAAAAAAGAAATGTATCTTTCCGAAAATCTGCAGAATTGTCAAAACCTGTGAATACAATCCAATGTAGGTCAAAAGACAAAACAGAAATAAGATTTTGTTTTCTTGTTTTGCTTATTGAAAAAGTCTTACAATCAAATTGAATGGGCAAATTTTCAAGAACGCCTGAGAACCATCTTTTATGAAATTCAAAAAGAAAAAAGAACAACCTGAAAGTGATAATGAAACAAAACCAGCATTGGCTCAGTATAATCATGAGTTACATCCATTGAATGATACCAGCTTTTCATCTATACCCTTCTTTCTTGTAATGGAACACATCGACTTGCTGGGTTCATTGTTTATTTTTTTAATTATTTCCCCTGCATAATGCAGAATTGAAAATCAAGATGTGCCTTTTTTGTTTTTTTATTTTTTTTTCAGGCGTTCAGTTAGAGGTTGATTAGACATGTCTGCCCAACTCTCCATTTTTGCATGCTTTACTTAAGAATTATTAATTATTTATTATTAAGAATTATTTATTATTTATTATTAAGATTTATTATTTATTATTAAGATTTATTATTTATTATTATGAATTATTTATTATTAAGAATTATTGATTATTGATTATTTATTATTAAGATTTATTATTTATTATTAAGAATTATTTATTATTTATTATTATGAATTATTTATTATTTATTATTAAGAATTATTTATTATTTATTATTAAGAATTATTGATTATTGATTATTTATTATTAAGATTTATTATTTATTATTAAGAATTATTTATTATTTATTATTATGAATTATTTATTATTTATTATTAAGAATTATTTATTATTTATTATTAAGAATTATTTATTATTTATTATTATGAATTATTTATTATTTATTATTAAGAATTATTTATTATTTATTATTAAGAATTATTGATTATTGATTATTTATTATTAAGATTTATTATTTATTATTAAGAATTATTGATTATTGATTATTTATTATTAAGATTTATTATTTATTATTAAGAATTATTTATTATTTATTATTATGAATTATTTATTATTTATTATTAGGAATTATTTATTATTTATTATTAAGAATTATTGATTATTGATTATTTATTATTAAGATTTATTATTTATTATTAAGAATTATTTATTATTTATTATTATGAATTATTTATTATTTATTATTAAGAATTATTTATTATTTATTATTAAGAATTATTGATTATTGATTATTTATTATTAAGATTTATTATTTATTATTAAGAATTATTTATTATTTATTATTAAGAATTATTTATTATTTATTATTAAGAATTATTTATTATTTATTATTAAGAATTATTGATTATTGATTATTTATTATTAAGATTTATTATTTATTATTAAGAATTATTTATTATTTATTATTATGAATTATTTATTATTTATTATTAAGAATTATTTATTATTTATTATTAAGAATTATTGATTATTGATTATTTATTATTAAGATTTATTATTTATTATTAAGAATTATTTATTATTTATTATTATGAATTATTTATTATTTATTATTAAGAATTATTTATTATTTATTATTAAGAATTATTGATTATTGATTATTTATTATTAAGATTTATTATTTATTATTAAGAATTATTTATTATTTATTATTAAGAATTATTTATTATTTATTATTAAGAATTATTTATTATTTATTATTAAGAATTATTTATTATTTATTATTAAGAATTATTTATTATTTATTATTAAGAATTATTTATTATTTATTATTATGAATTATTTATTATTTATTATTAAGAATTATTTATTATTTATTATTAAGAATTATTTATTATTTATTATTAAGAATTATTTATTATTTATTATTAAGAATTATTTATTATTTATTATTAAGAATTATTTATTATTTATTATTAAGAATTATTTATTATTTATTATTAAGAATTATTTATTATTAAGAATTATTGATTATTTATTATTAAGAATTATTTATTATTTATTATTAAGAATTATTTATTATTTATTATTATGAATTATTTATTATTTATTATTATGAATTATTTATTATTTATTATTATGAATTATTTATTATTTATTATTAAGAATTATTTATTATTTATTATTAAGAATTATTTATTATTTATTATTAAGAATTATTTATTATTTATTATTAAGAATTATTTATTATTTATTATTAAGAATTATTTATTATTTATTATTATGAATTATTTATTATTTATTATTAAGAATTATTGATTATTGATTATTTATTATTAAGATTTATTATTTATTATTAAGAATTATTTATTATTTATTATTATGAATTATTTATTATTTATTATTAAAAATTATTTATTATTTATTATTAAGAATTATTGATTATTGATTATTTATTATTAAGATTTATTATTTATTATTAAGAATTATTTATTATTTATTATTATGAATTATTTATTATTTATTATTAAGAATTATTGATTATTGATTATTTATTATTAAGATTTATTATTTATTATTAAGAATTATTTATTATTTATTATTATGAATTATTTATTATTTATTATTAAGAATTATTTATTATTTATTATTAAGAATTATTGATTATTGATTATTTATTATTAAGATTTATTATTTATTATTAAGAATTATTTATTATTTATTATTATGAATTATTTATTATTTATTATTAAGAATTATTTATTATTTATTATTAAGAATTATTGATTATTGATTATTTATTATTAAGATTTATTATTTATTATTAAGAATTATTTATTATTTATTATTAAGAATTATTGATTATTGATTATTTATTATTAAGATTTATTATTTATTATTAAGAATTATTTATTATTTATTATTATGAATTATTTATTATTTATTATTAAGAATTATTTATTATTTATTATTAAGAATTATTGATTATTGATTATTTATTATTAAGATTTATTATTTATTATTAAGAATTATTTATTATTTATTATTATGAATTATTTATTATTTATTATTAAGAATTATTGATTATTGATTATTTATTATTAAGATTTATTATTTATTATTAAGAATTATTTATTATTTATTATTATGAATTATTTATTATTTATTATTAAGAATTATTTATTATTTATTATTAAGAATTATTGATTATTGATTATTTATTATTAAGATTTATTATTTATTATTAAGAATTATTTATTATTTATTATTATGAATTATTTATTATTTATTATTAAGAATTATTGATTATTGATTATTTATTATTAAGATTTATTATTTATTATTAAGAATTATTTATTATTTATTATTAAGAATTATTGATTATTTATTATTAAGAATTATTGATTATTGATTATTTATTATTAAGATTTATTATTTATTATTAAGAATTATTTATTATTTATTATTATGAATTATTTATTATTTATTATTAAGAATTATTGATTATTGATTATTTATTATTAAGATTTATTATTTATTATTAAGAATTATTTATTATTTATTATTAAGAATTATTGATTATTGATTATTTATTATTAAGATTTATTATTTATTATTAAGAATTATTTATTATTTATTATTAAGAATTATTTATTATTTATTATTAAGAATTATTGATTATTGATTATTTATTATTAAGATTTATTATTTATTATTAAGATTTATTATTTATTATTAAGAATTATTTATTATTTATTATTATGAATTATTTATTATTGATTATTTATTATTAAGATTTATTATTTATTATTAAGAATTATTTATTATTTATTATTAAGAATTATTGATTATTGATTATTTATTATTAAGATTTATTATTTATTATTAAGAATTATTTATTATTTATTATTAAGAATTATTGATTATTGATTATTTATTATTAAGATTTATTATTTATTATTAAGAATTATTTATTATTTATTATTAAGAATTATTGATTATTGATTATTTATTATTAAGATTTATTATTTATTATTAAGAATTATTTATTATTTATTATTAAGAATTATTGATTATTGATTATTTATTATTAAGATTTATTATTTATTATTAAGAATTATTTATTATTTATTATTAAGAATTATTGATTATTGATTATTTATTATTAAGATTTATTATTTATTATTAAGAATTATTTATTATTTATTATTAAGAATTATTGATTATTGATTATTTATTATTAAGATTTATTATTTATTATTAAGAATTATTTATTATTTATTATTAAGAATTATTGATTATTGATTATTTATTATTAAGATTTATTATTTATTATTAAGAATTATTTATTATTTATTATTAAGAATTATTGATTATTGATTATTTATTATTAAGATTTATTATTTATTATTAAGAATTATTTATTATTTATTATTATGAATTATTTATTATTTATTATTAAGAATTATTGATTATTGATTATTTATTATTAAGAATTATTTATTATTTATTATTAAGAATTATTTATTATTTATTATTAAGAATTATTTATTATTTATTATTAAGAACCCTCAAATAAGACATATTTACCAGCCCAAATATAACAACAGTACTCCATAAATGGTTTGATAGTAGACTTGTAGGGGTACAAGTGTGAGAAAGTGTTTAGAGTGATCTTACAAGAAACAGAAAGCGCAATGGATTTAATATAGGAACTCAAGGAAAGATTTGATGAGAATGAAAGATTAAAAAGTTTCAGAATCTATGTTTCCTCGAAAATAGTACCATCCATGAGAATTTCAGGAAGGAAAAAACCCTCCTATGATTGAGTTTTCATTGGTTTAAAAGAAACGAGCCATTTTGTACTCCGATCCACAACCGAATTCAAGTCAACTTTTAGACTAGTGGCATATTTCCGCATCCTATGGAGGAGCAACACCAGAATACAAGAGTGGTATCATCAGCAGAGATGCTAATCTTCTGAATAATATTTTCGGAAAGATCATTGATATAAAGAAACAGTATTGGACCAAGAATAGAACACCAGTATTGATAGGAAAAGAGAATGAGGAGACACTAGCCAGAGTTATTTTCAAGCTTTGATCAGAAATAAAAGACCTAATGAGTCATTTTTAAAACTTTTTATATCACGTTGAAATCATAATATCTACGAGTTACGAACTGGGGTCGCGTGTGTGTTTAATTTGCCCGACTTTCGAAAGCTAAATATTCAACATTTTTCGATCGGCGCGTGTAGATTCGCCTTTTTCATATAATAAAAGCAAAACTAATACAAAGGTTGTTACATCGTTCCCAGCGCGATTCGCCGGGAACGTCCAAAAGCGATCAGTTTTAATCAATGTGGTTTTTTCCTTATACCAGACAATTGCCATTCAATTTAAACAATCCCCTTTCAATGGGGAGCTGGCCCCCCCCCTCCCATCATCTTGGGGAAGCCCAAACTGTCCCGCACTAAATGAAAAAACGATCCCGCAGTGAAACAAAGTAAACAAATGCCAAAAAACTGCCCTGTCATCATAATGCTCCCACGATGGCCTTATTAAGCGGCGACCTGTCAATCAAACCTCCCTGACTTTACTCACTTTAATCGCTCTTACATTAACATTGTCGCTGTAGCGCTGGTGTTCAGGCTTAGTCTGTAGGCCTCAAGGCTCCGGGTTCGAGCCCACATGCCACCAACCCCCATCTTTTTTTTTTTAAATCGCTATCATTAAATTTCCTTTTTGTTCTGATTTACCCTCCTCCCACCACCACCATCATCACCAAACACACAAATACCCGGGCAACGCCAGGTACCCCCCGCTAGTCTATATATACAAAAGCGAAAATGTGTGTATGTATGTATGTTCGCTTTTTCTGTATGTCCGCAAAAGAATTTTTTTCAGCGGCTTCTTGAGGCTGTCGCTCATTTTTAAAACTTTTTATATCATGTCGAAATCATAATATCTACGAGTTACAAACGGGGATCGCCCGTCTATTTAATTTGCCCGACTTTGAAACGTTAAATATTTGACATTTTGGGATCGCCGCATATTGCTTTTGTTTTTCGGTATAAAAAAAACGAAACTCGATTCGAATACCTGGCCTATGGCCAGTGATCTCTAGAAAGCGATGTAACATTTTGTCAATGTCAGCTTACCGTTGTCATATCAGACGGTTGCTTTCATTTCGAGATGAGACACTCCCCTAATAAACGGGGGGAGCTGGTTTTCTCCAAAGTTAGGTAAAAACAAACAAACCGGGTTATTGACCTCATTAAAAACTGTCCCGCAGAAAATGTTGAATAGCTATTGCTTACGTCATCGTCATCGTAACGCTCACACAAAATGTTAACTCTACAACTTCCACTTGACGTCATTAAGTACGGGCACCTGTCAATTCTCTTCTTACTTAAATAAATTCAAACATCTTTCAGTAACTCATTCTGGCTGGCCGAGCGGTTAATTTGTCATGTTTTTTTTTTCACATTTTATTTTCCAACTTCACCTCAGGGCCTCGCGATCCTACCAGCTTACCAAAACTTTTTTTTTACCCCCCCCCCCCCGGATTTCCTTTTGATTTAAGGGCACCCACATCTCGTAACATCCCCACTAGTCTTCTATATATATAAAAGGCAAAATGTGTTTGACCATCTTGTGTATATCTCGCAAATGCTTCTTTCGCACACGCTCCCAATCAACATTTTCTGCGGGACAGTTTTTAATGAGGTCCTCTCGTGACGACGACCGGTTCTACGCATGTGTCAGATGATGTCATGACCTAATTTACTTTCAATAGTTAAAGAACTGACTAAATTTCATGTCGCGTTAGCTCAGTTGGTTAGCGCATTGGGTCATTATCTAAACGTTTTGGGTTCGAATCGTGGTGTGAGATTTTTTTTTTCTTTTTTCAATTTTTTAAATTTAAATATTGAAGCAGGGTTATTTAAGCCATTTTTCACATAACCTTCGTTTTTCTGTTTTTTTTTTTTACTTCGCTTATTCTTAGGTTTTCATTAACACCCCACACCCGACCGACCACACACACCAAAAAACACCCGGGTACCCACCAATTTTTTAAACTTTAATATCGAAACAGGCTTATTTAAGCCATTTTTCATGTGTTTTTTTTTTGGGGGGGGGGTTAGTTTTAACGTTCGTGTTTCTGTTTTCTTTTTTGATTTTCAGATTTTTACATTTAACATTGTTCGTTTGCCTTACGTTATTTTTTTCTTTGTTTTGATTCCCCCCCCCCCCGCTTTATTTTTCAGATAAGTTTTAACGTTCGTTTTTCTGTTTTCCTTTTTTACTTCGCTTATCCTTAGGTTTTCATTAACAACCACACACACCTCCAAACACTCGGGCAACGCCGGGTACCCCCCTCCCCGCTAGTCTATATATATAAAAGCGAAAATGTGTGGGTATGTATGTATGTTTGTATGTGTGCTTGTGTGTCTGCTAAAAACTTTCGACAGACACTACAAAAATTCACAAACTCGGTATCATATTGAAGCTCCATCCTTTGCCCGAAAAATATCGAAAAATTGGCCAAAAACATTAATTTTTTCTCTCCGAAAATCGACAATTTTCGACAGGGGGGAGTCAACAAAAATGGTCCTCTCGTGACGACGACCGGTTCTACGCATGCGTCAGATGATGTCATGGCCTGATTTACTTTAAATAGTTGAAGAACTGACTAAATTTCATGTATGTCGCGTTAGCTCAGTTGGTTAGCACATTGGGTCATTATCTGAACGTTTTGGGTTCGAATCGTGGTGTGAGATGTCTTCTTATTTTTTCAATTTAAATATTGAACCAGTGTTATTTAAGCCATTTTTCACATAACGTTCGTTTTTCTGTTTTTTTTTTTTACTTTGCTTATCCACCCCCGACCACACACCCAAAAACACCCGGGTACCCACCGATTTTTTTAAATTTTAATATCGAAACAGGCTTATTTAAGCCATTTTTCACGTGTTTTTTTTTTTGGTTTTAACGTTCGCTTTTCTGTTTTCTTTTTTGTTTTTTCGATTTTTACATTTAACATTGTTCGTTTGCCTTATGTTAGTTTTTTTTTTCCGATATTTTGATTATCCCCCCCCTCCTGCTTACGTTTTAACGTTCGTTTTTATGTTTTCTTTTTTTACTTCGCTTATAACAAACAAACCTGGTCATTGACCTCATTTGCTGAATAGCTATTGCTTACGTCGTCGTCGTCGTAACGCTCGACGACTTCCATGCGGGCACCTGTCAATTTGGTTCTTACTTAAATAAATTCAAACATCTTTCATTAACTCATTCTGGCTGGCCGAACGGTCCATGTTTTTTTCACATTTTATTTTCAAACTTCGCCTCAGGGCTTCGGGTTCGACCCCCCTCCCCGGTTTCTTTTTTATTTAAGAGCACACACACCTCCAAACACCCGGGCAACGCCGGGTATTCCCCCCCCCCACTACATTAGTTTGTTTTTCGATTTTTTACCCCCCCCCCCCCGTTTGCCTGACGTTAGTTTTTTTGTTTTTTTTTTGGTTTTTTTTTAAGTTTTTGATTACCCCTCCCCACCACCCGAGCACACACACCTTCAAACACTCGGGCAATGCCGGGTACCCCCACTAGTCTATAAATATAAAAGCGAAAATGTATGTATGATGTGTATGTGTGTTCGCTTTTTCTGTATGTCTACAAAAGGCTTTTTTCAGAGAAGCGGTCGGTCGCTTCACAACTTTTTAAAACTTTTTATATCACATGTAAATCGTAATATCTCAGAGTTAACAAGGGAGCTCACCTGTCTATTTAATTTGCTCGATTTCGGGAAGATAAATATTCAACATTTGTCTCTCGCCGCATGTGGGTTATTCTTTTTCATAGGAAACATCTTGGAAAAATAAAAATAAAAAAAGCGTTCCCGCAGTAAATGAAATACTATCCCGCAGTCAAACTTGACCTAATTAAGTCATTAAAATGTGCACCTGCCAAATCCAAGTAATTAAATAAATTCAAACATGTTTCTGTTAACATCTCGCGATGGCCCAATAGTTAAAATCATCGCACTCTTTTTTTTTCACACTTTAATTTACAACTTTGCCTCAAGAGTTCAGTTCGATCCTCATACTTACCTACCAAAACATTTTTTTTTATTTTAACCCCCCCCCCCCGCCCCGGAGTTTTGATTTACCCAAAACCACACACACCTCTAAACACCCAGGCAACGTCGGGTACTCCTCGCTAGTCTATATATATAAAAGCGAAAATGTATGTATGTATGTGTGTATGTTTGGATGTCTGCTAAAAACAACATCATCGTCGTCGTCATGAACGTTGTGGATTTGTGCCGTTATGAACGCGTTTTCATTTTAAAAACTGTATAACCGGCAAAGCGAACGTCTCTCTATTCTATCTTCTGTGTATTTGGCATTGTTTTACTCTTTTATTCATGTTGAATTCACCTATTCGTAACAACCATCATCATCGTCATGATAAATGCTCCTCCATATATATTCTACATGTACGTGTGTGTGCATATGTATGTACATGCATGTATGTATGAATGTTTGAATGTATGTGCATGTTGTCATGTGTGTTTGTTCTTGCGTATGTATGTTTGCGTGCATCTGTTTGTATGCATGCTTGTATGTGTACGTGAATATCTTTATTTCGATATGTGTGTGGGGTGGAGAGGACTTCCAAAAGCCCTGTTAAGGCAACCCCTCTGGGTGAAGCAAATCTCTGATTTAAAAAAAAAAAACAAAGCAGGAGACCAGTACCCGCATTAAGCTGGTCTGCAGTTTGATTTGTTGCTGGCTATCTTGCTCATGCTTGTTCCTGGATCTTAACATTTTGAACCGAGAGAGAGACTTAGCTGTCGTATAAAGCTAAAACTCTGTAATATCATCTTTGTATAGATACTTCCTCAGGCATTTGTCTATAAAAATTGTCCGTGGCGATGGAAAAAGTCTCATGTGTGTAGCCCTGAAATGCTGGAAGCATGTAATAATTGATCTGCCATCATTCTATATATGCATATGTGTGTGTGTGTATGTATGTATGTTAATATATGTACTAGTGTATGTATACCTATTTGTATATGTATGTATATATTTTTATTTATTTATTTATTGTGTATACATGTTTATGTGTGTTTGTATGTATATATGTATATATATTTGTGTGTATGTATATGTATATATATATGTATGCATATAAGTGCATATATATGTATGTGTAGGTATATGTAGGTAACTTTATGTGCATGTATGTATATGTGCATACATGTGTACGTATATGTATGTGAATATGTATGCATGTATATGTGTGTATGTATTTGTATATGATAGTATATATGTGTATGCATATATATGTATATGTGTGTATGTATATGTTTGTATGTATGTGTTATATGTATTGTGTATGTATGGATGTGTGTATGTTTATGGGTATTTATGTGTGTATATATATGTATGCCAAGGACCGTCTTCAATGTCATGTCTGCTTGAGCGTGTGAATTCGCTGGCAGGACTAAAAAAAAAAAAAAGGGTTATCTTCGGGCTCATGCACTTTCAGTGACTGAGGGAGCGGCACTCGTCTGACAGGACGTTGCAATCATAATGTGTGTATGTTTGGATGTCTGCTAAAAACTTTTGACAGATGCGACGAAAATTCACAAACTCGGTATCACATCGAAGCTCCATCCTTTGCTCGAAAAATTGGCCAAAAACGTTAAGTTTTTCACCCCGAAATCGACAATTTTCGACAGGGTGGGGTCAACAAAAACGGTCCTCTCGTGACAATGACCGATTCTACGCATGCGTCAGATGACGTTGTGACCTGATTTATTTTAAATAGTTGAAAAACCGAACAAATTTCATGTATGTCGCGTTAGCTCAGTTGGTACATTATCTAAACGTTTTGGGTTCGAATCGTGGTGTGAGATGTTTTTTTTTTTTTTTTTTTTTTTTTTAAATTTTAATATTGAACCAGTGTTATTTAAGCCATTTTTCACATAATGTTCGTTTTTCTGCTTTTTTTTTTTTTACTTCGCTTATTCTTAGCGACATCCAAAAACACCCGGATACCCACTGATTTTTTAAATTTTAATATCGAAACAGGCTTATTTAAGCCATTTTTCATGTGTTCGTTTTTATGTTTTCATCGTTCGTTTGCCTTACGTTAGTTTTTTTTTGTGTTTTTTTTATTGTTTGATCGCCGCATAGCGGGGAAAACAGAAACTGGCTTCCTCAATTTGACGTTGTCGCACCTGCTAATTTCGGTTATAAACATCAACTTAACACACTTATCAATTCATCTGTTCCCGTGGTCGCGATGGTTAGGTCGCAGGGGTTTTTTTTTTCCATTTCCTTTCCACCTTCGCGTCAAACATTCGGGGTTCAAGCCTACCTTTATACCAAACTATTTTTTTTCTTTTACACCTCCAAATAACCAACCAACGTTTTTTTTTTTCAACAGGGTTGTTTTAATCTATAAAAAAATTGGCGAAAAACATTCATTCCTTCAACCTCAACTTGGCCATTTTGTACAAGGAGGGGTTACTTTTTTCGCCAACATTTTAGCAAGTCATCATCATCGTTGACTGCACTTAATTTTGACGTTTGCGACTTCCAGTTTTGCGGTGGATGCATCGGCAAAGATGTCATGTTCTTTTTTCACCTTCTTTTCCTCCTTCATGTTACCTACTACCATTTTTTCTTCTTAACTCCTCTCTTCACCCAAACTGCCTACTGTTGTTTTACCCCCCCCCCACTACTACCACTCCCCCACCCAGGTTCCTTACTACACCTCCACATACCCAGGCGATGATGGGTACCCCTGCTATTCTTCTATATATATAAAAAGCAAATGCGGCGCGCATTTTTGTATATCTCAAAAAGGCGTTTTTCGCTGGCATTCTCGGGGGGGGGGGGTTACTATCGCGTTCGCAAATCTTCGATATTATTATCTAAGGGGTATATAAATACCCCTTAGATAATAATATCGAAGATTTGTGAACGCGCATCGCATCTAGATTTATTTACATCGACTTTTATGAGATTCGCGCTATTTCGCTCTGTCCTCTGTTTGTCCTGCTTTTTAGTGTAAATAAAGTGAAACTAAATTCAAACGGTTCTCGGCTTTTGCGCCGAAACGTCCAGAAAGCAATCAGCTTTTGATCAATGTGGAGTTTCTCCATATATCAGACAATTGCTATTCGATTTGGAAATCCCCGTTAAATGGGGAGCTGCCCCCCCCCACCATCATCTAGGGGAAGCGAAAACTAAAAATACTGCCACGTCATCGTAACGCTCCCATGATGACCTCATTTAGCGTCTACCTGTCAATCAAACCTCTTTCACTCGCTTTATAATCAATTACTCTCACTCGTGGTCGAGACGGTTAAGTGGTAGGCTTTTGTTTCCACCTCTGCGTCAAGGCTTCCGGGTTCAGTCTCGCCTCCCGACCAAAACTATTTTTTTTTCTTTTACACCTTTAAACACCTGGGCAACGTTTTTTTATTACTTCGCTTAATCTTTAGTTTGCCCCCCCCCCTTATACACACAGCGTTGTTATCTTAAGATGACAGGTCCGATCCGACAGGTTTATTTATGCCATTTTTTTTTCCGTTTTGGTTTTTCCAATTTATTTTTAACATCATCTTTTTTATAATATTTAAGCAGGGTTATCTCTGACCCCCCCCCCCCCATACACACACCTACAAACATCCGGGCAACGCCGGGTACCCCCTGCTAATCTATATATATAAAAGGCATATGCGGCACGTGCATTGTTGTATATCTCACAGCCTTTTTTCATCGCCATTCTCGGGGGGGGGGTTACTATGTCTTAGAAGTGTTTATATATCCCCTAGATCATAATATGTACAATTTGCGAACGCGCGTTGCGTCTAGATTTATTTACGTCAATTTTTATAAAATTCTTGCTTTTTCAGCCCGTCTGGTGTTCGTTCAGCTTTTTTGTATAAAATCAAAAGTAATTCAAAGCTAAGGCACTTTTACCGTCCCTCCATGGCCCAGGTGACAAGATCATAGTGTAGTATCTGTTCCGGCAGATACTGCAAGCAAAGACCATTGCCCTTGGGGAAATCTTCTTGTCCATGTAGGGGCAACATGGGCCAGCTGGCAAATCACTATCCACCTCCCATTTCCCACCTCTCGGGAACTGGTCCCTTTTCCCTTCCCCTTCCCCTCCACAATAAAAAACGGCCTTGTGCCTAATTTGCTCAGTGAGAAAGCAAATAAATACACCCTCTGTGGCCCGGGTGACAAGATCACAGTGTAATATCTGTCTGACAGATACTGCAAGCAAAGACCACATGTGGGGGCAACCCCACATATAAGACCTTGGTCAATGTAGGGGAAACCCTTCATACCAATTGTCACTATCCAGCTCCTCTACTCCCCGGGGAGTTGGTCCCCATCTCCCCTTCACTCCTCACATAAAAATTGGCCTTGTGTCTAATTTGCTCGGTGGGGTAGCAAATAAATACACACTGTTCCCGACAATCACACTGGGGAACATCCAGAAGCAATCAGTTTTGATCAATGTGGGTTCAAACACCTTATATCGGACAATTGCTATTCAATTTGGACAACCCCTTTTTATGGGGAGCTGGTTTCTCCCTCCCCAACATCTTGGGGAAACAACCAGCCAAAGTTGGGTAAACAAACCCAAAAGTTGCCCCGCAGTAAAAATTAACTCCGCTACTTCTATTTGACCTCATTAATGAGGTCACAAAGAAGGAGTGGAATTAACTTTTATTGCGGGCACGTGTCAATTCTGTTTTTAATACTTAAATAAATTCAAAGTGTTTCAGTTGCTCTTTGTTGGCCGAGTGGGTAACGTGTCAGGTTTTTTGCACACTTTCTTTTCCACCTTCACCTCAAGGCTTCAGGTTCGATCCTAACTACTTACCAAAACTGTTTTTTTTTTTTTTTAAGACCCCCCCCCCAACACAAACATCCGGGCAACGATTTTCTTTAAAGAAGTTTTAACATTGTTTTATATATATATATATATATATATATATAATATTTAAGCAGAGTTGTTACTTCGCTTATTCTTTTGTTTTGATCCTCCCCCACCCAACACACACACCTCTAAACACCCGGGCAATGCTGGGTACCCCTGCTAGTCTATATATATATATAAAAGGCAAAATGTGTGTGACCATTTCGTGTATGTATTCATTCTATTATTCATTATTTTTAATCCTATCATTTAACTGACAATCCATTTATTTCATTAACTTTTGTCCTTAAATGATTTGTATACTAATTCCTATTGTCTCATTTTTTTTTTATAAATGAATTTTCATCTTGTATATCGAAATGTTTTGATGAAATTGCAAAATCTGTCATCTGATTGTTTTGATTCAAATGAAATGTATTATCGCCCGATTTTTTTTTTTTTTTTTTTTTTCAGTGATGTAAAATTATTGGTAAAAATGAATAATCTCCCTCATTTCCCTGTGAGTGACATTGCACCTGATGACTGGTCCTTACTTATGCCCGTATTCTTCATCCTCAGGGTAAGTTCATTTTTTTAATTAGAATGTTTTCCACCACGATTTTTTAAATATAAAACACTTGTTTTGACGATGTGAACAAATGTGTGAATTTATCATTATTATATATATTATATTATTATATATATTATATTATGCTAAAACTAAGTTAATCAACGTTTGTTTCCCTATGGCTTTCTGCTTAGATATTTGAATGCCACAAAACACAGGTTCAGGATTGAGTTATGTTTGAAAAAATAAATCTATTTTAATCGTTCTAATTGACCATAATTTTCTATTTACTCACCAAGTCATTTATTTCTTATCCTCTTTCTATCATGTTTGATCCTGTCTCTTTCTCTTATTTTATACATTCTCTATCATTCTCTCAAATTTCGTTGAGCACAAATGCTATTAGAATGGAAACACGTCACTTCTATCCTGCTGAATCATATAGAATGAATTACAAAAATATTTTATTGCTTTTTTTTATTTAATGGCAGAAAAAAATTGATATTGCATAAAAATCAACAAATGTTAGATTATCAAAAATGTCAGATCCCAGAATAACAAATAAACTGTGAAATTTGAGATTAAAGCAAATTGAAACTGTTATGAGGACTCATCCATTCACTCATAATAGACTTTTCTAACCATTATAAAAACCCAGTCTAATACTCTCGTGAGGAATTGTTGTGATCTAATGGCAAGACTACTGTCAGAAAAACCTTTTCTTTGTGTTCACTTTTTGTACAATATACTCTTTTCTACCTTTTGTTTGAGTCTGTCTTTCTGACGTCTTCCCAGGGCCACAGCAACTGGCAACAAAGAATTCAAATTAACAACGTGGTATTCAAAGGCATCAAACTTGCAACAAAGTATTCGAACGATCCATTGATAGTGTTCCAAGTCAATACCGTAAAACCCAGACAACTAAATGTTTTAAGGACTAGGAAACAACTCTGAAAGTTGCACAGAATTCTACAAGATTCTGAAGGATTGTTTTTCTAAGAACCTTTTAAAAAAACAACAAAAAACAAAGATAATAGAATTATTCCACAAGTAAAAGTTATAAATGAAAAATCTATAAGTTGATTTTTTTTCTCTTTTGTTGAACCAAAAAGTGACTTCACAGTTTTTGTTTTTTTTCCTTTGTGTTTTCTCTCAGAAAATTAAATGCTGTCACAAAAAGAACTTGACTTAAATTTTTTTCTGCCATGAAAAAAATAAGGTGAATTTTAATTGAGAGGAGAGATGTGATCTTTTTTCTCGTTTGATCTCAAGATCTACATTTTGTGATGATTAAGAAAAAAAAAAGCTACATAGAAAATAGTAAATAATTTTTAACACATTCAAGGCCATATTCAATTTTTTTGCCTCTTCTTAAGAGAAAAATAAGAAGTCATGGACTTAAAATCAACTATGGCACAACTGTGGAGACACCAATTGGAACAACAACAGAAAATGGAAGGAAGATTTTAAAAATGGCTACGAACAACAAAAAAAACAGACGTATAAACTTTTACAAATAAATACCAAATCATGAAAAGTAAATAGCATTCTCACAAAACGCAATCTGAAATACTATTGACAATTTCATTCATACCCCAGACGAAGACAAGACTTTCACTTTGTATTTTAGAAGGTTTGAGAACCTGTATAACATTGATTGTGCTAATTGAGCAGATTCTAAAAAGGCCTGTTTACTGTTTTGACAACTGGGATCCACAGAACTCAAATTCATGGTTTACATTTTACCGCAAAAAATGTATGACTTAACTTTTTCTGAAACCATAAAACTTAACAGAAGATGAAAATTTGTTAAGTCTTAGGAAGTGGAAATTCCTAAATTTAACCAAGAAAGAAGACAAGAACTATTTAATATTTGTATCAATAGACAAACATTGCAACAATTATAATTTAGCTGAATGAGTACTGATGATTTCAAAGGCACAATATTTGTACAAGGATTGATATTGGCAACAGACTCTGAAATTTGTCACAAAGTTTGAATTAAATTAGAAAATGAACCAAACCTGACACTACAAAAATTTTTAGAACAAAGGACAAAATTAAAAGTCAGGTACAACACATTAGAACAAATGAAAAAGACAATAAAAATATGTATAAATATGTGCTGGTGAAAATATTAAATAAAAACAAAGTTTCAGTTAGGTTCAGAATCAGACTCATTAATTTACAGAATTATTAATTTATATACATAGAAAAGATTAAATAAAATACAAAAATTAAAATTAAGGAAGTTATAACTATTTTTATGCTTCACACGTTTGGATATTTTTTCCTCTTTAAGACCATATACGTTTTGTCACATTTTTTACACTACGCTAGTATTGAATTATGATCACATATTCTTAAGGAAGATAACTCAGCATGACGGTATTATTTTCAGTTGTCGTCTGTCTCTTCTATTTGTGTTTGTTTTTTTTTGCTATCAAACCTTGTGTAAATATTGAGCATTTGAAATTATCCGAAATCTTCACAGTGCTTATTAACTATAGACGCAAAAGTTGTATAGTCCTGACTCTCCATATGTGCAAGTTTCATGCATTCCATCTTTTATGAAAAAGGCTTCTTTTTGGACAGTATAACTCCATTAACAGTTTGACTGCCTCGTCAAACAACAATTTGTTGGGTTTTCTTGGTCCACAAATTTGTTATATTCGGATGTACCTAACTCCCATCGCAATAAACGTTCTTTTGATCAGTCCATGCACTGCAATCAATCTTAAAAAGGTCTTCAAATCTTCTGAAATATGCTTCAAACATTAGGTCTTCCTCAGGAACATAGTGAAATGTATCAATAGCTGACTAGATCGCATTTTGGGAAAAAGCTGTGCCGGTTTCTTCTCCACTGTCCTTATTCACTAAAACTTGCGTTATCAAATCCATTTTTTTATCTGATTGGTTTTGTTACTCTAAATGTAATTTTTTCAATTTCAATATTTGTTTGTTCATTTCTTTCTTTCCTCTTTCCTGTTTTTCTTCGAGTTATGTCATTAATTCTAACTGCTTTTCCAATATTTGTTCATTCATTTCCTTCTTTTCTCTTCCTTGTTTTTCTTTTCATCAAATTTAACTGTTTCTCTTCGTTTTATTTCTGTATTGCCAAATGCTCTTCTTGGAACCTTTTTTCAAGTTCTAATTGTTGACTTTGTTGGAATTTCACCATTTTCCAAAATTTGTTTTGCAAATTCGTCCATTTTGTTGTTCTTTTTGTTGTTGTTTTTTTTTTTTTGTTTTTGGGCAGTGTGAAATTACTTAATGAAAAAATTAGTTTTTTCGGAAACAACACAATTCGTTGATTTACTTTTCCTATAGTACCAACTCTATAGAAAAAACCTTTACAAAATTCGTAACTGGTTATTTAACGAATATTCCTTTCATATATGTCTTTTCTCATGTGGCAATTTGTCTGAGAAAATAATTCAGCATTTGCATTTATACAAAAAACAGTAGATTTTGTTTGTCATTTTTTGTAACTGGGTCCAATTCCTTGTTAATCCTACACATTTTTTCCCCTCTTTTTTCCTTAAAAAGAAAAGTTACTTATCTGTGAAAGAGAGTTTATAGCATTTATTTAATATTGGCTATTCTTTTTGATTTCTGTGTAAAAAAGAATGTCCTTTTCTTGTTAACACTTTATTTGTTGTGCTTAGCGAAATCATTTTTTTTCTTCTTCGACGTGCAGTCCTGTTGACCAGTGAAAAGTTTATTTTAATTGGATTAAAATCCAACGTTTTTTTTTATTATTTGTGTGTGAATACTCGCTTTAGCCAACAAAAAATATATCATTTACTTTTGCTGGAGTTTTTTTTTTTCTCTTTTCCCAATGCTAATGCCTTTTAACCATAGGACATATTAGCAAGACATGCTTTTTAGAACGACAAAGTCTTTTTTCAACATTACCTTTTTATAGGGATGGAAAAAAGTTGGGTTTTTTTTTTTGTACTTACTGAAAACTTGGTCTCATTAATTCAGTAGTAATAATTCTCCATGTAATTTGTCGTATGAGTTCTGTTTCAACTCGTAGTTATGTTCTCTTTGAGTAGCTTTTTTAACAGCAAGAAAAGGCTTCGACGACGTCTTTGTAAAATCCTTTTTTCGGCAAGGATTGTTGTTCTTTTTTTTAAATGTTTTTTATCCCGTATTTGTGGATTTTTATGCTCGAATGTTGTTTTTTTTTTTTTTTTTTCTCAACGTAGACAAGTAGTTTTTCCTGTTCTTCACCAAACTTTTGAAAACTAAATACTTTTGAATCTTTGAATTTCCCCTGAGTGTAAGAAAAAATTATTTCGAATATCTGCGTGTGTCTATATATATATAATCATGTTCATGTAGATATGTATAAGTTTACACTATTTACATATATATATAAATATATATATATATATATATATATATATATATATATATATATGATTTTCCACTATTTACATATATCTATCTATATATCTATAAAAGTGAGTGTCTGTCTGTGTGTCTACACTTCCCTCCACAATAACTCTGTCAATTTTCAGTCCACAGACTCGAAATTTGATATACAGGGTATGGAGATTTGGGAAAATCTTTGTAATCCGTTTTCGGCCAGAAATTTGGTTGTAGGGGTCAAAGTTCAACGATTTGACCTTTGAGAACTCTACCAAACTCCTCAATTGAAATTTTAGATATAGGCTCCTAACTTAATAACTTGATTTGAGCCCAAAACAATAAATGTTAAGGGGTTATAATAGGGGTTAAAGTTAAAAAAAAAATTTGATCTGCAGTTTCTACCAAATTACTCAGACAATTTCTGGTCTAAACATTTGAAATTTTACATAAAGGGTATTTAGAGATAGGGCAAGATTTTTAATCTGTTTGGGTTGAAAGTTTGAGCTACCAATATATAAATGTATGTATGTTTGCATGTCTGCCTAAAACTTTTGACAGAGGCAACAAATTTTAACAAGATCGGTATCGTTTTGAAGTTCGACCCTTCAGACAACAAATACCAAAAAATTGGATAAAAACATTGTTCACCCTCAACTGGGCACTTTTCTATGGGGAGGGATCGCTTTTTTCACCAATATTTTTGAAAGTCATTTTCGATTGTCTAGCCTTAATTTAAACCTACGTCACTTCCGCAGTACGGGTTCGAGCCTGCCTTCCTACTACCACTTTTTTTTTTGCACCTCCAAACACCTGGGGAAACACAATATATATATACTAGCATTTCAGCCCGGCGTTGCCCGGGTGTTTGCAGGTGTATGTTGAGCAAAAAAAAAAAAAAAGAAAGCGTTCAATTTTTTTAACTTTGACCCCTATTATGACCCCTTAACATTTATTGTTTTGGGCTCAAATCAAGTTATTAAGTTAGATCCATGTCCAAGGAACCTATATCTAAAATTTCAAGTGTTTAGACTCAAAATTGTCGGAGGAGTTTGGTAGAGTTCTCAAAGGTCAAATCGTTGAACTTTGACACTTTCACTTTTATAGATATATAGATATCATTTTTTGAAAAAAAAATTATACATATATAATTTTTGGAAAATATATATTTGAAAAATAATTCCCATTTTTTAGCATAATTTTTTAGAACTAGTAGTAAGACGTGATGTTTTATGCGATTGAATAAACGAATGTTCCATGCTTCCAATACTTTTATTGTCATCGAAATCAGTGAACTCAACTATTTTTTTATCGGATCGATTGTCTGCTCTAGTTCTTAACTACTGTAGTGCACTGGGAGGAGGCTTCGTATGCCTCCACACACACTAAAAACTAAATTAGTGCACATTGTAGTCGACATTGCACTGTAGAGAACTTTCTGTTGATTTTATAAGATTATTTTATATAATGGCTTATTTAAAATTTAGAATGCAAAAGTCAAGTCTCATGGTTCGATTGGGCTCTAAATAGAAACATTTACTTCGAATACACCTCTGTTTTTTCAAAGAACTACTGTGGATCTTATACACCAGTCTACTTTGATTGTGTCATGATAAAACTTCTCAAATGCATTTGGGATGTTAGACTGCATAAGGGTGTTAACTGTAGTCAAAATGCGACTGTTCCTTTTTTAATCAGATTTTTTGATTATTGATTTTCATTCAAGGCATTTTGATATCTAAGAACACTCCTGGGCACTAAAGTACATTAGTGTGAAAAAACAAAATCGGCACAGTTTTTTCAGTGTCCATAGGAAACGAACGCACACACGCAAAAGTGTCTTTTCTATATCAGTAGAGATGAAATGTTTCAGCATTATGGCTGATAGTTGTTTATAATGGGCGATTGTAATCTTTTCTCTAATGATTTGGTTAATAAAATCGAGCATGATGAAAATGGCAGTGATAAAAGTGATGTAAAAGAAGAGTGGGAGGAGGGTCAAACAGGAAAAGCTTTGTATACCTCCGTGTGTGTGTTTTGAAAGTGATGAGTTAATTGCAAATCACAACTAATAATTAAAACAAATTTTTTTTTTCAAATGTAACCTCAAAATCAAGGAATATTTTAGCATATTATGTGTGCCATTAAAATATTTTAGCATATTATGTATGCCATTAAAATATTTTAGCATATTATGTGTGCCATTAAAATATTTTAGCATATTATGTGTGCCATTAAAATATTTTAGCATATTATGTGTGCCATTAAAATATTTAAGCATTTTATGTGTGCCATTAAAATATTTTAGCATATTATGTGTGCCATTAAAATATTTTAGCATATTATGTGTGCCATTAAAATATAGGAAAAAAACCTTAGGGAAACAATTGTTGAGAAACTTTGCTTTTATGTAATTTTTTTTTTTTTTCAATTATTTGTGCAAATTTAAAAATTTATGTATAACATTGTTGAACTTGAAAATTTATCCATAATTTGTGTGAATTTTAATTTAAATTTTTAATGTCCAGTTTTTTTTTATTTAAATATTTTTCTTTTGTGTTTAGGATGCCTTTGGACATCATAGCCTGAAACCTAAAATCTGTGGAATTTTGTCTGTAGAGCATTCTGGTGTTCCTGCTGTGGCCAATGATGGAATTTGTTTGACTTGTGTCATCTCCCTGAATTTCTCTGATGATTTGCAGATGTACAATTTTGTTAACCACGATTACCAGTGGTACTCCATAAGTGATCCGACTCTTATGTCTTTCCTGGACAGATCTTTAATACCAGGCATGTCGGTACCACTGATTGACCACCATTCCTATTAAATTATCCAACTACCCATCCACCATTTCCCTCCTTTTTTCACATCCCCCTTTCCCTCTCTTTCATCCACTCATGCGTATGCTTACTTTTTTTTTTTTTTTTTTTTTTTTTTTTTTTTTTGCATCCTTTATGTCAGCCTCTCATAATGCATTTTTTTGGATGCTACATGAGCCGGAAGTGGAATACAAAGTGCTCCCTCTGGAGGAGGGGGTTTATGGAGCAACAACCAAGAAGGTGGCAAGCAAGGCAGACTTGGAATCATGACAGCACTTTCAACTTCATGCATAATTTGATGATTATCAGAAAGTTTGAATTTATTTTGTTTGTTTTGTTTGTTTTTTTTGCTTCACCATGTGTGTGTGTGTGTGTATGTAAGTGTTTTTTTTTTTTTGCATTGGTAAAAATAGGTTTTCAAAGTTTTACTATAAGTTAAAACTAAACTATAATTTGATAAACCAAAGGGAGAAATTTTAAACATGAATTGTATTTTTTTTTATCTGTGTTTAATTAGTTAATCTATTTATAGCACTGGCAGTAAGATTAAAACGCACAAGTCATATTCAAACTTTAGCTTACTAATATACTGAACATGTCTATGCAATTGATGAACTAAAACAACTAATTTGCATATTGCTTTGTAAATGGACATTTCATTAATTCACTGTTCATTCTTATTTTCTAATTTTCATTTATGCCTATTTTTTTATTGTGGATAGAAAATTATCATTATCAAAATTAACTTCTAGTTCTACATTTTAAATTTATAATTTTTATAAATATAAAAATTATAGATTATAAATTATAAAACAAATTCCCCCCCCCCTTCTAACATCATACACACTGCAGTCAAGTAAACAAGTTAGTGAACATTCCTTATATTTCCTACCCCGAATAACTTTTTATAAATATTTTTTTTAACTGTGGATAAAAGGTTTAGCAATTTACGTGTAAAGAGTCATCCAGTCATTCAGTTCTTCCCGGTCAATTTATTTTTAGGAGTTAGGATTCTTGATGTGCTCAATTTTTGCAGCCAACACTAGGAATTTATCCTGTGAATATAAGCATCCCCTGTTTCTTTGACATATAATATTTTTAATGGGAATTTTTTAGATGAGGATTGAAAATTTGTTCAGATTTTTCGGACTTCTGTTCTCATCTTGGATGTTATTCTCACAACGTTTTTGTTGATGTGACCTTCAAACTCCAAAGCAGGTGCATCTTGTCAAACTCAGAAAAATCTATACAAAATTTCTAATGGCACTTTTTATTTAATCCACAAGAATCTCTCACTCCATCAGGTAGAAGTTTTAAGTAATTTGCAATGTTGTATTGTTAGTATTGCCTGCACTGAGGATTGAACCTTCAGAAGACTGTCACTAAGGATCTGTGCAGAAAGAAATAAAAGTGCTAAGTAATAATTCGTTCAAAGTGAATCTTCTGGAACTTGCTTTTATATGTTTTTGTTTTCGGATTTTTTACTCACTACAGCTAGTGTGTTTCCTATTTCAGTGTTTGCCTCTCAACAAGAAATGAATTAAAAAAATGAAACTTAATTCTGATTGATTTCCATATTTAACCACAAAATTATATTTAAAACAAAATCTTAATATTTGCGAGGCATGAGGAAGCACGAACGGATAACACTGGATAGATACAGCTAAAAACAATAAACTTTATGTAACATTTTGGGAGAACATTTTTTTTAAATTGCGTTTTGAATTTTATTCATTGATATTATTTTCATTGTAAATAAACAAATATGACAAGCTATAAATAAACTTTACGCTAGTAATTTAGCCATACTGAATTATGGTCCCTGATGGTGGGGCTCCAATCAACTACTTTTGTATTCGTATGTGTTTACAATTGGGTCCAAGTTTTTTCATTCTACTTTTTAGTAATTCTATTTTATATTCTAGTAACTGGTGCGGTAGCAGTGACGGGATTGTATGTTAGGACATCCAATTACTGGAAAGTATGATAAAGAGACTTTATTAGAATCAAACGTAAATGCATGAAGAGAAAGATATCACTAGAGGGCCAAGAATTGTAACTCAGTATAACTAAAAAACTGGCAAAAAATATTTGTAATATTTTCAGCCTATAAATAGAGGATGGGGGCATTTTTATTTTAATAACATACTTTTAGAATCAATTTTGTCATAAATAAAATAATGTATTTACAACAACTGAATTAATCTGTAATTAAAAGAAAATATATCTAGAAATTAATTCAGCTGATCTTTTTGAGAAAATTAGTTTATCATAATGAAAACAGCTCTTTCCACCGTGCAATATTTTTCTTTATTCTGAACTAAACGCCATTTGTAAAGTATGAATGTTTTTGAGGGCTATGAAAGATTGTTAATTCATGATAAACTTAACAATAGATTGCATTGACTATGAGCAAATTTGAACCAATCTTAATTTCTACTGCAATACTAACTTGATCTCAGAAAAACACATTGCTGTGTTTAAACTTTGCAGAGATAGACAACTTTTCCTTTTATATGTATATTAAATTGTACAAATCTCTATGAAATGACAAAATATTGGCCAGTGGAAAGATGCTATATTCTCTTGAAAGTTTTAATTTATTTCATTTTTATATAATAATTTTCATGATAGGTCCCAAACCAACATTTTATTTTATCTAAAATCTTTTAATGTGAGACCATAGATCTTTGCAAAACATAAACAATGATACCAGATTTAGTTTGGTAACCAACAAATTATGACTGTTCAGTTTGTTGGAAATTAGAAAATTTGCCATCTTGTGTGTTATTGATCCAGAAGTCAATGCAGGCTTCAAACTAATGAAACTCCTCACAAATGTAATTTCATTTTGTGATAAATAAAAAATTAATCATAATGGAAGCAGTAATTTTTAGATCAAGACATTCTAAATATTATTCTTGGAAAAAAAATGTGCAAAACTCATATGCTTAAATTTGACAAAAATCTTTAGAAAACACCAACATTTTGTTTTCACATAAAATGAATCGTCTATCACTAAAAATAGTGACCTAACTAGAAATAGCATTTTTTTGGAGGGTGATTTTATTTATCGCTAATGTCAGATGGATGTGCTTATTTGCTCATAAGCAGCTAATTCCAGTTTAGAACAGGTGGAGACAATGCTACAAGCAGGTCAAATATAGTGTCAAGCTGGTTTCTGGTCTTTACTTGAGTTAATTGAGAATATCCAAGTCCACACAAAATAGTTGTAGACTAATAACTCATATCCGCCCCCCGCTCTAAATTACAGTATTCAGCAAGTATATTAGATCTGATTTTTTTTTTTTTTGTAATTTTTCTTTTAGTTTATTTTTTTTTACTTGCAACTGTGAATTTAAAATTATATTTTCTTTTAAGCAAGTCAGTATATTTTTAACAATAGGCTTGTGTTTAAAATCAGTTTTTAAAAAGTTTTAATATTAAATAACCCATTAATGGTTTGATGTGACATAAAACATGTTTTATCGCATATCAACAACCAAATCAAACAACATTTATTAAGTTAAAAATCAAATGATATGCAAATATTCCGGTTATAAAATATCCTCTAATCCTTAAAAATTAAAATTAAGTTTTAATTTTTCACCATGGAGGAAACTTTGTATTGCAAAATATTCTATTTTTTTATTAAGATTTCTTATTCATTGTTGGATTTTCCTTTTCTTTGAAAAACTTTGTCATCAGTTGAACCACTTTTTGTTTACATTCTTCTCTTTTTATCATCTCCCAATTCCTTCCGACCCAACTCATCACATTTATAAGTAATGGTTCTGATATTTTATACTAATTTATTTTAAAAGTATTTTTGCTTCAATTTTTTTTTTTTCTCTCAAATTTAATTTCACTGTTTCAACATCCAAAGATGAGCATTGATAATTTGTATCAATTGAACTACTATTCTCATCTTAGTTATTAGTTTCATAATGTTTCCACTGATGGAACCTCCAACCTTCTTTAGGTGCTTTGTTTCAAACTTGGGAACATATACAGAATTTTGAACTAAACCCATTTATTAAATTCATATGGTAGATTGTTCTTGTTCCATTAGTCATAATTAATTTTTATATCATTAATCGTTTCACCAGTTTTATGTGGATTAAATAAAGAGTCTAGTTTGAGATTTCAATTGATAATAACTAAGAATACACAGTTTCTCGATTTTGACATAAAGATTCACAAATACAAAATGATGAACAAGGTTGGCAGTTACTTTGTCTGAAATGTTGTGCAAAAAACAACCAAAATAGAACAATCCAAATAATACACATTTTTATAAACTTTGTGCAAAATTTCTCTAAGAATTTGTGATACAACGAAACGGTTCTTCTCTGATTCTTGTATTTTTTTTCACTTAATTGAAAGGATTTTAGTCAATTAAGTTTAGTGAATTGGCAAAATGGACAAATGCTTTAACGCATTGCCCATTTAAATGTTTTGCATTTAGAGCTGTTGTCAAAATGTCTTTAAAAAATGGTAGTTTTTTTTTTGTTGTTTGTTTACTATTTTGAATATTCTTCAAATACAGCGTATTTAAATGCTGTTTTCTATACAAACTGAAATATTTTGTGTCTGTTTTATCCATGATGATCCATGTGTATCATGTCTGGTCATATATTCTTCTCATATATTTTTCTTTAAACAATCTATAATATTCTAAAGAGCAATATTTTTCACATTTGAGTAATTTTGTGTTGATGGAACTTTTACTCCCCAATATTCAGTGCATATGGGAAGAGCGTTTTTCAAGTTTTTTTTTCAGATTGGCACAGAAAAAATAAAAACATTTGCTGCAAATTGAAACCTTTGGAATTACATTTTACAGTGGGGCAGATTCATAATACGGAGAGGTAAACACAGGATAACTAGAAAAAAATGATACAATAGTTTTACTTTTTTTTTTTTTTTTAAAAGATGTATTTATCAAACTTGGATCATTTTGTCTTCATGATGTGTTCGATTGGTTTCACTCAATGAACCCACCTTTTGGATTTGAGGACAGCCTCAAGGCGACTTCAAAACCAGCCACAGGTCTTTGTCACTTGAACTATTCCAGAATTTAGCTTATCTTTGGTGTCTCATTCCATCAAATCCTATACCAACAAGTTGAGAGAGTTGCAGTCAGATGAGCTGGGAAATCAGATTTCAGGTGAAGTATAGTCAGCAAAGTTCTATGACAGCCAGTCCTTAGTCTTCTGTCAGGTATAGAAAACTGCTGAGTCTTACTGACCTGATTGATTTACGGCTTAACTATTTAGAATGTGGATGTGGGGTAGCATTATCTTACCTTCACTGCTAACCCTAACCCTTCTAAAAGAGCCAGATCATGTATTTTTCTCTCTGATATCACCACATTAATAGAATCTTGAAATTTTTCAATTCCTTTCTGACACTTCAGTGCAGATATCAAAGAGAATTGCATGTCTCTTACACAACTATGGAGGTTCATTTATTTTGAAAAAATTTGGAAATATAGTCATTGTTTTCATGAAAACAAAACTGACAACAACATTTTTTTTTTAAATTAGCATAAAATTAATAGTTTAAAATTGCGAACATCCTCCACATATTGTTAATAATAAAACATCTTTAATTTTACTATGATTCTTAGAAACTAAGCCAGAAAAATCATTTGCATTTTTTTTTTCTAATTAAAAAAATGTTTTTAAAAGCTGAGAGAAAAAAAATTATCTTTGTTTTAGATTTGAAAAATAAAAATCCTTTTTTATAAAAAAGGATTTTTATTTTTCAAATCTAAAACAAAGATAATTTTTTATATGATATATTTAGCAATAAATCAATTTTGGAAAATTAAACCCAAAATTTCAAAGAGAATTGCATTATATACATTATATATATTTATTTTACATTATGCATATTTATTTCACATTATCTCAAATCATTTGTAACATATAATGGTTAGAATGTGTGCTAATGGGTTGGGAGACAGGCATTCAATCGGCTGTTAAATTATACTAAAGACTAAAATAATGACATTTGATACTTCTTCTCTAAACACACTCAGCATTATGAGGGGAAAATAAGAGCTTTCAGGTCGACTGTGACCGTGGTCGTCAGTGCATTTATTTTTTCTTATATCTCAAATCTACAGATTCAGTTTATGATATTGTAGATTTTATATTTAATTGATTTTATTTTAAATTTTTATTTAAGTAGAATCTTTTGTGAAAAATGTTAGAAGATGCACTTTATTTACTGAAATTGTTTTTTATTTTGTCATGCAGCAATATTGAGCCAGCTTCCTTCGCAATGTTGTAGACATTTATGATTCTATTAATCTATTAATGAAAGAATCTATAACATTTTGTGTGTAGATTCTTTCAAATCGCTAGTTTTTTATCATTGGTTTATTTTAGATTTATAACAAATTCCAGTAGTCTCAGTTTCCACTTGGAGCCGACTTTTTTTGATTAGATTTCACAAGAGGTAAATTATAATAGTCTAAGATAATGCTGTGTAAAATAAAACGGATATTATTTTTTTGTCAATTTCTATTTGATGAAACTAAATGATAAATGTTTTTGTACATTTAAGTAATTGTAGGTTTTAAAAAAAATCTCTTTTTGAGAATATTGAAAGCAAAACCAAATCTATTTTTTATATTTTTTTGTCTTAATGCAACATCAGAATTTTGTTTCTGGTGAAATTTTTTTTTTTTTTTTGCGCAGCAAACTTACTAATTTTATAAGATATTTTTCAAACTCAAATTTTATTTTCATTAATTTTTACATTAAATTTTTTTATTAAACTTTTTTTATTATTTTTTAAAAAACCTTTTATTGTTGATTGTTGGCACATAAAGCTTTTCAAAAAAAAAAAAAAAATTTACAGAATCAGTTTCTGAAAGTCATCCAGTGCATGCCAACATATAAAACAAGCCCGATGAAGACGATTAAGTAACTAACTAAAAATGCAAGTGAAAATATGTCATCTTGTGGTAAACGAAAATGAATTATTTACAAGATGGCAATAATTTTTAGCCAGCCTAAACATTGGTCAAAATTCCATTACTTAAAAGTGCAAAAATGACACAGAAACACAAGTTTGACTTCATAGAAAATTCATTTCATAGTTGATTTTTCCTTTAATATTTTTCCAATCACTAAAAAGACTCATATTTGAATTATGTAAAGATAAATGAAACATTATTACTATAGGGATGAAATTTCTTTAACAAAAAATTATGAATCAAGTATTAAAGATAACTTAAAACCCTATATTAAATCTGGATAAGTAACCGTTTTTCTTTATACATAGACATACATAATATCTCACATTTCATATATGAAAAATATGAACATGTTTTTCTCGTAAAAATAAATTGCTTGTCACCAAAAATAGTAACTTGAAGTAGCCGGAGAAAAAAAAAAGCAACTATTAATGACAATAGAAAGAACTATATTTATATAGAGAAAAAGTGAAATTTATTTGCATCCAAACTTTATTAAAATAACTCAAAAATAAGATATCACAAGGGACTTTCACGATGTCTACCAATTTTTGCACTCTAACCTAGGATGCTTCATGAACCCATGAAGATGTCATTAAAAAGAAACTGAAAATCTGGACTTGATATCTTTTAGTAGTTGAATGTTCAGTTATTTCCGACTTGTTTGTAATATTTTCTATAACCCTTGTCTCGTTATGATGTACAATGAATGTAAAATCAACCTTGATCTTTAATATTGAAATAAGTTTTTATAAACACAAAGGAAAATATAACAGATTCAGCAAGAAATTGTGTCGGTGCAACTGCAATCTTCCTTTGTACAGGATGACTCTCATGTCCACCGCTAAAAATGGCAACCATGACAGTTTTAATAAAATTTAATCTTTTCTGCAATCCCACCATATTTAGGACTGTGCCTGACATGAAAATCCAAGTTTTTTTTGGGTTTTTTTTACATTATTCTATGATATTGCTATCATCTTATCAATAGGAGATGTAATCCTGATTGGGCTTCACGCTCTTTTGACCTTAAATAGTCTATATTTTTATTTGTGAGGTCATCTCAAAGATGATGTATATCCAAATAATTCTGAGATTAATCTTAAACTGAAGAGAGCCGTCACAACCTAAATCATAGCAGTATCAAAAACATTTGTGTTAGTATCACTTATTGTGCTTATCTTTGAATGGCAATAAAAAGTGAATTGTTAAATATGGTTGGATTGCAGAAATTATGAATTATAATAATAAGTCCATATGTGACATTGGTGGCTTTGTGGTAAAACCTTGTACCTGTACAACTGTAATCTGCTCTTGTACAAAACTTGTGTAAATATCCATTGTTATAAACTGCAATAAAGCACACAAATAGCAGTTGCTCCATACAATCCATAGGAAATCATTATTATCTTAGCCAATAATAAGTTTTATTCATAAGAATTATAATATGACTTAAATCTACAGCGTATCTACCAGGCAACTATCCAAACCATCCTTCTCTAATGCTACTGACCCATAGAAGCTTGAAATATTCAACAACTCTACATGTCGTCTTGCCCTATTGTCACGTTGATTGTCTGCAACCAGTCTATGTCAACAACGTAATCTGCAACCATTGCAGTAATGTTTTCAGTGGTTTCATCATGCTGCTCATCGTCAAGCTGGATAATTGGTTTGATATATTCTCCTCCCACCACCACTACTCAATTTGTATTGGTAGGCAGCCGACAACCTAGACAGCTATCATCAAGGATATTGGCAAAATTTCTGGCGGTTGATCTTCATTGATGGAATAGGAATGATCTTACCAACTTAGCGGAGTTTGTGCGGGATTGTTATGCATGAGCTACTATCGTCAAAAATGTTATGCAGGTGAAGGACAACGTAATCTGCCTAGAGTGAATGCCGCACCAAGAATATTTAGCATTGTGGTAAAAAATCAACCCAACAAGCAATAAGATCACATGAATTTGTTTAGCACTCAAAATGACTTTCAGTTCTTGTCTTATAGAAATTGATTTTTTTAATATATGCACAATTTAAAAACTTAATTTTGATTCTTTCTAATAAATGAATGTCTTGAAATGTGTATACAGCTTGCATAAATTGTATATTTCCCACTGGGTTGTAGACTATTGGATCTAAATTATTGAAACATTCCTTATAAAATATAGAGGGATCCACAAACCCTCTAAACTTGATAGATTGTATGTTGTACCACCATATTTTGTGGGGTCAATTTATCCGGTGTTAATGGCATGAACGAACTGTTCAGCATTTTTTGTACCATCCATAGATAATATTGAGAGAAAGTTTATTTCAAATGCAAAAACATTAAAAAATTTTTGAAAAACAAGAAAAATTATGTAAAGTGCTAGCAGTTGTGTTTTGACAAGAAACCATTCTATGGAGACTTTTTTCTAAATGATTTAACTTTCTCTTCTATTTAGATTTTCTTTCTCTCAATAATTGGAATTCCTATTTTTGATGTTTTTTTTTTTTTCATACCAGAAAATATTTTTGTGTTTTGCCTATGGTTTATATTTCTATGATTTTTATTTTTCATAATTCAACTGTGCTGAATGGTATACTTTCTATTTTCAAATGTTCTTACACAGATGATAAAAACAAAAATTAACAAAAAAATTATGGTATTTGATTGCATCTTTCTCCATCGTCCACATTAGTTTTTTGCATAAAACTACTGAATCATACGTGGATGTTTGTTCAGTATGGACGCCATATTGTCTTTCTTCCATTATTTTTAACCTCACACTTAAATGTTTCGTCTTTTGATGTTTTTCATTGATTTTCCTTTTCTGACTTGATCTACAGAATGCCACTTACGGAATTGTAAAAATTCACAATCTTTTTTGAAATGTAAACATTATAAACTTCAATCTATACTTTATTTGTCAACCAATTTTCAGTCAGAAATCTTTAACAGTCTTTGTATGCATCTGTTCATAAATACTGAGTGTTACTTAGTGGTCATTAAGAAGTTTGGGATGACAAAGAGGTGTTGTGAGTGAGAGGGACACTTTGGTGACCGTCTCATTAGCAGGAGGTATGATCCTGAATGAGTTTCACACTCACAGATTTTTATTCAGTTATCTAAAAGATAATATCTATCAAAACAATCGTCAAACCCTCTTTAAAATGAAGAAGGCTATTACAGCCCAAATCAGTTTAGTGCTAAGAGATAAGTGGACATGTGATATTCATAATTTTGTATGTTGTATATCATTGAACAGTAATAAAACAAAGATTTTTTGGGATGTTTGTGATTTGAACTTACTGGACAAATAAGGCAAAAACAGAAAAAAACATTTATTGGATTGCAGAAAGGATTGTAAATTGTATTACTGATTTCATTGGTGACATTTGAGGGACGGTCACTCTGCATGAATCTGACAACTTGTGTCCGATTCTTTATAACTATGCTCCCTCACAAATGAAATAGTCTCCGCTGTGATATTTGTAACCCGTCCTTTTTAGTTCAACTTTGTAGTTTATCCTTTATTTTATGATTTTTACTTCACTGAAATTTTGAACAGTAACAACAATTATAATTTTCTAATAAATTGGTTCAATTAATCATTTCATAACCAAACAATACTGTACCCATTTTTTGAAATTATATTTAAAAACAAAATCTTAATATTCAAAAACAAAAAACAAAAGCAGTTTAATTTATGTAAAGAAAGGAACAATACTGGGTACTGCTGCTTAGCCTTTTTTAACAAAAATATCTTTTGCACATTTCTGCATATTTGGTGATATATAAATTCTTAGAATCGTGCATATGTTGAGGTATCTTTTTTTGCAAATGTGTTCACTAACAAACATCACATCAGGGTCACCACTTAATTATAACAGTATTTATTTGCACTTACAAGCAATAGAGAGGACTCCATCATTTTTTTCTTTGCATTAAATGAGTAATGATTAAATGTCAGTCTTCATTCGACGAAATGACCTACTTTTTGGCCTCTGTTTTTTTGTTTTTACATGTTACATGACTTATGTTTTTTGTTTTTTTTATCAGTTATTTAAATCGTATCATATCATAAAGAGATTTTATAAAAATACCAAAATTTACAAAATTATAAGTTATGTTTTATCTTTCATTTATTTTTCCTATAAAAGAATTACTGCAAAACCAATATTTTTTCATTTGGGAGATTTCCACCAACCACATTTGATAATAAACTGTGTGGGTGTATTTTTTCAAAGAATAAAAATAGTTAAAGAGGGTTCAATGCTAGAAGCAAAAGTCTCTTGAGTTACTTCATTTTCCTAGGACATACGTCTCACTAATTATGATAGATAACAGGCACGTAAAATGTAAAACTCAGCTGAGAAAGGACATATGGGTCAATTTGTGTTGTCATGAGAGTCACTTGCAACTAATTGAAGTTGCTTGATAAAATTATTGAAAACTATGCTAAGAAACATGCAATATATACATATGATCTTTTTTTTTTTTTTTCAGTCATTGGAGTTTAATATAAATTTATTGTTTTTTAATTTTAATTTCTGGATTTAGGAAAATGTGAAATTTTGATTTCTGGATTTAGAAAATGTGAAATTTTGATTTCTGGATTTAAGAAAATGTGAAATTTTGATCCCACAGATGGATTTGTCTGTTTTTTTTGCTTTTTAAAAGCAATAAAATATGAAAATCAATTTGAAGTGTAAAGAAACAATAAAAGACGATGCACATTTATCCAAATAACTGATAAAAACTGCAATTTTGGTCATTAAATTGAAGAAATTGCATTATTTTTTATATGGACCACAAGTTTGCTTGTAACGGGCCATGTTCTGCATGTTTGTTTGCCTGGTGTATAAGATTAAAGAAAATATTTGTACCTTTGTGAGTAAAAATGTTTTTCCGATTCTAATTTTCTAAATTTATGCTTTACTAGCTTGTAAAAAGATAAATATTTTATTTGAAATTAAAAACCATTAAAAAGAAATGAAACTTTCATATTTGATAGAAATTAATTTTATCTCGTTAATATACATTACTGTTGTACATACCCAGTGTTATATGGGGTGCCATTTGGAGTTTAATTTTTATTTGTTTAGATATTTTTAAACTTAAAGTAGAATTATTTTCTTCAATTTAAAATATAAGTTGTCCTCTTTATTTTTAGATGATTATTTAAAAATGTTCCATATTAACCTGGGCTTGACTAAATAATTTTTAAAACATAGCAAGTACATTATTATACTGCCAATTGCATGTTACAACAATAATAAATGAAAAGGGCCATGTACTAAAGTAATCCACAAGCAATTTCAAAACTCAGGGTCAACATCACTTAGCAGATCTTGTGTTGAGGCACTTTCATTTAATGGCTCTAAATATGCCATCAGCACTGAAGTGCACATTTTGAAAATCTGTTTTAAAGTTTTCATTTCATAACTAGAGATACTGAATGGACATCCATTTTAATTATCATTTCAGCTTTTAAGAAATCCAATTTTTTTTGTATGGTTCTTAAAAGTTAGATGGGTTACCACGTTTACACTGAGACATATTAATATTATGTATTTTTGGTTTCTTCATTCTTGTTTTTTACTAGTCATTGCTTACCAAATTCAAAAGCCACTCGAGGATAAAGGTTAATGAACGGGGAGGGGGATTAACAATTAAATGAGAGGGTTTAAAATTATGAATGGAATGAATAAAATTTGATGACTTATGAAGATGGTTTATTGACATTAGATTTGAAGATGATCACGTTTTGGCTCTCATCGGACAATCTTGTGGCATGTTTTTTTTTTTAGGTAAAAATAGAAATGATAAAATAGTTTTATTTTTATGTTTGTCATCATAAAAGATGAGCATAGAAAAAAAGAACAAGAATTTAATTTTTTAATAAAATGTTTATTTGAATGCAGTCTGTTTTTATGTATTTAAAAGCAAACTATTTGGAAAAAAAAGCTTCATTAATGCCTACTAGACATAATCCTCTAGTGTCTAAGGTAAAACCTGTTATAAGAATACTTCTGCCCTACAAGTAAATCCTAAATATTCAAAATAATATGAAGTATCTGGAGCATAAATAAAATCCCCTCCACTAGTTTTAAACGAGGATTGGAGCACCTTCTCTAAGTAATATTGGTTCCCACTGTGGTATACTCCACTAGAATAGATGAGTTTTTGTCATGTAAGACCAACAGAAAGATAATCTAGAATGTAGTTAACTAGTTATAAGTGAGAGGAAAATTAATATCCAAAACTTTTTTACTAACTCAACGTTGTAATGAAATATTCAAATATCTATCCATCCCATATAGAAGATTGGTGCAATTACATCAAAACTCATTGTATATCTAGCATAAGCTTAACACTAAGATCTCCATGTTCACAATCCAATACTGCAACTCTAACCAGCTTTTCAGTCGTTCATTAACACAAACATTGCATAATATTGAATCCAGGTGAGAGTTTCTTGTGTTTCTCAATTTATCCGGTAAGAAAATTAGAAGGAAATATTTAAACATATAGATGGGTGCACCAAACAACCTCTACAATCTGGAGAACAATACGATTGGTTTATTTTAGGATGAACTGATAAGGCTTCTCTTTTTTATAGTTAATCTTTTAAAAAAAAAAGTATTGTAATCTCTATGGAAACAGTAAAAAGTAACTTATATATGATTCCAGTTACGTTTGATTTATAAGAGTTAATCCAGTGAATGCTTACTCTGTTTATATAAAAAATATGCTAATAAACATTTTTTATTTATATTAGACATTTTAGCAAACATGCCTCAGTTTCATTTGGAAATCAGCTGAGCTTCATCATTCTTTGTATGAAGGCAGAGATGAGAATGAACAAAATTTCAGAGCGCTTACAACAAGCATAGTCACATGATATGGATTTATAAAATAAATAAATATATATATATATATTTAATAGTACAGAAGTTCAGAAAAACATTGGTACCGTCGGTTTCAAGCCCAATATAAAGGGAAGCAGTTAATGGTAAAACGTAAATGATGTTAGGCTCTCGTCAGCCATGTTGTTTTTGTCTGTTTATGTTAGCCTTGAAACCGACGGTACAAATGTTTTTCTGAACTTCTGTACTATTAAATAAATAAATATTAAGCTCTTATATCGAAAAAGTTTTTCTTTGTAATCGAGCATTTTGTTGGAATTCTTTTCCCAAAAAACAGTAAACAAATATATATATATATATATATATATGAGTTGAATTTAAATTTTTTTACATTTTTAGCTTTTATATAACATTGTTCTTCCAACTCCTATAAAATGGTTTTATATAAAAGTTCAAAAATTAAGATTTCAATTTCTGAAAAATTTTCTGTACTAAATAAATATTGTTGAGCAACTATTATATAAACACAATATATTAATGGTTAAACAGTGATTTTTGGAATATGGGGAAGATTAAATAAATGGACAAGAGTTCTTGGCTCCCCTATATATATATATATATATATATATATATAAGTAGTGAGAGTTTTTTCAGTTTTCTTATGGGATGATCATCTTTAGTTAACTATTACATGTAATTATATTTATGCAGATATTCTACATGATTTATACTTGGGTAATATTTGTGTAAAAAGGTTGTTAAACACAAACCTCTCTCTCTCTCTCTCTATATATATATATATATATATATATATATATATATTCTCTCTCTCTCTCTCTCTATATATATATATATATATATATATGTATATATAACTACTTCATTTACTTACATAAATTTAATATACGGAAGTATAGATTTATGCGTAAACTTTAAGTATTTACTTCAAAAGTGCTCAATACGTAGGTAGAGCTAGTTAGTAATTTATAAAATATATATGGCGATTAAGCTACACTGAATATTCTGCGTTTAATCCATTGTAGGATTCGTCAGGCTTATGCGCAAATTCTGTGGTTGCTTCTTGTTTTTATATATGTTGAGGATTTCTAGTTAGCCAATCAGCTTTCTAGTATCCACCGCGCCCCTTCCTATCAGCCAATGGGCATGCATTTTATCGAACAAAGGATCTGTTTTTGAACTAGGTTAGTGGTTTTAGGTAGATCTTTTCCCTCCTTTTTTTTTTTTTATATATATATATATATATAAATATACCTATGTGTACACACATACATGCACATATATATACATATATATATATATATATACATATGTGTGATCGTTTATGTATATTCATGTTTATTTAATTTATTTATTTGTTTGTTTTCTATTGTTATTGTTAGTTTTAAAGCTATTTTGTATCGCTAATTTCGAAACATCACTAAAAAACATCCCCACACCCAGCAAGCATAGCTATATTATTAAATTAATCCAAAAAAAACAGATGAACTAATGAATGCGATGGCGAGCAAATTTCTTCCTTAAAAATGAAAACGTAAACAAAAAAGAATCCTATGGTTTTAAAACTCTTAAAAATGCGAAAACAGTAGACCTTCTGATAAACTTTGAAAATGACCTTTTAAACATAATTAAAAACCTAGAATTCCACAATCAACCTAACAATTTCCAACGGAAACTACACAAAATCGTTAGAAACATAAACAACTCTAATAAAATCTTTGTAAAAGCAGATAAAACCAGAAACTTTTATAAAATAGATAAGCAAGAATATAACAAACTAATCACAGAAAACATTACAAAAAACTACAAAAAACTAGACACAAACAAATGCGATTACATAGATATAATAAATACTGAAAGTAAACAAATTACCGATAAATTAAAAATTAGCGATAAAGTTGGCAAATTGAAACCTAGAGAGTCATACATTCTGCTTAAAGACCACAAATGGGACTTTAATAATAATCCGAGCACCCGCCTGATAAACCCAACTAAACCAGAAATAGGTAGAATTAACAAAACTATACTTTCTAGAGTAAACAAACAAATCAAACAGGACCTAGAATTAAACCAGTGGGCAAATACTACCGAAGCAATCACCTGGTTTAAAAATATAGAAAACAAAGATAAATGTACGTTCATACAGTTTGACATCATAGACTTTTATCCCTCGATATTCGAAGAACTTTTTAACATTGCCCTAGAATTTGCCGAGGCATACGCTGATATATCCTCAGAAGAAATCAACATCATTAAAAAATGTAGAAAATAGTTCTCATAAATAACAATAACCAATGGATAAAAACTAAAATGAAAAATTCGTTCGATTTGGCGATGAGTGCCAGAGACTCTGCAGAGGCATCAGATCTTGTGGGATTATTCATTCTATATACTCTCACAAGCATATTCGATACTACGGATATCGGCCTATATAGAGATGACGGACTAGCTATAATAAAAAACGCCAACAAAGTCAAGGGAGAAAACTTTAAGAAAATCATACACAAAGAAATGAAAAAATTAGGCCTAAAAGCGGACGTATCAGCTAACATAAAAATAAACTTCCTGGACGTCACGTTAAACTTAGGTAAAAACACATATGAACCATTCTTAAAAGATAACGCTACTCCAATTTACGTAAACCCTAAGTCCAACCACCCACCATCAATTATAAAACACATTCCTAGCTCGATCGTAAGTAGACTCAGTAATAACTCAAGCGATGAAAATATCTACGAAACAGCCCTAAAAAATAGTGGATACAAAAATATCGATATCAAATATAAGCAACAAAACACCAACAACTATAATAAAATTAAAAATAGAAGAAAAAGAACTATAATTTGGTATACGGCCCCATACAATCAAATGTTAAAAACAAAACTTGGCAAGAAATTTCTAGATCTTATTGAAAAACACTTTCCCGCAACCAACCCCTTACACAAAATCTTCAATAAAAATACCTTGAAGTTATCTTACAGTTGTTGCGAAAATTTAGAGATGATAATTAAAGCACATAATAACAAAATACTAAATGAAAACAATGTAAACAACAACAAAATAAACAATAAAAAAAGTAGACACCATGACAGAAATAAAATCAACACTAGCAGACATAATAATAATAATAATGATAATAATAATAATAACAAACCAACCCGACAAGAACAACCATACCATAAATAAAAATACTAATAACGAACAAGATAAATGCAATTGTAGACACCGCACACTTTGCCCAGTCCAAAATAAATGTCTAATAAAAAGTGTAGTTTATCAAGCAACAATATTTGCGAAAGAAAACCCGAATAACAAGAAATATTACATAGGCATGACTTCCTTAGATTTCAAAATCCGATACTATGACCACAAAAGTAAATTCAAAAATAAAAAACACCGTATAAAAACAACACTTGCGAATAAATACTGGGAACTCAAAGAAAGCGGACATTCGCCGGTAGTCGAATGGAAAATAATGAGACAAGCTACCACGTGCAGACATTTAGACGATCCATGTAAATTATGCCTCCATGAAAAATTTGCGATCTTGTACTTTAAAGAACCTCAAAATCTATTAAACTGTAGACGAGAAATAGCAAACAACTGTGTTCACAAAATAAAACTTACTCTAGGATAGCGATACAAAATAGCTTTAAAACTAACAATAACAATAGAAAACAAACAAATAAATAAATTAAATAAACATGAATATACATAAACGATCACACATATGTATATATATATATGTATATATATGTGCATGTATGTGTGTTCACATAGATATATTTATATATATAAAAAAAAAAAAAAGGAGGGAAAAGATCTATCTAAAACCACTAACCTAGTTCAAAAACAGATCCTTTGTTCGATAAAATGCATGCCCATTGGCTGATAGGAAGGGGCGCGGTGGATACTAGAAAGCTGATTTGACTAACTAGAAATCCTCAACATATATAAAAACAAGAAGCAACCACAGAATTCGCGCATAAGCCTGACGAATCCTATAGTGGATGAAACGCAGAATATTCAGTGTAGCTTAATCGCCATATATATTTTATAAATTACTATATATATATATATATATATATATATATATCTTTTTTTTTTTTTTTTTGTTTAAAAAATTTGCCTACCAAACTCCTCTATCAATTTTTGGTCTAAAAACAGGACACTTAATATATAGGGTATTCAAACCCATGCAAAATTTTATATTTGGGTTTTTGCCAGGGAAAATCAATGCAAATGTGCAAAATTAGATAAATGGAAGTTGCCAGATGAAGGTCGAACGATGGCATCACAAATATGTGTAATAACTTTTGGTTCATGTTTTGATTTTTAGCCTTGCCACACACGTCTTCATAGCTCAGTCATTAACGTCAAAGGAAAAAGTAAATTGTAAGCTAAACGTTTTGTTTTGATTCTCGGTGGTGGCACACAAGTCTTTTTTTTTTTTTTTTTTTTTACTTTTTAAACCATTACTATATATTGGATCCAATACGACATAATAATAAATATGAAATCTGCATCAATCAAAATGTCATATTTAAGCGTATTTTATGACCGAGCAATGTAGGGCGGCCTGCTAGTGTACATGAAACCGAATGTAAAAATTAATTTATTTCTTAACTTGATTTTTTTTTTTTTTTTTTTAATTTCTATGTTGAATTCTTTGAACGGATATAAATGAATATTTCATGAATTTGTTTCTGAACTAGTTAGCAAGAAATGCACGTCTGTGGATAACTTTTTGTGTATGTAAAAAAATTATATATGTAACTACTGTCATTATTATTTACTTTTTTGTAACAATTTGAATTATAACTTATTTTTCTTATTTCTTAATTCCTTTTAATCCAAAGATTTTGTTTTATTATTATTATTATTATTATTATTATTAATACTCTATCTAACATATAAAGTTATTTTGTCGGATTTTTCAAGTCAGACCCAAGTAGCATTTAAGCTGACAATACAAACTTTGCTTCTAATTAGCCAATTTTGAATAGTTATTATTGTACTTTTTTATTGGCAATATAATAACATACTTCGCTACAATTTAATTTTAAAAATATTTAGTCTGGTTCAGACTGCTAAAATGAAACATTTTTAAATAATCACCTAAAAAAAAAATCAGCAAAAGGAATAACTCATATTTAAGATTAAAAATATAATAGGAATTGTCTACCTTATGTGCAACCAAATTAAAAATAAATTGACTTAAATGCATCCTGAGCAACGCTGGGTAGGTAAAGATAGTCTTTGAATAATATTAAAATTTTCGTCTTTGTTTCTTTTCTTTTTTTTATAACCAACTTAATACTGTGATTTAAGCCGCACTTTTGTCTTTCATAGAACAGGATGCATACACGTTGATATGTGCATCTCATCGTTCCAGTGCACCTGATTTCACATGTGTACTTTTTTGGGTGCATGCACTTTTAATTACATATCGTACTAGTTGTACATACTCAGTATTGCCTGAGATAGAATTTTAGTTTTTAATTTGTACTTGTTTGCACATTCTTATTTTTAGGTGATTATTTAAAAATTCCTTATTACGAGTCATGTGAGCTGTACTAAGTAATTAAATAACTAATAATACTAAGTAATTAATAATACTAATTAATAATACTACGTAATTAAGTAATTAATAATACTAAGTAATTAAATAACTAATAATACTAAGTAATTAATAATACTAAGTAATTAAATAATTAATAATACTAAGTAATTAAATAACGAATAATACTAAGTAATTAATAATACTAAGTAATTAATAATACTAAGTAATTAAATAATTAATAATACTAAGTAATTAAATAACTAATAATAACCAAGTAGGATGTGAATCTGCATTTTTGTGCATTCACAGGTTGTGATTGTCCATTCAAGTTGATTTGATTTCAACACTGATCTTTGTGTCACTAATGTGGTCTCGGTCAGTAACAAAAAGTTTTCTCTTCCAAATAAGGTTACAACTCAAGTTTAACAATGTTTTATTTTTTTATTTACAATTAGCTTTAGCTAACAAATGAAAGAAAAAATAATATTGTACTTCTTACCTAATATATAAACTCAGTTTCTTTCTTGATTTTTACTTTCTTACTACAAATTCAATATTTGATTCTGTCAGGGGTTTTTTTGGGGGGGGGATCTTGTGAACATGTTGTTTGTTGAACAGTAAAATATAAGAATACTTTGAGTTAGAATTATTTTCATACAACTTTGAATTGATCAATACAGAAAAAGTATTTGAAGAAAATATATGTTCAAAAAAAGTGGCAAGTAAAAACACTACTGGGCAACGCTGGGTATGAATAGCTAGTATATAAATACTTTTATGGCATCAAAATTGTTTTCTTCTGAAAAACTTGAATTTCAATCAAAATTAGTAAAAATCTATTCATGAAATTAACATATTTCTAAAATAATTAATGTTAAAAATATTTAAATTTGAATTTTCATTTAAACATTTTAATTTTCCATTGTAAATTTTTGTTTTTTGTTAAGAATTTTAAAACAAAATAATATTTTTGTCTCCTACCAAGCTCTCTTCTGTAAATTTTTTTTTTAATGTAAATTTTGTCAGTTTTTATTGAGAGTAAAAGTGCTCAGAAAAACCTGAAACAATTGTGAATTCAAAAATGTGTACATAACAAAAACAGTGATTAATGATGGATTTGTTTCAAGTTTGTTCACACATGCACACACTTTTTTTATATTGGCAATTATTTTCAACAGTATATTTTATTGTTTTTGTTCAAGCTAATGTGTTAGTAATATCATTAAGCAAAGGATTACGGCTGGGTATAAGCAAAAAATAACACAAGATAAAAAATGAGACTCATACAAAAAAAAGAACCACTTGACACAAGCATCGTTTTAGACTGCTTGATCATACATAGCTGAAATTGTACAAATAACTCATGGACTAAATAAATCATTTTTTAGTGGTGTTATCGAAAAACATTAGCTTAAAAACAAAAGCATATTATATAACACTCATACACACACACACGCATACATACATGCTGTCTAAATGTTATCCATTTAATAACTAACTATATATATATATATATATATATATGACGAGAAATAGCAAACAACTGTGTTCAAAAAATAAAACTTACTCTAGGATAGCGATACAAAATAGCTTTAAAACTAACAATAACAATAGAAAACAAACAAATAAATAAATTAAACATGAATATACATAAACGATCACACATATGTGTATATATATATATATATATATATGTATATATATGTGCATGTATGTGTGTACGCATAGGTATATTTATATATATAAAAAAAAAAAAGGAAAACGTCTACCTTAAACCACTAACCTAGTTCTAAAACAGATCCTTTGTTTGATAAAATGCATGCCCATTGGCTGATAGGAAGGGGTGCGGTGGATACTAGAAAGCTGATTGGCTAACTAAAAATCCTCAACATATATAAAAACAAGAAACAACCACAGAATTCGCGCATAAGCCTGACGAATCCTATATATATATGTATGTATGTATGTATGTATGTATGGTGACCCACAAAAAACGGGCCCCAACTCTAATTAGGCCTCGTTTTATAGTGTTTTGTCCGAACGAAATTTAACACAGTGTATTCTTTGTCCCAGCTCCCACTGGGGGTCTTGGTGAACTCACGGTCGTTGATTCTACTATGTCCTGTAAGATAAGGGCAATCAGTGAATAAATAATAGAGATATCACGTTTTTTTAGGGGTCACCCTGTATATATAGATATGTACACAAACACAAATATATATATACATATACAGGCCGTCTCAGTATCAACATGAGTATGTAATAACTCTGCCAATATTAATTTCAAGATAGAAAATAGAATGCTTCAAACGATCCAAGGAGATGATGGCGTTATCACTGATATTGAATTATTAATTTCCAAATTGATGTTGTTTCGTGATAAAGCCCACTAATACCATGTCAACAGTAAAAACAATTTGTGTTGTACTGAGCCATTCAGAAGTCACAGCACTCAGTGAAGTGCATCACATAGCCATCACTCAGAAGAGTGTGTCAGGGTAATTGACAATTTCGCTCAAAATATGCCATCATGCATATTTTGAGATTTGTTAATTTTATAACAAAATATGTTGAATGAACATTCATTTGAATTCTAAAGGAAATCCAAATTTTTTTTTTTGTCTTTCTGGGCTCGTTCATAAGTTATGAATGTGTAGATGGACCATTATTTATATTGAGACATGAGTGAAATAAATTTGCAATTAAAATGAAATGCTTAATGTATGAAATGAGCTAATAAGCAAGAAAACAAACTAATTTAAATATTTCCACAAACACCGGTTTAAAAAGTTCACAAACTTCAATAGTTTCTTTACACTAACCAGTTTAAGTATATATACACATTTAAAATGGTCTACAGAAATCAATTCATGTTCAATATGTGTGTGTGTGTGTGTGTGTGTGTGTGTGTGTGTGTATATATATATATATATATATATGTAATTATTCAGTGCTTTTAAATCTATGTAAGTGTTTAGTCAAAATCCAAGTATTTTTCCAACCTAGAAATCCATTTGAAATGCTTTAAGATATGGCAAATATGTTGGTTTATGATATTATATATTTGAGTGAATATTTTCTTAAATGTCAATCCATGGGTGAATAATAAGGCAATGATGTGTGTGCGTATATGTGCATATCTATGTAGTTTTTCTTTTCAATTGTTGACTTCCCTCCACCATGGATGTCAACATAGAACATGAAGGTTTCAAAACTTTTTTTCAGTTTTACTGATTGTGGTTTAAATAAAACTGAGTCAATTTCAAAATGTTGTCTTCATTTTTTCAGTTATGAAATTTCAAAGAATTCAACTTGTCATTTTTCTTGGCAGAAATTTTTATAAATTTTGCGATGAGAATAATATGTATTGGACAAATATTTTCATTTTGGTTATATTTTTTTCACGTTTTTGCCATTTTTTTCATATCTTTTTCAATACAGAAATCTTTATGTTGAACTTGGGAAGCGAAGTTCAACATAAAGATTTAAAGCTGAACTTTTTAGTTAATCCACAGTTTTGTTCTCTTAGCCATAACCGGATAGAAGTGTTAATTATTATTATTGTTATTCTTAGTTATTATTGCCTGTAATAAGAATTGAACTTTTAAGAATTCTAAAATTCATACTAGAATTGATCTATGGTGCAATGGATAAATGTGTTGATTAGCAATTAATTCCAAGTGATAATCTTCTGCAAGTTTAATCCTTATAACAGGTGACAGTAACTGAGAATAATATATTCACACTTCTACTCATTCATGGTTGATGACACAAGAACAATCTACCCCATAGATATAGAGTTCGGTTCAAAATACCATACAGGTTTTGTAGTTTGAAAAGATGCATAGATGCATCTGAAGAAGGTTGGAGATTACATCAGCAAAAACGTGAAAATAACAAGATGAGTTTAGTAATATGAATAATACGTTTTTTAAAACATTCTTTGTTGTTGTTGTTTTTTTGTTTTTTTTACAAATTTTTTTTTTTTTTTACAAAATTTTTTAATTTTTTTTTTTTTACAAATTTTTTTTTTTTTTTTTTACAAAATTCCAATTCTCATGAATTCTCAAAATTTGAATTCTTTGAAATTGTTAAAAATTCGATGTTTGTTTCGAACTTATGTTTTTGATTATTGTTTTGACTGATGCTTGTTATTCTGCAGCTAACGTCATCGAAAACAACATGCATTATTTTTGTGATAATCTTTTTTAGCTGAGGAGTCACAACTTATTGAAGCTAAAAACACTTTGTTTTAATGAGACTGATTATCAGGTGAATGATAATGAACATTATAAGACGATTGAAAACCTCTACATACAATCCACTCGAAACATCAGGTGATGAGAAAACAGCAATTCTTCCTCCTTTGTCAGAAACGTCACTCATGAAATGTGGGGATTTAACAACAAAATAGGGGGAAGCAAAGTTAAGAAGGTACAAAAAGTAAACACAAAATATTATTTTCTATTCTCCATAAAAATCTGCTGGCATCAAACAGATTGCTTAACCATAACAGATTCAATATTTCAATCATTTTACAAATTAAAATTAAAAATGATTAAATAACAAATCACTATATACATAATATACATATACTATAACTATAATATACATTCCATCTAAACACACACCTGTGCTCATTTTTAACATTTTCAACAACATTGCCTTCACATTTATTAAAATTGCAGACTTGAAAAACTGATTCATATATAAAAAAATAAAAAGCCAACGGAATATTTTTGGAATTTTATTTCTTATTGGAGAATTCTAAAATAGATTTCGATTGTTGATGATGATGATAGTCACTGAAAACAACAATATCGCCAACCCCAACACAATGTGCCATGAATATATTTTCTACATTTGACTGTGTCGTTGTCTCACATTGGCGGCTGCTGAGAAGGTAAGGCGCACGGATTCACACGTGTAAAAATCTGTATCTACAACCATGTTTTGTCAGTTGAACAATTCATTTCCCCATCTCCACTGAGCCATTACCAATGAACAATTCATTTCCCCATCTCCACTGAGCCATTACCAATGAACAATTCATTTCCCCATCTCCACTGAGCCATTACCAATGAACAATTCATTTCCCCATCTCCACTGAGCCATTACCAATGAACAATTCATTTCCCCATCTCCACTGAGCCATTACCAATGAACAATTCATTTCCCCATCTCCACTGAGCCATTACCAATGAACAATTCATTTCCCCATCTCCACTGAGCCATTACCAATGAACAATTCATTTCCCCATCTCCACTGAGCCATTACCTACTTTCGACTGTGTTCAACTCGTAATTGTCATCAACCATCCATAACTGTTGCAAAACCCATCACTCTTAAAACTCTAAAATATACTGACTAATCTTTTTGTTTTAGTAACTGCCACACCTTGATTGACAATCCCATTTTAGCTTTCTTTTGTGTTCCTTGGTGAACAACTTCTCTATTGTTCTGCTGATAAACTCATTTCCTATTTCTTTTGTTATACTTTTTTTTTTTTCTTTTTTTAAAAAGTTTTTTCGATGGGGGTGCGTCGATAGTATCACATCTTTACAATCACCACGTCATAAAAAACGGAGCTGATGTGGATGATGAATTACTGACTGCTCCAGTTGATAAATGGCTGCCCATGCTCGTCAAAATGCCAACAATTTTTGTGCTATCTTCAGTGATGATTAGGGGATAATTATCTGAAACCATTGTAGATAAACATCAGGAACCAAAAAATGAATTACATCTGATTATGCAAATGACTCCTTGACCAATCGTCGACATTTTGGTACATGTATTTCTCTTATTCAGTCAATTAATTTGACAACTAGCCTGCTGTTCAGTTCCAATTGGTCTTTGTTGTAAACTCGTGCCCTGTTTGTTGTTGTAAGAGGTGAACAGATCAAGGAGCCCTTGTTCATCCATTAAAATTTAAGTCAGTCAAAAGTTGGTCGATTCCAACCTTTTTTAGCAACTCTGAGATTAACAAATAAAAAAATATCTGCAAACAACTTTTGTTTTTCTTAAATGATAATGAAGGCTGACCCCCCCCCCCACATACACACACACTTAAAAATATCAGCATTGGAAATTCACAATCGTTTATTCAATTCTACAAAATATTTGCGGCAAATAAATTTCACTCTATACCTGCTTTGTCCACCAAGTCATGAAGATCCAATAGTTTTAGTTTTATCACCTCAATTATATGCTCCAAATATGCACGTCTGTGTTGCAAACATGTTTGGTTATGACTTACAAAATTGTCAATAACTCTGACATGCTCCTCCCTTGACATTGTTCTGATTTGCAATTGCCAATGTTAGTTCAGAAACATTCTTTCGATGAACATTATCAGATAATGATTGTTTGGATGTGATCCAGTGTGTGTGAAGCCCATTCAAGGTTACACTTTCTACTGATGAGACAACAGTCAAAATGTCCTCATGGCCAATGATTTGAAGTGTGCTGAGTTGCCACATCCTGTTGAAGTCACTGTCCAATCTTCACAACATCTCTTCATGTGCTCCAAACAACCTCCATGGCATAACACTCACTACTGATCAATGCATATGTGCACATTTGGAGCATATTGAATGATAAAGCAAAGACTGTTGGATATTATGATTTAAATTTGGTGGACAAGATTATTTGTACCAAATATGGTCAGATTTCAGATTGGATTGTCTATTTTAATAATGATTGCATGGGTTACATTATTTTGAAGGGGCAGAGGAGGAAATGAGAGATTGCTGCATGTTTCTTCATTTCACTTTCTTTATTTGAACTGACAATTCTGTCCAAACTATTAAGCACAAAGCATTTTTATATTTGATGCCTTCAAATCAAAAGGTAGCCTAACAATAACCATAACAATAACCATAACAATAACCATAACCATAACCATAACAATAACCATAACAATAACCATAACAATAACCATAACAATAATTCTGGTAGCTAAAGAGAGTGCAACCATATTAAATGCCATCAGGCAGAATAGGAATAGATAAAGTATAAATTAATCTCCTATGTACAAATTAAGTGATTAATCGCTGATGAGAACCAGGATAAAAATATTGGGTTAGCAATGATAACAACCTTCATGATGATGATGATGATGACGACTAGTGTTATTAGATTTCTATAGACTTGATAAGGAGACTAGAAGAGCTAAATGAGGTAATAGTTTGACAAAAGTCTTTATTTCAATTACACATTTTGATATCCACTTTTTTTGTTTGAAATTTATTATTTATTATTAATATATGGATTATACACATAAAAATGCAATAGTGTGAAGTAATAAAACCAATGCATTTCTGCTTCTTTTTAAAGTCAACCATTTTATTGTTTTGTTGTTAGTTGAAAAAAATCTAAATATTTTTGTAATCCTTTGAAAATTCACAGCAATCTGAAAATATTTAAACTTGAATAAAAAGTAATTTTAACTAGTTTTAAAATTCTAGTGCGATGTATTGAAAATTGAGAATTTTTACTCTTTTTACATAATTACAGAGTGAAACAACTTTATTTTAAGAACAAATAATTAAATTTTTATACAATTGCATTTAATTAATAATTTGATAAGCAAATTTTACTATAAAAATTCAATTCAATATTTAAAACTAAATTTAAAAACAAAAAATATTATTTTGAAAAACAAAATGAAATGAAAGTAAAATCACTGAGAATATATACAACATGTAATATATATAACAAATACTGGTCCCCAACATGTCTAGTGGTACAATAAATATAAAGCAATAATTACTGTGTACTGTTTTATAATATATAAAGTTATCTTGCCAGATTTTTCATGTTGCCCTAATTAGCATTGTATCTGACAAATATTTGATTCTGACTAGCCATTTCTTCCTTTTTATACTTACAGCATGTTCTTTACACTAAAAATGTGTAATTATTCCAGCAAAAAAGATTATTAGAATGAAAACCTAAATTAATGACCAAAAGGCTCAAAATGTAATCCATAATTTAACGAAAAAAATGAATTATCTCTGTTTTACATTTTAAACTTTTTTCTTTTCTCCATCTTTTTGTGACTTACACATTATTATTTTTTTAATTTTAAAAATTTAAGCTAAAATGGCATTGATGAATCCCAGATGATGCCACATACAGCCTCTGTACCCAGAGTTAGGTAAGGTACTAGCTGTATAAGGTACAGCTAGTACCTTACATGACATCAGGTATTCCTGTGCCAAGGAGAAAAAATAATCCTTTGTCTGTATGAACGTTTTGTCTGTTTACCAATATTAGACACACCAAAGATTTTTTAGAATATTTTCAAATTCCTGATCTGATTGGATCCCAAGACTCAAACCTTCATAATATTCTTCCCATTCGATATATTCCAAGATTTCACTTTCTTTTGTTGACTTTTTACAAACTCCAAGCATCAATTCAAAAGCATCATACAAAGTACCACCTGAAAAAGGAAAATGAAAGCAGAAATTAAAAGTTTCTTCAACATCTAATTAATTTTTAAAACTCACAAAAATGCACCTCCATTTTAGTGTAAAAAAAACCATATCATCATTAAATTATTAAAAAGGAAATCAAACATTTCTTTGCTTTTTTAATGTACAACAAAAGGATGGAGTACTGCTGCCACATCTGGGCAGGAGCTACTAAAAACAACCTATCCTGCCTTGACAGAGTACAAAATAGACTTCGTGGCTTGGTGGGGGATGCCTTTTCTCTTCCCTGCAACCTCTCTCACACAGAAGAGATGTTGCGAGCCTGTCTTTGTTTTATCATTATTTCCATGGCAAATGTTCGTCTGAGCTCCAATCTCTGGTTCTAGTCCGCCAATATTTAATGAAAAACACCTGTCTAGCTGAAACCATCAAAATCTACAAAATCATGTCTGTACACGGTCGCTTCTACAAAATCATGTCTGTACGCGGTCGCTTCTACAAAATGATTCTAATCTTAACATTTTGTTACAACGCTTGCAACAAATGAAAGAATACAATATTTTCAAAGAAATTAATTCGCAACAATGTAATCTTTTTGTAACATATACTCACTAACTTTCTACGATGGCTCTAATAATAAGATGTAATAAAAGTTCTTGAAATAAAATGCATTTCATTCTTCAAATAAGTAATAATTCCAGTATTTTTCTCAGTTCCGATACAATTACCAATTTTGATTCTAATTCTTTTTCAATTTCTATACATAGTTTTTTTTTGGGGGGGGGGAGGATTGGATCACCACAAAAAAACTATGTAATATGTGCATATATTTTCACATTTCACATACATAAAATACACTTGTGGGATGATGTATAGATTTTAGTTTTGCTGATGGCAAATCAAGATCAAGAAATATCATTTCATCATTAATATAGAAAATTACATTTGGAACAAAACAAACATCACTATAAAAGAATTGTTTTTGTGTAACACTATTGCTTAAGCAAAGTCCCAGTGCCCCCTCACTATGGCTAGTTCCAAGAAATTCAACCTCCAGGCCAAACTAATTGCCATAATAACTATAAGCCCTGATTGAAATCAGCAATGTATCAACTAATGGATATTAAGGGCCAGTGTGTGTGTTTGGCTGGATAATAAAATTACGCAATATTCATGCAAAAATGACAAATAATTGTTGGTTAAAGATGTTTCCAGACAGGAGCCATGTTGATTCGCTTTGGAATTTCAATTGATGTGTGTACTAGGGAGTAACAAAATATTATATATATTACTTAATTATACATACGAAATACACCATAACCTAAAATGTAGCTCCAGTTACACCCTGAGTGTACTGCACCTACACCCTAACCTCCGTAAACCTAAATATACAGTGACTGGGCAAAATTTCTTAGCTCAATTCCTAATACCTACTCAAACTATAACGTTATCCTGAACCCAAACTAACATAAAGTTATAAAAAAAAAAAAAAAAAAAAAAAATGAAAAAAACCTAAGGTAAAAGTCTTAATCCGCACTAACGCTTTTCTAACAAGCCTCCCCTCAAAACTGCTCCCACTGCATGTCCCTAAATAACTTTGAAGAGTGTAACTATTCATTAGATATATAACCTCTACAAACTAACCCTGTAACATTAACAAACAAGCCTCCTCACAAAACCGCTTCCACTGAATGCCCCTAAATCACTTTGAGGAGTGTAACTATTCATTAGATATATAACCTTTACAAGCTAAACCTGTAACATTAACTAACCATGCGGGGTCGCAGAAATACCTGGAGTAGGACCCAGGCACGGAGCAAACCCTCTCAGGGCTGATGGACCCAGTAGATCTTCCCAGATCACCGTCTAGGAGAAGGAAAACTCTGAAACTAAACCAAAGGGGAGGGAGGCCTCTCCAGTCTTGGACGACAACCTTCCTAGAGCTGGTGACTCAAACAAATTACCGGTCTGCAAACCTAAATTGCTTAAGGAGTAGATAGGCTCTGTCTATCGCCGGCTTCCATACTCCTTCTTTGCCTATTAGTCAGGCGCAGAGACACTATCACAAGTGAATCGACAAAACACTTAGTGGTAGATCTTGTTTCTTGTCTAGGGCATTGAATGCCGTTCCCCCACTCCCGACACATCCCACCCCTCATAACTGGACACTTTGGAGTGCTTGAGTACCACGCATGCCTGTGCAATTAGATTGGGTGATCTTCTTCTGATGGGCTGAGGGTACCGGATTGACAGTTCCTGGCTGCTGTTTCCGACTGGTAGTACAGGACCCTAACTCTTTGGTAGCGCTTAGAGCGGCTGCTCCATCAACAGTTGTATAATATCGGGTTGTTTGTAGTGCCATGTCGCGCATGGAAAGGGACCCTGCACTCACCCCGATGGGCTTTCCCGAGGCCACAGTCCTAGTTGAAGAAAGGTCAACCAATTGGTCTATTTGTGCTGCATGTCTGATATCCTGCATAACCTCTTGTTCAGCTCCCCCTCACCTAACTGAAACTCTTTAAAAACATGATGACACTAAAATCAAAAAATAAGCTTAAACCAGGCCTAGGGACAAACAAATTCAACTTGCCTCCTCCCTTGAGGCTTGCATTCACTAACATCCGTGGGCTTAGAACTAATTTAGCTGATGTTGAAGCATTTCTCCTAACAAATACCCCGGATATCTTAGCACTAAGCGAAACTAACCTACACTCCTCCATCCCCTCTAACTACTTTAACATGCCTGGCTATCTCCCACTCTGCCGTAAGAACTCTAACAGACATATGCACAGACTTGGATCTACATTCGTAATACCCTCCCCCTGACTAGAGAAACAAACCTAGAAACGGACGATCAAGCCTTTATGTGCTTTAGACTAAACATACAACACAACATTAGCTACTTTTATTTTCTCTACCGCTCTCCCTCAACCCAGGATTGCACCATAATAAATAAAGTCTCTGACAGTATAGACACAGCACTCTCCCTCGACACTAGCGCCCAAGTCCATGTATTTGGTAATTTTAATGTCCACCACAAAAACTGGCTTGGATTCTCTACTCACACAGATGCAGCGGGCAGCACAACACATAGTTTTGCTATATCTCACTCCCTATCACAAATGGTTACGTTTCCAACCCGTTTCCCTGACCAGCAAGAACAACAAGCATCACTTCTAGATCTGTTTCTGACTACAGTTCCCGAGGATTGTACAACAAATGCTAACAGCCCACTCGAGAACGCTGATCATGCAGTGATAATGGTAGAAATCGCCCTAAATTCTAGACCCGAAACTGAAGAGCCAGTGCTCAAAACAACGAGATATTATAAAAAGGCTGACTGGGAAGCCATCAGAGATCTTATCAGAGATGCCCCATGGGGAAATATTTTTTCTCTTCCTGCCGAACAGTGCGCAAATGAGACCACTGAATGGTTCAAAACAGCAATGGAAGCACATGTTCCCATGCGGAAATTTTATAGCAAGCCCCACTCTCCCCAATGGTTTACTTCGACTTGCGCAACTGCCATTGCTCAAAGGCAGCATGCATACCGCAGATTTAACTGACATAAGTCCAGTTCAAACAAACAGAAGTACATAGAAGCGAGAAATAACGTTAAGAAAAAAATAGCGACAGCTAAGAGAGAATTTACTAAAACCACTAAAAAACGCATCGAAGCACAAAAATTAGGAACTCGTGACTTCTGGAAAATCTAGTAGTGTAGTAAATAATGGGCAATCAACAATTCCCCCACTAACCAACAATCACGAGGTTGTTTGCTCAGCAACCGACAAAGCTAATATGCTTGCCAGCCGGTTTGCCTCGAACTCCACACTGGACCCTTCCAACCACCCCCTGCCTGACTTTCCTTTGCGGACAGACGCCACGCTAGACGATCTAAAAATCACCCCTGCTCAGGTACATGCTATCATAAAAAATCTTGACACTTCAAAAGCATGTGGACCTGATCTCATCCCAGCTGTGCTATTAAAAAAGTGCTCAGCCGAAGTAGCTCCAGTTCTCTCCAAACTCTACAACAAATGCCTTAATGAATCATGCTTTCCGGGCTGTTGGAAAACCGCTTCTGTGGTACCAATATTCAAGAATTCTGGCGAAAGAACTGACCCATCAAATTATCGCCCCATTAGCCTCCTCCCACTTTTCACCAAAATATTTGAGACCATAATTAACCATGCTCTAGTCCGGCACCTTACAGATGCTAAACTTCTGACTGACAAACAATATGGATTTAGACAAGCCTGTTTCACAGCTGACATCCTCACTGTAATCTCTGGACGTATATACCATTCACTGGACAAAGCAGGGGAGGGCAGAGCGGTAGCTCTAGATATATCTAAGGCTTTTGACAGGATATGGCACAAGGGTCTCCTCAGGAAAATTAAATCATACGGTATCACTGGTAGAATACTTAGCATAATTAAATCCTTCTTAGATAAGAGAAAAATCCAGGTTGTCCTCGACGGTCGAACATCTAAACAGTGTGATATAAATGCGGGAGTGCCTCAGGAGTCTATTCTTGGACCTGTATTATTCCTGATATTTATTAATGACCTCCCCAACAAAACTGCCTCTGAGATGGGTATATATGCTGATGACACTACACTCTATAACAGGCATGACAGGAAAACAAATGAACACATATCTAAAGAAATGGCAAAAACACTAGAGGATGACCTCCAATCTGTAGTGGAATGGGGACATAAATGAATACTCACATTCAATGCTGACAAGACTAAACTGGTTTCCTTCAATAACTACAAGAAACCTTCTCTGCCACCAATAGCAATGGCCAGTGACTCCCTGTCTGAGAGTACATCTTTCAAACTGCTTGGCCTAACGTTCACAGGAAACATGAGCTGGAACAATTATATTGAAAACATTGCTAGGGCTGCTGCAAAAAAGGTAGGCTCTCTCTACTGTGCTAGAAAACTACTGACACCTGAAAGTATCCTGTACCTCTATAAGGCCACCATTCGCCCATGTATGGAGTATTGTTGTCACATCTGGGCTAGTGCGTCTACTACTAGTCTCTTGCTAGACAAGGTTCAAAAAAGAGTCGGCAATCTGATAGGCCCTGAACTGGCATCTAAGCTTCAGCCTCTGTCCCATCGATGAAATGTTGCATCCCTCTGCTTGTTCTACAAGTATTTTAATGGTGAATGCTCTGAAGAATTGCAGACACTTGTGCCCCCACGACGCAGACACCCTCGACAAACCTGACAGGCAGCTAAATCCCACCCCCACACAGTAGAGATCCTTAGATGTAAAAGATCTTTCTACTCCAGTAGTTTCTTCCCCAGAACCGCTAGACTCTGGAATTCCATTCCAGGATCCTGCTTCCCTAACTGTACTGACATGCAGAAGTTCAAGTGCAACGTGAACCGACATCTTGCTGCCCAAATCCCTACATAGTGCCCCAGTAGTTGCTGACCCTGATAGTAGCCCCCTACACCTGAGTGGCAATGTGCCTTGTTTGGGGTGAAAATGTAATTAAAAAAAAATAAATAAAAAAAAATTTAAATGCACTGACCAACGAAAATAATAAATAATAATTGAAAGATGTTTCCGGGCAGGAAGATGTTGATTCACTTTGGAAATTTAATTGACGTATGTGTTTGGGAGTTATGTAATAAATTTGATCAGCAAAAATGACAAATAAATAATTGTTTAGTTTAAAAGACTTAATTTTGCGCAAAAGGAGTTGAAAACCAGTTCGTTTATAATTTGACCACTGAGTAATAGGCTTGAACAAACTGACAGGGGTGAGAGTACCTTTGGTAATTGGTTATTTTGGTTGGATATTATTTTTTTAAATTATTATTAAAATATTTGTCCCTGTGAAAAAAAAATGGGGGAATGTCATTTTGATTGAAAACAAAAAGAAAATGTCAACTGGTGATAAGATCATGTTTGGCCTTGGATGCCATAGAGTTAGTTGCTTTGAATATTCAGTTTTGTGTTAAAAAGTAAATTTACTTTCACTTCAGAGTTGTTCCTTGATTATTCTACTACACACTTATTCTACAATCTGCTTTGAGTTGGGTTTGTCATTTGTGATGGCTTAAAACATTTGAAAAATAAATGTTTTAAGCCACATGATGGAGTGGAAATTTAAATAAAATAAAATGATGGTGTAGAAATTAAAAACAAAATGATTTAGAATGAAGTGAAACTTTAAAAAAATAAAATGGAGTAGAAATTAAAAAAAATTAAAATCATGGAATGAAAATTAATAAAAGTTAAAATGATAGTGAAAATAAAAAATTATTAGATAGAGGAGTGGAATTTAAAAACTAAAATGAAGTGGAAATTTTAAAACAATTAACAGGAAAAAAATAGAGATTAAAGACAATTAAAATAATGAAGTGAAATTAAAACCATTAAAATGATGAAGTGGAAATTTTAAAACAATTAAAATGAAAAAGTGGTAATTATAAACAATTAAAATAATGACGTGAAATTAAAAACCATTAAAATGATGAAGTGGAAATTTTAAAACCATTAAACTAATCGGAAAGGGAGTGTATTTCAAAGACAATTTATAAAATGGAAAAGGGAAGGTTTCTTCAATAGAAATTAATGAAATGTATTTTTAAGCAAAATAATTTCCATCTTGAAAAATAAATTTACATTTAAAAGTGAGAGCTCTTTTGTTACCTGCCATTACTTTAGTTTGACTTCCAGCATGATAAAATTTTCTCATCTCTCCGATAGAAATACTGCTATTTTTAGCAACTCCCATTTTCTGGTAAGTCTGTAGTGCAAGAACAAAATAACAAATTAAAATGATTCATTCTAATGAGAACATATTTTTAGATTGCAAATTAATTTTTTTTATCATAATCGAACATATAAAGCTATCTCGTCGAATTTTATATGTTAGACCCAAATTGCATCGCATTTATTATATCAGTATTTGATTCTGACTAACCCTTTTTTTTTCTTTTGGCTATTAACAATACAAAAATCACAGTTTGAAAAAGGAATTATTTTTGCTAGGAAGATTCTTATTATGGTGACAATTCTTAAATAATGCATCAAATAATTTACAGGATAAGCCTTTTCAGCTTAAAATATGATTTATCTCTCTTAGTTGAGTTATTACTGGGCTTTTTTTACTATCTCTTCTATAATATTCTGTGGCTACATTGTTTGTTTCTGTGTGTCTGTGTTTCTCACCTATATGTGACTTCCACATTATATTTGCATTTCGATTTGTTTCTTGCCTATTTTCTTTTTTTTTGCTTTTCCTTCATAACTTAAAAAATGTGCAACCAATGAATTCTGGGCAACACAAGATAGGTTCAGCTAATTAAATAATATAATAAACTGTTTCATTATTTAATCAATACTAAATTTGTATTCATTTTGCTCAAATTAAACAAATAATGATTGAAAATCCTGAATGTCCAATCTTGTATAGTGATAATTGCTGAGAAATTCTTGCTCTTGTTGTAAATTCAGAATATTCAGCAATTATTAACCTTGAATGATATTCAAATTATCTCCTCTAAATTATCACTAAGAAACAAATGAATGGCATCTTATATTCAAAAGCACAAAAAAGGAATTGTTTCATGCGTGTGAGATTCAAAATGAGGCATTTCTGGTTGGAAGCTTCAAATTAGGTGGATGTATTCTGGCGAGCTATACTTTTAGATGGTTTTCACACCTCAGATGTCATTTTGTCAACTATCATTTCTAAAGACTCTCAGACAGTATCCATGCTTTTCTATTGTAGGCATCATTCCCAAATAATATCAACATGAGTTGTATTATCTACCTAAGCATCTCAGTATGAATTGTTTGCCATGGCAATACAAACCTATTCCAGTTGTGTGTAGGGACAACTACTGTGGAATTATGTTAGTAGCTACATCTTATTTTTACTCTCTTTTTATGTATCATGTTACATTCGTTTTGTTAAACCTTCTTTCTGAGTAATAAATGTGTGTGTATGAATCTTGAATACAAAATACAAGTATATTTATTAAAACAAATTCAATATGTCGAATTATAACAAATTTTTTCATCAGGGAAAATCTAGGTGTTTTTAGTTTTATTTTATTTATTTTGATACTTGGGACGTCTTCAGATGTTGTTAAAGTCTTGAATGTTCATTACAGTGTTGGTCAATGGGTGTTTCATTTATATATATATATATATATATATATATATATATATATAATTCACTGTTTTTTAAGCACTGTTGATATATGGAATACAAAATTCAAGCTTTAACGGTTTTAAGACCAAAACAAGTGCAGACATTGTTTTTTTAAATAAGTATGTGTGTGAGAGAGTTCATATATAGTTTATTTATTATACAAGCATTATTGATTCTATACGTGGAGCGGAATCCAAATTCAAGGCTAACATGCCATCAAACCTAAAAAGAATCGATATTGAAACAGGAATCAAAATTCTTTCTAGTTTTATTTAGTTTTTATAAGATATTCAGGTGTGGTTTACGTTCTGAAAGAAAGTGGGTGTATACTTTGAATGTGAGCAGTATGGGTTTTGGAAGGAGGTGTGGTGAAGGAAGAGAGTAGGAGTGAAGAAGGAGGGGGGAAGTACGATTTTGCATGGTTAAACTGTCGCAGTGGGGAGGTGTTAGTATTCTTTTAACTTGCCCGTTGTTTATTTGTCTATTTGTTTAGAATACTAAGACCAATAAGCAACGATCAAGTACAAAGAATAGGACCTCCCCACTGCGGCAGTTTAACCACACAAAATCGTACTCCCCCCCTACTCCTTCCAAAACCCTTACTGCTCACATTTACAAAGTACACACCCCACTTTCTTACAGAACATAAATTGCGCCTGCTCTTGTAAAAACTAATGTGATTTTTACTCCCGTTTTAATATCGATTCTTTTTTGGTCTGATGAAGTGTTACTATGAATTGGGATTTCACTGAAACATGTATGTACATATGTAACTAATAATGTGTGTATAATAAACAAACTATATATCAGTTCTGTCTGGTATTGAGCACTCTTTAATAATCATGCGAGTTTCATTGGATTTACATCTAGGAAATCAATTGATACAACCACTATATACATATATATATATATATATATATATATATAGAATCATCCACATACAGTACTGTTTCACAGCTCATCAGTGCGGCTAGACAACTACCTCAAGCCAGGATCGAAACCCGATCACCCAAACAACAGTTGAAGTTTCTAACCGTTGCACTATACGGCTGCTGCTATGCAGGGAGTGAATTAACAATGTTTTGACATTGTCCAAATACCTAAACTCAATTTGTTTACACCACGAGCTTCACTTCATATGCTAATGATAATTTGTATATCACTTCCCAATATGCTCAACCTAAGATAGGGAGCATTATGTGTGCGTGTGTGAGTTCAACCATTTCTTTAACATTGTTCTTTACATTCTGTTCCCATGTAAAACTGACAACGTATTCAACATCATGGGGCTTTTAATACGTGCTGTAAAAAACATAAAATATCAAATATTCTTATTTTTCACAGTAAAATTCTATTCTTTGATTGAAAAAATTACTGACCTTACGCACCAAATGTTTGCGATTTTCATTCATTTGCCCAATCACCGCAAACATGTACAAATAATAATCCAGTGAGTCTTTATGCTTGTATTTTATGACTGCAAATAAATCAGCCAATGTCTGTGGATAAAAAAAAAGAAATCCACAAAAATGGATGAGTGAAAATAAGTGTTTGTTATAAAAGAAAACGTTTTATTCAAAGAAGCAACTTTAAAGCTAAAATTTAAATTAAATTAACCTTGGTTTTACATGCAAAACAAAAAAATGACAATTTTGGACAATTACTATTATAAAGAAAAACCCCAAAGACATTTTTAGAGACATTCAATTAGCTGTAATGAATGACTAACTTCTTTACAAAAAAATCAGAAATTAATTTTGATCACTTTCGTAATCAAATTTTTTTGTGAAAAAGGAATTAATAGTAAAGTATGTAGCGAAATACACACATACACAAATATAGGCACATTCGAATACGAATGTGAGTAAGGAAAAATGTCTCCATTCTAACAATTTTCTGTATTTTCAGAAAAAAACTGAAGCAAAATAAAAAAGAAGAATGAAAAAATAACAGATCAATTTTAAAATAATTAAAAATAATGTCAGGTGATCATTTCAGTTAACTTATACTAAAGGTCCATACAAAATTTCAGCCAGATCGACTCCGTAGTTTGCAAGAAAAAGTGGAACAGACAAACAGATAGATAGACTAAGAGAAATATTATTGTTATGTCCCTTGGATTGGTGGGAGTTGCCCCCCTTTGTTCAATGTTTTATAATGTAAACTCTCGGACATAAACGTGAATAAACGAGACTTGGTCAGTCGGCCATGTTGATCTGAACAATGATATCCTTGTCCTGTTGTTATTAATAGAAACGTAACAAAACATGGTGTCAGAAGTGAGATTTACAAACAAATGTGAGCAAAATACGGGGAAAGACTTATACTAAATATCGAGCCTCAGAGCCGTTAAAAAAAATAAAAAAGGAAGTTAAATTCCATAAGACCCCCCCCCCCCGAATGAATAGCCATGTGAACCTACCAGAACCCTTTCCGTTCAACCAATCCGAGTTATGGGAAAAATGGATACAACGGTTCAACCGTTACCGGACAGTGTCCAGCCTTGACGAAAAACCAAGTCCTTGTCATGTGGACACCTTAATATATTGTATGGCCGATAAAGCCGAAGACATTTTTACCACATTCAAACTTGCACCTGAGGAAGCCCAGAACTTCAAGATAGTGGTAGCAAAGTTCAATGACCATTTCAAAGGCGACACGAACATAATTTACAAATGGGTCACATTCAACTGAAGGTGTCAAGAAGAAGGTGCGTACATTGATTCATTCATCACTAATCTCTGCACACTAACTAAAAACTGCAATTTCCAAGACCTGCACGAGGAATTAATTTGCGACAGAATTGTAGTTAGGTGTACAGATCCTAAGCTATTGCTAAGTCTGCAAATGATTCCAGACCTCACCTTGGACGGGGCCATTAGACGCGCGCGACAGAGTGAAACAATAAAATCACAACAGTATCTCCTGCAGTGTTCAGAACACATCATGGTGAAGATTCGGCTTACAATAATATTGCAGTCCACTACATTAGTGATAACAGAATTCGCAGACAAGGTCAGGGTAAACACATAAGACCCAGGCGAGAATTGCACTATGAAAATCGACAAAAAAATGAGCGTATACAGCAGCATAGACCAGAGGCTGAGTGCCAACGCTGTGGTAACAAAACCCAACATCAGAGATGCACATGTCCTGCGATTTCAGCCAACTGCCACAATTGTGGTAGGATTGGCCACTATGCTCAGCGCTGTCGCACGAGAAGGCTGCATGAAATTAATCCTAACTTGGATGACCATGAAAGTAATCAGAATGTGTACCTTGATGTTATGACGATATCAGAGATCAGCATGAGTAAACCTTGGCGAACCAATATCACCATCAATGGAGTGCCACTGAAATTCAAGCTGGGCGGATGTGACTGCGATTCCAGAGCACATACACAAGTTAAGGAGAGACCTACCAGATCTCTCGGATCCCCACAAAATTCTTCATGATCCAAGACATATTCCACTCAAAGTGACTGGAGTGGTCACTGCAACTGTCTCGCATGAAGAGCTTTCAACACAACAGCAGATATTTATTATCCCCAATCTCGAGGAGCCGTTGTTAGGAAGGCCAGCCATCGAAGCATTAAGCTAGTAACTATCCACCCAAACCTGCATACCATCAGCAGCCAGAAACGACCATTCGACCCAAAAAATGAAATGCCAGACCTATTCACAGGCCTAGGAACATTTGGGGAAGAATGTATCATACTCTTACATCCGGATGCAAGTCCATACTCAGTAACCACACCACAACGCGTACCACTACCCTTGATCGAGAAAACACGGGCAGAGCTCCAGAGAATGGAAAAGCTGGGGGTCATAAGATTGACACACCCACTGAATGGTGTTCCCCCATGGTGGTAGTACTGAAATCAAACAGAACAATTAGGATATGCGTAGATCTCACAACAGCAGATATTGGCAGATTCCACTTTCATCAGAATCCCATTTGCTGATGACCTTCATAACTCCATTTGGACAATACCAATTCAACTGCCTCCCGTTTGGTATTTCATCAGCGAGTGAGATCTACCAGAAGTGCATGTCACAAGTACTAGAGGCCGAAATCAGAGCCATATGTATGCAAGATGACGTTTTAGTATATGGAAAAAATCAACAAGAACATGATGCCCAGCTGAAAAGCGCACTACAAAAAATTCAGGCTGCTGGCAATTCCGAAAAACGCGAAATATCCAAGTTATCAGTAAAATTTCTTGGACATATACTCAGTGCTGACGATCTGTGACTTGATCCAGAAAGGCTCACTGGTGTCTCCAAATTCCAAACACCAACGAACATGACGGAAACCCACCGGTTCTTAGGGATGGTGAATCAATTAGGAAAATTCATTCCAAACCTAGCAGACATGACAAAACCATTAAGGGATTTATTGAGTCAGAAATATGCGTTTGTTTGGGACAATGCACAACAGGATGCATTCAGCTCCATCAAGAAGGCATTGTGTTTACCACCTGTGCTATGCCTGTACAACCCATCAAATGAAACTGGTTTCTAGCGACACTTCATCTAATGTGTTAGGAGCAGTATTATTACAATGACAGGATGAGACAAAATTACATTCCATCGCCTACGCTTCACGAGCCATGTCAGAAACTGAAACTCGTTATGCTCAAATAGAAAAGAAGGCCTTAGCAATAACATGAGCTTGTGAATGCTTTTCAGACTATCTTGTTGGTCTTCACAGTGGAGACAGATCAGAAACTACTAGTGCCACTACTAGGTACCAAGGACCTCAGTGAACTTCCAGCAAGGATATAGAGGTTTTGAATACATTTAATGAGGTATGCATACACAATTCGCTATGTCCCTGGTAAGGAACTATATGCAGCTGATGCTTTGTCAATGGACTCACCAAGATAAGGACCTAGAAGAGTTAGCAACAGCATTCGTTCACACCATGATGGAATCTTTACCTGCCACAGAAAAACGTCTGAAAGAGTTGGAGGAAGCCACTAAAACTGATGAAATCAGCAACTACATATTACAATATGTAAGAAACGGCTGGCCATCAAAGGATCAAGTCCCAGCATCAATTAAACCCTATTCGGCGTACCGCAGCAGCATCACATGCGAGAATGGATATATGGCACACGGATTATAATCCCATCACTACTGAGACTGACTATCATTGCCAAAATCCACTCTGGTCATCAGGGAATTACTAGGTGCAGACAAAGAGCTCGCCAATCCATATGGTGGCCAGGACTGTTTGACCAAATCAAAAGGACTGCGGAAAACTGCCCAAGATGCGCCAAGCTAAGACACCAACCGCCTGAACCCCTCATGACAACTGAGCTTCCGACAAGACCATGGCACATTCTAGCCTCTGATCTGTTTGAGTTGAAAGGCAGCAGCTATGTCATAGTTGTCGATTACTTCTCTCAATATGCAGAGATCGCCATGCTTACATCAATGACTTCTAGTGCAATAGTACAGAGCTTTAAAACTATTTTTGCCAGTCATGGAATACCTGTCAGTCTAAGAACAGACCCAGCCAGCCATTCTATTACACTTCAAAAGACTTTGCCAAGTCCGCAAGTGACTAGGGATTTCAGCATGTTACAAACAGCCCTCACTATTCCCAAAGCAATGGAGCTGCAGAAGCCTGTGTAAAAACAATGAAAAAATGCTAAAGAATGCAAAACACCTATATCTTTATTTGCTTGCACACAAAGCAACACCAATGGACTGTGAGTTTAGCCCTAGTGAACTGTTAATGGGCTGAAGTCTCAGGACAAACATCTCGACTCACCCGGATCTACTAAACTGCAGATGGCCCGATCTTGAGAGTTTTAGACAGAGGGGAAAGAACCAGAAGGCTCAACAACGACTCACACACCACCTATCACATAAAGCTAAAGAGCTACAACCACTCGAAAATGGCACATCAATATAGGTCAGAAGCTCCAACCCTCCAAACCAGGAAGGCATCATTGTTGGAACGGCAAATACACCACGTTCCTATATTCTATGGACCAAAGAAGAAGGGACAATAATCCGACGCAATCGACGACACATCGTACCCAAACCACCAGAAATAGTCAAGACTCACACATCGGACTCCCATGCAGACAGTCATCTACCAAGGGAAGAAACAGTCAGAACAGCATGCCTCACCTTTACCTCTCAAGAGTATACAACAACCAGATCTGGATGTTAGTCAAGACCACCTATCAAGCTAGCCCTATAATATATATATATATATATATATATATATATATATATATATATATATATTAACTTCTTTTTTTTTTTTAATAGATATTATATCGAGAGAGAGGGTGTGTGAGAGAGAACGAGAGAGATCATACAGCTTGAATACTGAAGGACATCAAACATTATTAAATAAATTTAAAAAAAAAAAGGAGATGTTATGTCCCTTGGATTGGTGGGAGTTGCCCCCCTTTGTTCAATGTTTTAAAAAAACTACCCTGGTGTCTAACTCTGTCCCATGGGGAGGCATTGTAAATAGGAACTCTTGGACATAAACGAGACTAGTCAGTCGGCCATGTTGGTCTGAATGATATCCTTGTCCTGTTGTTATTAATAGAAACGTAACAAAACAATTATAATTTATATATATATACTAGCGAGGGGTACCCGGCGTTGCCCGGGTGTTTGTAGGGGTGTGTGGTGTTAAATAAAAAAGAAGCCGGGGGGTGGGGTAGGATCGAAGCCGAATCCCTGAGGCGAAGTTTGAAAATAAAATCGGCCAGCCAGAAGTGAAAGATGTTTGAAAGTCATCGAGCGTTACGACGATGACGATGTAAGCATTGTTATAAGCGAAGTAAGAAAAGAAAACAATGTTTTAATTAAGCGGAGGTGGGGGGGGGGGGTAAAACACAAGAAAAAATAACGTAAGGCAAACGAACGAACGTTACGTGAAAAATGGCTTAAATAATACAAGGTTCAATATTTAAATTCAAAAAATCGAAAAAAAAAAACATCTCACACCACAATTCGAACCCAAAACGTTTATATAATGAACCAAGGCCTTAACTCCTGCGCTAAAGCGGCGTATATAAAGTTTGTTCGGTTTATCAACTATTTAAAGTAAATCAGGTCACGACGTCATGACGTCATCTGACGCATGCGTTGTTGACCCTCCCCCCTGTCGAATCTGTCTAGACATCTCTCTCTCTCTCTCTCTCTCTCTCTCTCTCTCTCTCTCTCTTCGTCTGTCTTACTCTAAAGACTGGAAAATGGTGTCTGGCTGTTTTATTTAAAAAAAACTTTGATCGTTAATATTTTTCGTAAGCGTATTTTTTTTTTTACTTCACTTTTTTTTTACTTTATTTTTCGTTTAACTATCGTATCTACCTATTTTGAATGTGGTAATAACTTTGGTAACGTTGCCATAGCGTAGAAGTTCATAGTTTAGCTTTAATTAATTTTTTTTTTACCGATAACAACATTTTTAAATTGTAAATTAAGACCGCCATTAGAGGTTGCTGACGTCAAGATCACGTGACATGACTCAGCGGGTTTTAAATACAAGTTGACCCAAAATAAACGGCCGCGTGTATACTTTATGTAAAAGAGTTGGCGGCCGTATTTTTTGGGGCAGTTATAAATCGATTTAAAAATATGTAATGTTTAACATTAAAATGTCACTTTTTGGGGGGACCCCCCTGCAGAAAATCGATCAGTTGACGTGCTTTGGGCCAATTTTTCGATATTTGTCGTCCAGAAGGTGGGGCTTTCATATGAGACCAAGTTTGTGAATTTTTGTTGTGTCTGTCGAAAGTTTTTAGCAGACACACAAACATGCATTCATACATATATTTTCGCTTTTATATATATAGATATATATTGTAGAGGACTAGGATATATAAATCCTAATCCCGTTACAAGAAAAAATAATGAAACAAATTGAATGAAGGAAACAAAGAACTCAAATGCTGGAATAAAATAAACATGTCGTTTATTTTCTGTTGAGAAATGAAAGTCTTGGGTGTACACGTGTTCATTCAGCCATTGACGACTATGCGCGTGGAAAGAAAGGGGAATGCAATAGAGAAACACGAAGTGGCAAGGCAGCCTGTAGAAAGAGAGGGTTAAGCTCAGTAGAACGTCGCGCACATGTCTGTGTCGATGGGCCAAAGCGAAGGGGAGATAGAGTGAGAAAGTCAATCCAGTTCATGGAGAGAGAAAGCGTATAAAGTGTACGTACTGTCTGTTGGCTTTTTGTCCCAAATAGTAGCAAGTGGCGTGAAGTACGCGCGTGCATGCCGAAAAGGCACGCTGTCGGTCCGTAGACTGTACAGCTCGAAAGCTGGTCCTAAAAGGAAGAAGCAGCTTATTGCTCTTGCTTTTATAGGTGTTTCCGTTGGTCTTTTGCGCATATGTGGATTTCCTTTGAAAGGGGAAGTGACGTCGTTCGTGTGTGCTTACGTGTGCGCATATATGAGTACATGTGTGTACGTTAGCGTGTGTGTATATACACGTGAATGTGAGTGTATGTACGCGAACGTGAATATATGTATGTGTGTGGACGTGTGCGCGTATGTATATGACAAGTAATATAGCTTGAAATGTGAACGCGTGTTTTTGTGTGAGACTAGAAAAGGCTCGCGCAATATATATATATATATATATATATATATATATATATAAATTAGTAGACAAGGCTGCAAATGAAACAACCAAGCAAAAAAATAACCCTAAGCAAAATTCATCCCAAAGAGGCAAATTTGGGCATACTTTATTGGTTTAAAAATATAATTTTTTTACCAATTGTCAGAAAATTTGTCTTTCTAGTTTTGCATATGAATTACAAAATATCTAATATTTCCCCAAAACCTATGGCCTTGATGGAGAGAAGAATAAAACTTGCTGCTATGTTTTCAAATAATCTGAAATAACAGCAAGGGGAAACTTGATTCTAAATATTTCTCATATGTTATATCTTCCCTCTTTGGTTTTCATACATAAAGTAAATTTCATGGTGTATAAAGATTATTTGATACTGGAGATATTCATAATCGTACCCTATTTCCAAAAGGTTTGGGGGTAACATGAGTTTATATAAAAAAAAAATATATAGTTTTAAGGTATCCCTTTCAATATCATACGCATTGTTTTAATGTCAACAAGTTCAATGAAGTTATGTTTCTAACTACTAATTGGTTGCATCGTCCAGTGATCAAAGGAAAAAATCAGATCACAAATATAATTTTTGTTTATTTTTATTTCGTCAAATGCTTATATTTATTTCCTTTACTATCTTAAATGTGTTTTGCAACTTTTAACAAAAAATAGTCTCTTTGGTTTATTTGGCTGCTCTTCAGAGACAATCAAATTTTAATAAAACAGACACATTATTCCAAGACAAAGTGAAAAAGGAAAAAAATGATGAGAAAGTAAAAAACAAAACAAAAACTGCAGTAGTAATGCTACGAACAATCGCAGGAAAATCAGAAGATGAAGTGTGGCATGTTTTATGGAGAGAAATGAAAGAAAATATGTGACATGGTGAAAGAAATCAGTATTTCGTTTGCTCACATGGTGAGCGCAAAATTTGAAAAAAAAAAATTCTCAAAGAGTTTATATCCGATGTTCTTAGAAAGTGAAAGAAAAGTATTTACGCAAATACAAAGAATTTTTATATTCTTATTGCCGTTTTTCTTTGAACTTTCTGAAAAATTGACGTCATATCGACTTGTGTTGATTGAAAAGCAATTCGGAGGTATTTTCTTTTGGTTAATATGATAAAACAAATTGTACTGTGGAAATTGTTTTTCTGTCATAAAGAAATTCTTAAAAGAAGTTTACGTATTTGAAAAAGACGAAAAGGATCTCTGAAAATTTGTAAACCATTGATATTTTGTATCGTGAACTTTTTTATTTCTTTTCCAACATTTCTTAAGTGCTGACAATTTTTTTTTTTCGTGACGAGATCTGAATTTTTGGAACAAAATTTTGTATATGTATATTTGTGCATTTAAAAAAAAAATGTCTTCTTTGTATATTTGTGCGTTTAAAAAAAATGTCTTCTGAACAAATAGTAACAAAAACGTTAACTGAAAGCGTGATCGCTCAGCAAAAAGCTCAAATTGAATTTCAAAAACGGATGTTGATTCAGCAAGAACGTTTTGAATCACTCGCCATTCAGCAAATTACAGAGAATCGTCTATTATGTGAAACTGTGTTGTCACAAAAATCTGAAGATGGCACATCTAGATATTTTTTGGCAGAGGGTATAGCCAACTCTCTAATAGAGTTCAAATACGACCCAGAACGAGGTGATACATTCCCTGCCTATTATCGCAGGTTTGAGAAAATTTTTACAAAAAGATGTGAGAAATGGTCGGACGAGGAAAGAATCACACTCCTACTTCAGAAATTGGGTATGGAGGAAAACACAAAATTTACGAATTTGATTTTACCAAAGAAACCAGAAGATATTTTTTTTTCAGAAACTGTTCGAATTTTGTATTCGATATTTAGTGAAAGAGACAGCCATTTTTCATACAAGGTATAAGTGCTTGAACATGCAAAAAGAAGAAACTGAGGATATTGTCACATATGCGGGTAAAGTGTGAACTATTTAAATTAAAAGATTTGTCAGTTGACATGTTTAAGTGTTATATATTTGTTCAGGGACTGACAGCACAGAAGGACAAGGATTTAAGGTCAAGGATTTTATTGCTTATAGAGCAAGATCCGGAAGTTAACTTGCAAAAAGTGACGGAAGAATGTCAGAAATTGATAAATGTGAAAAGGGATACCACTATACCCTACGTCCTAATGGTAAAACAGAAAACATTTCCCAAGAACAAATGAAAAAGTTTTAAATGTTGGAGCTTTGCGGGTTTGCAACTAAGAAAAAATTGCCCTTTTAAAGACCAATCTTATGCCAAATGTGGTTTAGTCAGACACTGAGCTTCCCAGTGCCGAACTAAACAAAATAAACAAAAACAAAATTTAAGTAAATGTGGTGTTGTCAAAAGAAGAAGTGAGACAAGGAAATAAAAGAAAATTTGTCAATACCAAAATAAATGGTCACATAGTGAAACTACTTTTGGATACAGGTAGCGATATTTCAATTACACTGTGCAACACTAAAAAAAGTACAGGATATCTGCAGCAATTTTTGTATACCTAGTAACATGGAAATTTTATTTCTGGCTTTCTTTTTGTTGAATTAGGTATAATTTGTGCAAAATTGCCACAGTCGTAAATTTCAGTAAAAACGTCAAAAATGGGTTACTGACGACTTTGTAGTCACATATTATGTGTATTAAATTATAAATCTTAAGAGAAAAACACAGTTTAATATACACATATTATGTACATTATTTGTTAAATCATTTATTTGAATCATTTATTTGCTAAAGTCAGCCGAAATGAGCTATTTTTCCAGATTTAAGAGAGCTAGATGACAGAGCTAGCTTGGTTAGCATAATATTTTCTAGACCAAGGACTAATTTTTTCAAAAGTAAAAACATAATGCTGTAGCACATGGTTTGGTGTTCACCACCTTCCGAAAAGCGATGGCATTCGTCAAGAAAGGCATTTTTTGATGTAGGCTAAAAAAATCAAGGAAAAGAAGCTAAAACCTGCCTCAGAACCTTATTTGTAGGGCAAAAAATCTGAGGGTTAAAAATAGATATCCATTTAATAAAGTATTTTTTAACTAAAAACTACAATAAAGACCGGATTATTGTGTATTTTAATGTTTTAAACATAAAGGGGCATTTTATACATTCTTTTCTGAAAATTTACTAAATTAAATGCAAAAAATAGAAATGAAATTTTATCAACCCCTTACTTTATGTACGAAAGAATCTAATAACTTGCTAGTGGGCGTTTATAATGGCTTAACATGTTAACATTATGGAATCCTTATTTTTCTTTATAAAACAATTTACTTTTTTTCTTGTCTTTATTCTTTAGATACAGTATAGGCTTTGACGATGACTTCAAGACAGTGCAAAAATGATCCAAGCAAATTCTGCTACCTATGTGGCGAATTAACATTTGCTAAAGAAATGCGCAGCATTACCAGCCATATCAAGAAATTGTACAAGGCGTACTTTCATTTTGATATAGGAGACCAAGACAAGTCATGGGCTCCTCATGCCTGTTGCCTTACATGTGTGAAAACATTGAGCGCATGGTATGCAAAAAAGAATGTTCACATGAAGTTTGGTGTGCCAATGATTTGGCGAGAGCAGAAAGATCATTCTAATGATTGCTATTTTTGTCAGCAAGACTATACGGGCTGTACAATAGCCAAAAAAAAGAAACACATTGTTTACCCAAATTTGCAATCAGCAATGCGCCCAGTTGAGCACTCAAAAGAATTACCTGTACCAAAACCCCCTGATCAGGAAATGTGGAGTTCAAGCAGTGGGGATGAACATTACAGTGATGAAACAGTAGAATTTTCTAATTCAGAAAGCAATAATAAACCAATACTATTTTCTTTTAACTTTAACTTTTAACACACATCTCACGAGAAAAGAAAAATGTGCCTTTGAGTCATTCAAGAAAGTTTGTGATAACTTCCTGGGAAAACATCGTTCAGAAGACTATGTGCAAGTTGTGAATGATCTATTGCATCATTTTCATGATATGGGATGTAACATGTCTCTAAAAGTTCATGTGCTCCACTCTCATTTGGATTTTTTTGCTGAGAATCTTGGCCATGTGAGTGATGAACATGGTGAAAGGTTCCATCAAGATATTTCATTAATAGAAAAACGTTTTAAAGGAAAATGGAACACTGGTATGTTGGCAGACTACTGCTGGAATTTAAAAAAGGATGCTGACACTCTACACAAGAGAGTTAAGAGGACAAATGTTGTTTAAACTGGTGAATTCGGTGTTTTTTTTTTTCAAAATAATTAATAATAAAGTACATGGAAATGGTACCTAATCCAGAGAAATAAATGTCAGATTTGGAATCAGCATACTTTTCTTACACCGAAACAGGTCTTATATGTCTTGTACTTTTTTTCAATTCAAATTTGTTGCACAGTGTTATCGACAAAGTGACCTGGAAGAGGATTGGGTGCCCAAAACTAGGAAAAACATTTAAAATTGCCAAAGAAGTATCCGGCAAGAGATTAAAATTCATTGGAGAATTTAATTGCAGTGTATCCCTTGGATCAAAAACTTTTTCTAGAAAAGTGTCAGTTGTTCCAGGTATAAATTCTTGCCTTTTCGGAATTGATTGGATCGTTTTGTTTGATTTATGGGAGCTACCCATAAATTCATTTTGTAACAGTGTGAGTGTAACTGAAAAGAAAAATTCCAAACAAAATGAGGATTTTCTTACGGTCTTAAAAAGTGAATTACCCAGGGTTTTCCTGAGGGGCTAGGTATGTGTACTAAGACCAAATGTGAAACCTGTTTTTAAACCAAAAAGAAATGTGCCTTTTTCTTCAAAAGAAAATATTGAAATTGAACTGCAGAGACTACAGGAAAATGGTGTAGTAAAAAAAGTTGACTATTTTGATTGGGCAAGCCACACTGTATTTGTTAAAAAGAAAAATAAGAGGATTCAGGTATGTACCGATTTTTCTACAGGCCTCAATGACTGTCTTATGCATCATAGTTATCCACTCCCATCCCCTGAAGACAGTTTTACAAAGCTGAATGGAGGGAAAATTTTCTCCAAAATTGATTTATCTAAAGGTAATTTAGGTAAAAGTCAGTGAAGAATGTTTGAACTATTGGTGTATCAATACCCATTTAGGACTCTTCAGACTCAAAAGGTAACTCCAAGCGTTATTTCAACAAATAATGTAACTCCAAAAGGTAACTCCAGCGTTATTTCAGCAAATAATGGACACAATGCTTGCTGATTTAGGTTTTGCAATCGCATATTTGGATGACATTCTTGTAAAGAGTAGAAATGTGCAGGAATATAAGGAACATAAGGATTATATCAGGACAGTTTTCCAAAGAATTGAGGAATTTGGTTTCAAATTGAATGCCGAAAAATGTGAATTTTTTTTTATACAGATAAAATATCTGGGTCATTGACAGCCAAGGCAGAAGACCAGATCCTCAGAGAACAGAAGCCATTGAGAAGATGCCAGTGCCTAGCAATGTTGCCCAGTTACAATCTTTTTTGGGTTTAGCACAATATTATTCTATCTATATCCCAAAAATGCATAAGTTGAGAGCACCGTTGAACGAATTATAAAAAAAAGGATGAAATTGGAGTTGGTCAAAGGAGTGCCAAAGTGCATTTGAAGAGATTAAGAAATGCCTGCTATCTGATTTAGCACTGGTACACTTCGATCCACAGAAGGAATTGATTGTGGCGTCAAATGCAAGTGATTATGGTATAGGAGCAGTACTTCTCCATAGACTGGAAGACGGATCAACGAAGCCAATAGTTCATGCTTCCAGATCACTTTTGCCTGCAGAGAGAAACTATTCTCAAATTGAAAAAGAAAGTTTAGCAATAATTTATGTAATTAGAAAATTTCATAGATTTATTTATGGCAGGATTTTTATGTTGCAGACTGACCACAAGTCCTTGTTGACTATTTTTGGATCTAAAAAAGGCATACCCACTCACATTGCAACAGACTTCAACGATGGAGCATAATTCTGTTGAATTATAATTTTAAAATGGAGTACATTTCATCCAAAAATATCGGACATGCAGATGGACTATCCAGATTGATTCAAAAGTGTGCAGAACCTTTAGAGGACACAGTGATAGCTGCATTAAGAGAGGTATTGTATGACTCTTTTAATATTCCTCTACCCATAGCACAACCTACTCCAACCGTAGTATCTTCTACTCCAGGTCAGAGAGTACCAGTTTCACCACCTGCTCCACCCCCTCAAACGGTGTTGAAGAGAAAAAGTACAAGGGTGAAAAGAAAAGTTAACCGACTGAGCCCCAGACCTAAAAACAAACGGTATTAAGCAAAATTCTCCAAGGAGAAATTGGCTTGGGGGAGGTTTTATGTGGAGATAGGCAACCAACCCGGAACATTCTACATAAGGAACCGAGTCACCGGTTTTCACCGGACCCTTGAAAAAACAGAGATTTCTCCCTGAAACATAACACGCTTTATTTGTCTCTATGGAAATAAATTTCTCTTTCAGTATTTAAACCACAGTGTGTATTTATTTATTTATTCCTTTCACGGAATACTTTATCTTTGATTGTCCGAATAATATGCCACCTTAGGACATATCGAAAATATAAAAATAAATATTTAATAAATATAAAATTAAACAAAGATATTATTGTCTACATACAAAATGACAAAATTAGTTTGGAAGGTGCACTAGCTATATCATAGTTTTCACTGTAACTTCATCACCCCAGACCAATATTTAACCTGAAACAGATAGTATAAATTCTACCCAAATTAAACTTAAGATTACAAACAATTAGATTTTTTTCTGAATTCTATAACTTGATAATTAAATTATCTTCATATAATTTACAATCACTCATTTGATTTTAGGATTATGAAAACAAATCTGAAAGATATATACCATAAAATATGAATGAACTCACTTTTTGAGGTAAATCAATATGAAATTCTTTCAGGCCATCTTCAAGGTCTGATTTGGAGAGACACCAATCCTTTGCTGAAAGATGATGACATAATTTCCGATAGTGTTGACCAAGACCTGTTATGGTGCGCACACCCCGCTTCTTTAACATATGCTGCACAATTTCTGATTAAAAAAAGTTGAACAATGATAAGTGAATCAATGACACAAGAAAATGATACAAAAAAATGACACAAAAAAATGACACAAAATGTCACAAAAACAAATGATATATTTCCATTTTCCTTCTTACTTTATAAAGTAAAATGAAAGTTTTCCCCAGTAAAAACTTATAATCAAAAACTACATAAAAAATTGTTTTGCTGTGGTTATATAATCGATAATGAAATAGGGAAAAAATCATTTTAGTTTATTATAAGGATTATTGTTACTGAATGAAGTGATGAAAAGCTGAATGTATTTGTATAATATTCAGTTATCTCCCCTTAACCATTATCAGTCAAAAAACGAATGCACGCTCTTAAGGTAATTCCGCCCATTATTGAACAGTATTCACATAGTAATTGTCTGTATTTTTGTGACATATGGCCGAGTGGTCCTAGACGTTGTATCAAAAGTTTACAGTTACCCAAAACGGCCGAAACGTTGTGACGATAACAACCAAGATGAGGAAGTCAGTCCAACAATCTCTGCTGCTATGCATTTTAGACATCTTCTCATCACTGTCATCTTCCAACCCTTATTTAATTAAATTATTGTAAACATTCATTGACCCTCATAACTCGCACATGTTTTTCTGTGTTGGGATATTCATGTAGTTTCAGTTTTAGCAACTACATCTGTAGTTTCTACCTCTCTATGCATCATGTTCCGTCTGTTGTTTGTCTTCGATAAACTGTTTATGTGAGAATAAATGTATGCAACACGTAACATGGCAGCCATGTCTCTTGGAAAGAAACATGTGGTCATTAAAAAGTTCAAAATACAAATACTATTGGAATTTATAAGGTATTCATAAATGGATCAGTAGTCGTCTCCCTGGTCCCTTTAAGGGTAGCATAGATTGACCAAAAAATCACCGCTCCCTTAAGAGGTCATGTGAGCAAGCTTATAGAAACTCAAACCGTTTGTGCTTTTTTCTCAGTAACCATGGAAGTCAGTTTGATTTTATTTTAAAAGCCACAGAAGCCAATCCTCTTTCTTTTTTTTTTTTTTTTTTTTTTTTTACAAGGTGGTCACCACTTATCAAGGCCCGGAAGCCACTCAGGGATAAGGATTATTGTAAATACAGTACATTAGTGTCTACTTAAGGGGGGGGGGCGGTTCATCAGGAATTTGTTTTTCCAGCTTCCCTACTTTGATTGAAGTAGCTATGAATACAATACAACACAAGCCTTAGAAAGTAGTCGCAGGTAAAGGTCATTCCCTCCATAACAAAAAAAGCTAAAATTGTCTTGAGCCAAGCATGTGCAAACTGTTACTTGAACATTTTTTCATTTAAGATAAAAAAAGAAAAAAATCTGAGGATGAATCAGCTGGATTTTAAAATAGTCATAGAAAATATGAATTTTGAAGGTCAAAATCACAACATACGCTGAACTTCTGCAAGCAATTTTGTTTTCTCTCTGTCACCCTTGTGGTAAGAAGTGTGCAATTTGGCATACACATTAGGAAAATGGTTGGAAAATTTCACACCAGAAAGTCTGCAAGAACAGAGTCAAATAGAAAATTTACAAAACAAAATATGTAAATGGTTGGAAAATTTCACACCAGAAAGTCTGCAAGAACAGAGTCAAATAGAAAATTTACAAAACAAAATATGAAAATGGTTGGAAAATTTCACACCAGAAAGTCTGCAAGAACAGAGTCAAATAGAAAATTTACAAAACAAAATATGTAAATTCAGTAAATGAAATATTAGTAGAGTAAATATTAAGTTGCTTTAATTCTATATTATTATTATTGGCTCACAAGGAGCTTTTACACAGGTCATCAAAATCTCTCCTTGATAACAGCCTACGGTGTTTCCTGAAAGCTGAGTGACAACAAGTCTCCCCAGGTTTCCAGTACTCTCCACCTCTTTCGATAACATTTGCAAATAAATTTGCATTATCGCACCAGCTGCTTTCCATTGATTTCTCGTTGGTGGCACCTATTGGTTTTCACTGAAATTTGATTGGCAATAAGTCTCCTCAAGGTCCCAGTTCTCTTCACACTTATCCAGCAGAGGCCTGGTCAGTTCATCGATCTTTCCTTCCTCCTTGACTCTACTTGGTTATTTGGTTTCACTCTTTTTTGGGGGGAGGAGGAGAAGTAATGTGGCAATGGGAGGATGGGGGTGAGGTTGTAGTTAGAGAACATAGATATGCGGCTTCAGTGTTCTCGGTTCCATGTAGTGTTTCATGTTTTGCCTTTGCAGCAGTTTGTCTGGCCCGCGCTGTGTGTCATTCCCTTAATTCCAATTTCTCCCATTCTTTTTTCAAAGGTTTTCGGGATTGTTCCTAGTGCTCATACTATTATAGGTATTATTTTGATTTTCTTCATCTTCCATATCCCTTTCAGCTCTCTGGCTAGCTCTGTGTATTTGCTCTGTTTCTCCTTTTCTTTGATATTTATCCTGTGGTTAACTGGCATAGCAAAGTCTACGATTTGACAGGACTTTTCTTTCTTGTTAATTATTACAACATCTGGTTTTCTTGCTTGGATGGGTTTATCAGTTTGTATGTCCATGACCCATAGAACTTTGTGATTTTTGTTTTCAAGTACTATTTCCAGCTTATGTTTGTACCACTTATATGTGCATTCGAAATACAGTTGTTTGCATAATTCCCAGTGTACTACCCTTCCCATTTGCTAGTGTCTGTTCTTGTATTCTTTTTGGGCTAGTTTGCTGCATTCACTTATTATATGGTTTATCATCTTGTCTCTTTGTCTACAGAGTTTGCATTTACTGTTTTCTTGTGTTTTGTTGATCTTTGCTTTGATGTGGTTGGTTCTTATCAAGTTGTCTTGTGCTGCGGTTATTATTATTATTATCATTATTATTATCATCATTATTATTATTATTATTAATTAATTTGTAATGATAATGATGCCACTGAACATCTTGAAGAGAGAGAAGCTGGTGTATAACTTTGGATCTGGTGGCAGACGCTTCGACCATCTACTGTGTGTGGATGATTTGAAGATATTTGGTAGAAATGAGAAGGAAATGGAGGGACTGGTAGAGCTCGTAAGGACATACTCAAAAGACATCGGGATGGAGTTTGGGATTAGTAAATGTGCGGTGCTATTGATAAAAAGGGGAGTAAAGGCTCATTTGAATGGAAAAATTATAAAAAAAATAGAAGATACAGGGTATAAGTATTTGGGAGTGATGGAGGGTGTAGGCATCATGAACAGAGAGATGAAAGAGAAAGTCAGGAAGGAGTATCTTAAAGAGTTAAGCTAATTGCGAAGTCGAAATTGTATGGAGGAAACCTGATGAAAGCAGTGAATGCATGGGCAATCAGTGTTTTGAGATACAGTGCAGGAATTTTAGAATGGTCTGACAAGGATTTGCATGCCATGGATATGAAAACAAGAAAAGTTTTAGGAATTCGAAGTAGCATAAAAAGAGTAGCAAAAGAGGAAAGGGCAGAAGAACTGGTTAGGAAGAAAATGCATGGAAACTTCTTCCAGGATATAGCTGAACTCATATAAAACTCCCTGGACAGCATTTCCAAGAGAAAAATGAAACACAACAGCAAGAGTTAGAAGTTTACAGATTCTACTGTAAAGGATAAATAATTTAAGAAAGATAAAGTGAAAATCTTTTTAATGAAAAACTTGAGAGAAAAACAAGAAATTAAAACTTACAAGATATCAGATTTTTCTTTTTCTGCGACATCTGTGACACGAAAAATAACATTTGGTTTAGATTTTAAGGTTTCTGGTAAACATGACTGGTTTTCTGTATTCAATACCAAATTGGATCCCTGATTGCAAAGGTGTAAAAAAAATCATATCTGATTTTGAAATTTCTTTTGAGTAGTTCATAAAACATAAAAACATAAACGAAAAATATTCAAAATAAAAACTCACAGATCATATTATTGGTTCCTAAATTAAAAAAAAAAATCATTTTTTTAACTTTAATTTTAAATTAAAATAATTGTAAATTGAATCGTTTTTATATTTTAAGCAGGAATTTTAAAATTATTTTTGGCTAAAATTAATTTAAAATTCAAAATAAAATATAAATGAAATTTTTAATTTTATGAAAGGAAAATGACAAGTTTACAGCTTTCCACTTTTCTATAAATATCAAAACTGCACATTTGAATAAAAATTTATCTGACCCATCTATGTGTTGCGCAGGAGTATTTATATTTTCATTTCACACAAACCCCATGATATACAATGTACAATAGCAACAGATAAATAAGAAATACCCTGTATGTAAAAATAGTGTTAAAAATGGTATCCTATATATAATGTTAGATTGAAGGGGAAAATTCCATTTGATGTTAAAGATAAAGGGCTGACATGTACCATATGTTATGTATTGGAAGGAAGTACATGGCAAAGAAACCAAATCATTTCTCACTCATTAAGTTTTTGAGGTGTTTACACCACCCCAGATAGGTTAGCAGTGAATATGCAGTTCCTGTATTTACTTTAAATTATTGTAAAGATCCATCAATGATGTTCAAAAAGAGAGATTAACATGTTTCCAGGCTACCAGACTCCAGCTATGTAAAGAAATAAGGACGATTTCACTGAAGATAAAGAGGATGATCACCAAAGAGACAGATCAACAAGATAAGAGATGATACTAGTATGCCATTCTGTGTTGAAAGACTAGCACAAAACTATGCAAATTTATATGTTTAAATAAATAATGCACAATAATGAAACAAAATGTAAATTGTTACCGGGTATATGTCACATAAGGTATAATGTTGACTTGAATCAGCTGCGTCTGGAGATGAATATTGACCTTTCTTTATGAAGGGTAAAGCTTTAGAACTAGAAAAAAGATAAAAAAGACAATCATTATGAAAATTAGGATTGAGATTGTCTTATAGCACATCAACCTTTTTGAGTAATTGCACTATATACAAGGTATTTATAAAATAGTCGTTTGATAAAGTCTGAAAAGTGATGCATTTTTGGCTTCTCCTAAAGCGATCTATTTAAGTGAAAAGAAGAAAGCAGAGAGAGATAGAAAAGAGGATTGAGATTAAAACAATCTCATCAACATTTTTGGTTATTTTGTGCCATATGATGTTTTTATGAATAACTTTCTCACATTTCCACATTTTCGTTTCTAACTATTGGTTGATGTTCGTACAATTTGTTGTTGAAAACATATTGTCTGCTATTTTTCTTTTCATGAAATGTACGGCCATCTTGATTTTGTAATCAGCATGCAGAAATGTAAGAATTGTTATTTTCATTGTTTTGTTTGTGAGTCAGCTTTTTTCTGATTGATGCCTATATAGAATGGGAAGCCAAGTCAGGAATATCATCATCTTTCCAATATTTTATGTGCATAAGAATGGTTAGAATTTCCTCTGTCAATTCGTTTCAGACAAAATGTCTGAGAAAATTATTACATACCATTTTTATATATTGTAATTCAATTGGAAAAGTCTTTAAAAGAAATAAAATTTGAACGTCCTAAAATGGAGTACTGTTGCCACATCTGGGCAGGAGCTGCTTGACGTGCCCTATCTTGCCTTGATAGAGTTCAAAACCAGCTTCGAAACCGAGTAGGTGATGCCCTTTTTTTTCTTCCTTGCAACCATTTTCCCACAGAAGAGACATTGCAAGCCTGTCTCTGCCTTATTGTTATTTTCATGGCAAGTGCTTATCTGAACTTTAATCTATAGTCCCCTTTTACCAACATTTCACAAAAAACACTCAACTAACTACAACCAATATCAACAATTTCCCTCAATCTCTATCTGTTCCTAAATCTAAACGCAGATTCCATGAACAAAGCTTCTTTCATAGAACTACTCAGTTGTGGAACACTGTTCTACTGGCCTGCTTCCTGGCCAATTTCAATATGGTAACCTTCAAGTTCAATGTAAACAAGTTTTTGCTGAGCTGTTCCTTTAAAAACATCCAAATTCTACCTAATCTACACCATTAACGATTACTACACTACCACCTTACCTTCGTTAATCCTTATCCTCGTATGGCCTTTGGGCCTTGATAAGTGATAACTTCCTTGTAAAAAAAAAAGAAAAGAAATATATATATATATATATATATATATATATATATATATATATATATATATATATATATATATATAATGCTTACCTTTTCCCAAATTGCCGGAATTCATAAATTGTGATTGTTTTATCAACATAGAAGAAGAATCCAATCAACTCCCTCAAAGCATCATGGCTATTGCTAGAGAGAAATGGTATGAGAGACGCAAACAATTCATTAAAATACATCTTATAATATTAATATTGATACAAAGTCTATGCTAATTATTAGCTAACATATTCCAGTCTACATCATATTCTGTGTTTCTAAAATGAATGGCAGTTATTTAACATATTTCAAGTTGCTAACAATCGACAAGATCATTAGAGGATGACTTAAATAATTTCATTCATCATACAACAAAAAGTTAAACAACAAAAGCAATTTCATGGTACTTGTGTCTGCTTATACTGAAACAACTGCTATTATTAGAGACGAGCAGTGAAAGTCATTTATTTTTTATTTCTAATGCATGTTTCCAGAAAATGTGAATGCATCCCATATTTTTAAATAATTTCTTACATTTATTCTGGAAAAGCTGATGTTCCCGACTATGTATTTTACAAAGAAGATGGCAGACATTTATCACTCTCCTTCAATTATCTACTCCTTGTACCTCGCATACATTGAGGAGTTTCCTTAAAAGATATTTTTGCTTAAATCACTATTATTGTTCCATTTTATAATTCGTACTGTTGCCTACATATTATACTAGATATTTAATATAAATAATGAATGCTCCCTCAATTTCACTTTAATTATTCCAGTTATTCTGACTGTATTCAAGAAATAAAGGAATATCAAAGTAGATGTTAAATACATGAACCGTTATTTGTACTCTTTTTTGAAATTATTCATGGATTCTTTTATTCTTTTATATTTTTCTTCTCATATTTCTTCATTTAAAACAAAGAACATTCGCTATATATTCAAATTTAAAAGTTAAATTCTATCAGACTTCCTAACAATATATTCTGTATACATTTTTTCACATTTCAGAACAGAGTGGAATATGTCAATTAATGAACAGCTTCTTAACATGGCAGGTTTTGCTGCCGGCATTCATGTATGGGCATTATTATAAATTTATACTTTTTCCAAAATAAAAACTACATTTTGCAGCTTTTCAAAAATCCGTTAGATCATAAGGAAAACATCTCCATACAAGCACTGGAAAAAGGTCACACATTTTTACGTTTTTTATATTTTTTCTGTGTTTACTTAATTTTTTGTGTTTTGTTATATTTTTACCATCGTAGCTTATCCACAGTAAAAAAATTTTTAAATCCGATTCAACTATTTGGGGACAAATACATGTAAACGGTCTAAAAAATATTTGCAAAGAAGGAATATAAAAACACTTAATATTTTGCATTTTTGTAGTGGCAGATCATTTCCCTATATATATTTAATGTAAAATAAGCACACAGCTGAAAACTTATTTCTTAATTTCCTTCATTTATTTACTTTTTTAATCTGATAAGATAAGCTTCACAAAAATTTTGAGTGACATTCATTTAAAAAAATTTATGCACAATATTAGAATGGGAACTTGTGCTATTTGAAAGTCAAACTAATTTCTTTGTAATTCAGGTGATTGAAATAGAATTTATTCATGTTGTCCTTCAAAATATAGAAAAAATCTATTTGTTTTATTTGAAACAATAAATATTTAACAAATCTTATTTTAATCACCTTAATGGCTTACAGTGGATGCTCTCATGATTTTTTTTTAATTTTAATATTTCTTTTTATTAAATTAAATTATTATTTCATATTTTCCTCAGTTAGTACTAAAATATTTGAACATCTTGCAGCGAAATGGGATTTTTTATGACTTTTTATTTACAGGAGTAATGCTCTAATACTTACATATTTTAAAATTAAATTATCATTTACATTTATCCCAGGCAACACCGAGAAACAAATCCTTCTAGTTTAAATATTAGATTCATATCAAGTAATGAACATGCGTGCTTTAAATCTTACCATGTCAATATTCTGACACCAAATCTCACTCTTTTGGAAAGTAGGTTTTCAGTTGAAGACCCTTGAGTCTGAATGCTGTGGAGTCAAAGCAAAAATATGAAGTCATAAGAATTCAAATAAGTATTTTCAACACATTTTTTCATTTTGTATTTTTAATATTCATTGTGCTTTTTTGTTGGTTCATAGCTTTTTTGTTGGTTCATAGCTGTTTTGTTGGTTCATAGCTGTTAATCCAATGAAACTACAGTGTTTATAAAACAGTGCTTAATGAGAAGTAGATCTGTATTTTAGTATACATTTTTATTTATACAAACATTTTTGGCCACAAAACAATACAGATCGATATTTGTTTCTGCATTGACAATCTTGTTGCACCATGTTATTTAACCTATAAAAAAGGTTCTTTATTTTGGTTTATTTAGAAAATTAATTATTCCAGTATGGAAGAATTATAAATTGGTTACATTCGCTATTAATGCTCAAAAAAAAATATTTTATAGCAACTACTTAAAGTGCTGTTATGTAGATTCTAAATAAATTTCTGTTTACATTTATTGAGGTAAAATCCAGTAATATGATTCATTTGTGCAAAATAGATAAACATTTTTTGGGAAGCCATTATTCTAGCAAATAGCCAATGTAATTTATTATATAATAAAACAGTCATTTCACAAATTGTTGTCATTAATAATTTTTTAACAACAAAATAATGTGCTTCGATTCATTTCTTTCATAAAGTATTTCATCCGCCAAGGAAAAATTTAAATGGATGCCATCTATTTAGCAAGAGAAGCCTTAGCAAATATAAAAGGCAGTAGGAGACAGCCAACTAGAATAGCTCGGTTGGAACTGCATCAGAATGAAGAATTAAGCGGTTCATTTTCAGTCACAGAACAACATGTGCATTTTTCTTTAGTGTTGGATATCTGTTAATTAATTTCGATACATTCTTTATTTAAATCAAAAATGCAATCTCATATTGTGTGGAAACCACCGCATTTTTATTTGTTAACAACTCAGTTATTTATAAAACTTTTGTTATTAAAAAAGAAAAATACTGATTTTTTAGACCCTGTAGCGATTTCCATCAGTCCATAAACATTTAATCTAATTAATTAGTCATTTCAACTAGTTTTCAGCTTCTTAGCAAACCTCAATATTGAAATTATTGGAAGCTATTTCCACCTAGAAATTTTACAAATACAGATTAATCCAACATTAACTTAAAAATTAGAAACAATTATAATTTTATAATTTGATGCAATCAAGAACTTAATAATCAAACAATACTCTTATAAGTACATTTCACTTTTACAATTAAAATTTGGAAATATAACAATCTTAAAATTTGGGATAATAAATCATCTTAGTTTAAATTAAAAAGTAAATCATGAAAACAAAATGACAGTAAAATAACAGAAAAAGCAGAGAGTGAGGCGGGAGAGAGAGAATGAGAAAGAAAGAGGGAAAGCGAGCGAGAAAGAATGAGAAGGAGAGAGGGAAAGCAGGTTGTTGAATCATGAATTTCATGCAACCTTATTCTTATTCATTCTTTTATCACTATTCATTTTTTATTTTTATTCGTTTTCTATTCTTATTCATTTTTTATTCTTATTCGTTTTTTATTCTTATTTTTTTTTATTCTTATTCATTTTTTATTCTTATTCATTTTTTTTTTTTCTGATTCGTTTTTTATTCTTATTCATTTTTTATTCTGATTCGTTTTTTATTCTTATTTTTTTTATTCTTATTCATTTTTTATTCTTATTCATTTTTTTTCTTATTCGTTTTTTATTCTTATTTTTTTATTCTTATTCATTTTTTATTCTTATTCGTTTTTTATTCTTATTCATTTTTTATTCTTAATCATTTTTTATTCTTAATCATTTTTTATTCTTAATCATTTTTTATTCTTAATCATTTTTTATTCTTATTCATTTTTTATTCTTAATCATTTTTTATTCTTAATCATTTTTTATTCTTATTCATTTTTTATTCTTATTCATTTTTTATTCTTAATCATTTTTTATTCTTAATCATTTTTTATTCTTAATCATTTTTTTATTCTTAATCATTTTTTATTCTTATTTATTTTTTATTCTTAATCATTTTTTATTCTTATTTATTTTTTATTCTTAATCATTTTTTATTCTTATTCATTTTTTATTCTTAATCATTTTTTATTCTTAATCATTTTTTATTCTTATTTATTTTTTATTCTTATTCATTTTTTATTCTTAATCATTTTTTATTCTTAATCATTTTTTATTCTTATTCATTTTTTATTCTTAATCATTTTTTATTCTTATTCATTTTTTATTCTTAATCATTTTTTATTCTTATTCATTCATTTATTCTTATTCATTTTTATTCTTATTCATTCATTTATTCTTATCCATTTTTTTTTTATTCTTATTCATATTTTTTATTCTTATTCATTTTTTTTCTTATTTTTTATTTTTATTAATTTTTTATTCTTATTAATTTTTTATTCTTATTCATTTTTTTATTCTTATTCATTTTGTATTCTTATAATTTTTTTATTCTAATTTTTTATTCTTAGTCATTTTTCATTCTTATTCATTTTTTATTTTTATTAATTTTTTATTTTCATTCATTTTTTTATTCTTAATTATTTTTATTTTCATTTATTTTTTCTATTCTTATTCATTTTTATTCTTATTCATTTTTATTCTTATTCATTTTTATTCTTATTCATTTTTATTCTTATTCATTTTTATTCTTATTCATTTTTTATTCTTATTCATTTTTTATTCTTATTATTTTTGTCTGATTCATTTTTTTATCTTATTCATTTTATAAATTCTTATTCATTTTTTATTCTTATTCATTTTTATTCTTATTCATTTGTTATTTTTATTCATTTTTTTAAATTCTTATTCATTTTTTATTCCGATTCATTTGTTATTCTTATTAATTTTTATTCATATCCATTTTTTATTCATATTCTGTTTTATTCTTTTTTTATTCTTATTCTTTTTTATTCTTATTATTTTTTTTTATTCTTATTCATTTTTTTTTATTCTTATTCATTTTTTATTCTTATTCATTTTTTATTCTTATTCTTTTTTTATTCTTATTCATTTTTTATACTCATTCATTTTTTATTCTTATTTTTTTTTTATTCTTATTCTGTTTTATTCTTTTTTTATTCTTATTCTTTTTTATTCTCATTCATTTTTTATTCCGATTCATTTATTATTCTTATTCATTTTTTATTCTTATTTATTTTTTATTCCGATTATTTATTATTCTTATTCATTTTTTATTCTTATTCATTTTTTATTCTTATTTATTTTTTATTCTTATTCATTTTTTATTCTTATTCATTTTTTATTCTCATTCATTTTTTATTCTTATTCATTTTTTATTCTTATTCTGTTTTATTCTTTTTTTATTCTTATTCTTTTTTATTCTCATCCATTTTTTATTCTTATTCTTTTTTATTCTTATTCATTTTTTATTCTTATTCATTTTTTATTCTTATTCATTTTTTATTCTATATAATTTTTTTATTCTTATTAATTATTTATTCTCATTCATTCTTTTATTCTTATTCATTTGTTATTCTCATTCATTTTTATTCTTATTCATTTTTTATTCTTATTCATTTTTTATTCTTATTCATTTTTTATTTTTATGCATTTTCTTATTCTTATTCATTTTTTATTTTTATTAATTTCTTATTCTCATTCATTTTTTATTCTAATTCATTTTTTATTCTCATTCTTTTTTTATTCTTATTCATTTTTTATTCTTATTCTTTATTATTTTATTTATTTTTTATTCGTATTTATTTTATTCTTATTCATTTTCAATTCTTATTCTTTATTATTCTTATTTATTTATTTATTCTTATTTATTTTTATTAATTTTTTATTCTTATTCTTTTTTATTCTTATAAATTTTTATTCTTATTCTTTTTTATTCTTATTTATCCTTTATTCCTATTCATTTTTTATTCTTATTCATTTTTTATTCTTATTCATTTTATTTCTTATTAATTTTTTATTCTTATTCTTTTTTTATTCTCATTCATTTTTTTTTTTATTCATTTTTTATTCTTATTCATTTTTTATTCTTATCCATTTTTTATTTTTATTCATTTTTATTCTTATTTATTTTTTTAATCTTATTCATTTGTTTTATTCTTATTCTTTTTTATTCTTATTTATTCTTCATTCTTATTCATTTGTTATTATCATTCATTTTTTATTCTTATTCATTTTTTATTCTCATTCATTTTTTATTCTAATTCATTTTTTATTCTTATTCATTTTTTATTCTTCATTTTTTATTCTGATTCATTTTTAATTTTTATTCATTTTTTATTCTTATTCATTTTTAATTCTTATTCATTTTTTATTCTGATTCATTTTTTATTCTTATTACTTTTTTTTATTCTTATTCTTTTTTATTCTTATTCTTTTTTTATTCTTATTCATTTCTTATTCTTATTCATTTTTTATTCTCATTCATTTTTTTTATTCTTATTTATTTTTTATTCTTATTCATTTGTTATTCTCATTCATTTTTTATTCTTATTCATTTGTTATTCTTATTCATTTTTTATTCTTATTACTTTTTTTTATTCTTATTCTTTTTTATTCTCATTCATTTTTTATTCTCATTCATTTTTTTATTCTTATTCATTTGTTATTCTTATTCATTTTTTATTCTCATTCATTTTTTTTATTCTTATTCATTTGTTATTCTCATTCATTTTTTATTTTTATTTATTTTTTTTATTCTTATGCATTTTTTATTCTTGTTCATTTATTATTCTTGTTCTTTTTTATTCTTATTCTTTTTTATTCTTATTCTTTTTTATTCTTATTTGTTTTTATTTTATTCATTACTTATTCTCATTAATTTTTATTTTTATTCATTTTTTATTCTTATTCTTTTTTATTTTTATTCTTTATTATTTTATTTATTTTTTTATTCGTATTTATTTTATTCTTATTCATTTTTTATTCTTATTCTTTATTATTCTTATTTATTTATTTATTCTTATTTATTTTTTTATTCTTATTCATTTTTTATTCATTTTCATATGCCTTTTTTATTCCATAAAAATATTATTATTCATTTTTTATTCTTATTTATTTTTTATTCTTATTAATTCTTTTATTCTTATTCATTTTTTTATTCTTATTCATTTTTTTATTCTTATTCATTTTTTTATTCTTATTCATTTTTTATTTTTATTCGTTTTTTATTCTTATTCATTTTTTATTCCTGTTCATTTTTTATTCTTATTCAGTTTTATTCTTTTTCATTTTTTATTGTTTGTTTTTTTATTCTTATTCATTTTTTATTCTTATTCATTTTTTATTCCAATTCATTTTTTATTCTTATTCATTTTTTTATTCTTAGTCATTTTTTATTCTTATTAATTTTTTATTTCAATTCATTTTTTATTCTTATTCATTTTTTATTCGTATCCATTTTTTATTCTTATTCTGTTTTATTCTTTTTTATTCTTATTCTTTTTTATTCTTATTCATTTTTTATTCTTATTCATTTTTTATTCTTATTCATTTTGTCTTATTCATTTTTTTAATTCTTATTCATTTTTTTTTTTTACCTGGATTCATGCAGGAACCTATTTGCACCTCGGGGCCGATGAGCAATATATTCATGAGGCTCTGTTAAATATTTATTTTGGTCAGGATCACATATTACACTTCTATAATAAAAATGAAATTACATTTAAATATTTTTTTGATGTGATGTTCAATTTTAAACCAAAAATTGAATAATTTTTAATGAGTTTGAGATAAGTTCAAATTTCTAAGCAGTTTTGCTCGATAATATTTTCTTCTACATATTTTCCTCTGTAGGAAGTTTTAAAAGCCAGCACTCAGAAACATGTATTAAGCTCTTTCATATTACTGGCCAACAAAAAAATATTGACACAGTGCTTAAAATGTTTTAACGATTTTTAACTAATTTAAGGACACTGATTCCAGAAATGCTGTCACTTTTATTCTATCTAGTTTTTCTGTTATGGTATACTCCCTCTGTAGGAAGCTGATAGCTACAATAAAACCAGGCGAATTGAAAAAACAATATTTTTATGTAACTTTAAGACAGATATTCATGAAATCACAATAAAATATTCACAATTAAAACTGGAAGTTGTAAAAGAATATTAAGCATAGACATCATCATCATCATCATCATCATCATCATCCTCCTCCTCCTCCTCCATAAATTGGCATTTTACTGACTTTCTAGAATGGGGGACTCCGGCATCATTGCACTTAATAGACCAACAGTAGTCTGCAAGCATGGTGGCATCCCAACGACCTTGATAGCGAACTTTCATGTTGTTGATGAAAGTGCTCTCCTTGCTCGTCACTTACATCACCTAAATTTTCTGAAAAACGGGCAAGATAGCTGTGCAAAAAATGTAACTTGATGCTCATATTTGCATCGAGTTGATGGAAACTTTTGAGTAATGTTTCAACAAACTTTTTGTAGTTGAGTGCCTTTATTTTTCCAAGAAGAAATTTTTTATGTTCCTAAAAGCTGTCCAGGCACTCAATTCTGCAGGATTCATAAAATTACAGAAATTTGCATCATTCATTAAATTTTGCTTTTCATTCATTAAATTCCAGCTTTTGATTTATCTGTGGTTAGGCCTGGAAATTTCATGCAAATATATTTGAAACCGTCGCCATCACAAACTGTTTTATGATGCCAAGCTTTATGTGAAGAGGAGGAAACATAATTTTGGAACGCTCCACAAAAAGAGGAACCAGAATATTAAGAAAGCCAGAAATCAGTTCACTGCACACAGGCCAATCTTTTTTTATTCAGTGGTCTGTTCTTGCTTTGCTATCCCACAAGCACAAGAAGCAAGGAAATTTTGTGTAGCCTAAGGAGAAACCCAACCATTTTTAAATTGACACAAATGATCCGTTGGTGCTGTCTGTATGAAATCTTTTCTAGAACAAATTTGATTTCATCATATTTTTCTTTGAGGATCGTTGAATGGCCAAGAGGAACTGATCTATATAAGTTGCCATTGTGAAGAAAAACACATTTTAAACTTTTTTTGGAATTGTCTATAAAAAGGCGCCAATCCTGAGATAATACTGTTTGACACCAAGCTGCTGCAGCAGGCTGGCAACATCCTTACAATATACTGCGTCATTTTCCTGAGTGAAATATGATAAGAATTCAATATGGTATTATCTATAGAAGGTTATGCGAGTTCTCAGCTGAAGTAGATTTTTTTCTTTGAGTCTTGAAGCTAAAAATCCAGAAGATTCTTTGGAAAGGTTGAGATCTCATCAGATCGTTAAGTTCTCCTTGAGAAAAAAAACTGTGGTAGTGAAGGAGGAGGAAAACTAACAGTAGTGAAACAGTGGTTTCACTACTGTCAGTGGACAAAACAGAAGCTTGGTCTTCTTCAGAACCAGGCAATTCCAATTTTGGCAAGCCTTTAAACACTGGAACAGTAATTTCATTGTATTATGGTATTGGCCAAATTGCAGACTTGAGGTTTGAATAAACTAACGAATTTCTGTTCCTCCTGTTGATTCCTTTCATTTCGACTGCACAGAAATAGCAGTCATTGAAATGGTTTTTTGGTTCATGCCAGACCACTGGAATACCAAAGCAGAGTTACTTTCTATCCTTTTTTTGTCCACTGCTGAAGATGCTCAACACATTGCTTGCATACAATATGGGTGCCTATGCCTTATCTTGATCAACTAGCGTTATTTTGAAATAAGCAATATAAGCACATTTCACAAATTTGCTGGTCCATTTCCTGTTGGATTGCAACGCATATTCCTCACAAATATAGCAAAACACATTTGGATTAATTAAACAACGTCGCCTAGGAGATGAGGTAGTCATACTTAATTTTTGCTCCAAAAATCTGCAAAGAAAGTAAAATAATGCAACTTAATTATTTGCTGTCTGACTTATGAGTTCCTAATATTAAGAGAATAAACCTTACTTTGACCCAGAAATCAACAAAAACATGCAACAATTTACCAACTACCTCATCGCATAGCAAATTTGACTTTTTTACTTTAAGGTTTGTGATGTCATAATCAATTAACATACATCACAATAACAACTTGTTATTATGAAGCTAGAATGTATATAGAAACATGCCTAATGTACTGTCGTCGCACGTACCTACATTTCACAGTTAGATAAACTATTTAAAAAAATAATGATTCTGAAGACTAATACATATTTATTTAAAGAGAAAAAGTAAAAACTGAAAGAGAAAAAATGACGGGTATGAGAAAATAAAAACAATAACAACTAACGAAGGTAGGAAAATGAAGGAATTAAAGAAGTCGAAAGACTGAATAAGCCCGTAAAGAAATGGAACCTGAAATGTCACGTTGCATGACAAAATCAACAAACACATTATCCAGGAAAGGAAATGAGTAAAACATACCGTTGATGCCGGGGATGGGAGCAGATAAAGAAAAAAGAGGTGTGGTGTGTCGCCAGTGGTTACAAAATGGAAGTAAAGACCAACCGGAAGAGGAAATTAGGAAGAATGTAACTTTGTAGTTAAGAGTAACTTAAAGGAAGATAAACAGAGAGGCAGAATTTTAAGGTAAAAAAAAAGGTATATAGTAGCACCTTCTGCACCAGAAAATGTGTTGGCAAGTGCATTCATCAAGTTTAGCAATGTGTGGATAGAGAAATTAAATAAATGTCGTGGAGTTTGCTAAAATTTTCTATGTATCAATTCACAGCAGAGGCACATATTGGAAAGTAACAAAAATAGTAAAAGCAGCCGTGAGAGACAAGAACATTTCATTTATTAATAATTTGTCTATGATGTAAAAGAGACATGTAATAATACATTGTTCACACACAAGAATGCACAAACTATTCCTGTAAAAAGATAAAATGTGTGAAAAACTAATAATAATGTTTTAATTTTCACATTTTTAGGTGAACAATTGTTGAGATAAATCTTTTTTGTACATAAAGTTGCCAATTTGAAAGAAAGAAGTGGACCTATGTGAAGAACACATACATAGTTATTCACAGAGATTGTATAAAACAATATATACAGCACGGTACCAAAAATGATATTCTCCTAAAAATATTATATATATACTAGACTACCCGTGACCCATTGGTTCAGTATGTTATATTAGCTATGGAATTTATGTATGAGCGTGACACTTGTGACGTAAAGAAAATAGTTTTTTTTTACATAACAGAAACATTTCTATGAACGTATATTAAAATGAAAAATCACGGACGGATCACTCAAACATAAAAAAAAAAAATCCTCCCTATTCGTGTAAAGTTACTTATTTTTCCAAATAATCGCTCAAAAATAAAAAATTAAACATGATTTTCCTACGAATCGAACGCCGACGAAAGTCATTTAGCAGCAAAAACGCACATGAACCTACCGATGAGAAATATAAGTATGAAAAATCCTTACTGGAATCCTTCAACCAAGTTACAGAAACTTAAAATCTAAAAAAAAATAATTAATAAAACCTGAAGCACAAAAATAAGACCTAAATAAATAAAATAAAATAAAACTAATATTGAAACAGATTAGTAAATGTGTCAACAAATTCACCGTTCTCACACAACTATTTTGTATCTAGAAATGTAAACAAAAAATAAAAAAAGAAGGAAGGAAGGAAAAGGGACGGATAGAGAGTAGTAGTAGTAATAGTAGTAGTAGTAGTAGTCTTGGCTTTACTACAATTGTTCTTATGTTTGTCAATGGGTTAAAGTTGTTTAGTTGTAAGAAAATAGCGACAGTATAGTCGTAATAAAGAATAGTTGCAAAACACCCCCACTCTTCCCATGTTAAATAATAATTTTGAAAGGTCAAAATCTGCAAAAGAAGCGATTTGTGTTTATTTGTTTACGTTATTATGGGTTAATGTTTATGCGCGCATGCGCACCCAGGTGTCGTAAACCGGAAAGTGGGTTACATCACTCGTTACAAGGTCATTTGAGTTTTATATATATATATATATATGACAACCATAATTATTTCTCTTACAGAGAAACTTGTTTCTTGACATGAGGTTGAAATGTGTAAATACACACACACACTCATATATATGCATATGTACACATTTATTCACACAGAAAGAGTTTGTAAAAGAGGGATAAACAAAACAAAAAGGGTGAAAAATCATAAAGTTGCTAAGGGAAAGGCTCTGTTAATCATCCCAACAAAATCAAAGTACATTTGTCGACAGGCTAAAACAATATTGACAGGGTAAACAGAGAGAGAGATATCCAATGAATCAAGTCAAGTACAAACAAATTTTGACTGACTTTGTTGTTACTATTCCATACTTTGTGATTAGGAAGAATTGTATGTGTGTCATTCATGCATGTTTTATTATCCTGTCTTTATAATTTGTTGTAAAATATTGATGAATGAAATTTCTTTGTTCCTACAATTTTTTAATTAGCTTGTGCTTTCTAATATGTTTAACAGCAGTGAAATAATAAACAACGTTTTGAAAATCATTACATGTGTTCAAATAATTCATTTAAATATGCTAATCTTGATAAAATAGAATAGCACATATTCTTATTATTACATAAAAAATAAAGCAGCAAATGTTTAATTCAAATTTAATTAAGTTTATTTTGAATCAAATTTCATTAAATCAATTTTAAATCAAATTTGATCAAATCAATTTGCTTTTTATAATTTTCATTAAACAGAAAATAAAAGAATTCTGTAAAATATGAGGTGCCTTCAATAGAAGGCACCTCATATTTTACAGAATTCTTTTTTCCAGACTTTTTCGTATGGCACTTTTATTGATAGTACACACATGAAACTCTATTTTCCTTCAAAGTAATTTCCTCTGGCTGCAATGCACTTCTTGTAATGTTTCAATAACTTCTGGGAGACCTCATGAAAGTCCTCTTGTGTAAGCGTGTCAATGGCCCTCGTCAGAGCCTCTTTCATATTCTTAATTATCTCATAATAACAGCCTTTAACGTTTTCCTTGAGCTTAGGGAATAACCAAAAGTCACAAGGAGCAAGGGAGGGTGTCTTGATGCCCATCTTGGTCAAATAGTTTGTGACAAAAATGGAGTTGTGGGCTGGTGCATTGTTCTAGTGAAAATGCCACTGACCCGATTTGAAGAGTGGTGGCCTCTTCCGATGCAAATAATTTGGTGTACAGTTCCTATACTGGCATCAAACTCTGCACTTATTGTCTCTATAGACACACGACAGTCCTTATCCATGAAATTCTTTATTTGGCCAATCAACCCTGGTGTTTTGACTTCCTTACACTTCCACACCTCTCATCATTTTTCACAGACTCTCTGGCTTCCTTGAATCTCTTATGCCACCAGAAAATTGATGCTTCATTCATGAAAGATGGTCCAAAAGCAGTTTGAAACATTCCATACGTTTTGTGGGAATTTTTCCAAGTTTAAAACAGAATTTTATTGCATATCGTTCTTCTAAAGTGTCCTCACATCCAGATTGCATTTTTGAAATTCACCAGCTGTGACAATCAGGCTTTAGTATGGTGTATTCTAATTACTGCTGTAATTGTTCAGTTGAACCTGGAATCATAAAAATTGCCGAGTCATCTCATAAGATGTAATGCAATAACATACTAAATTTTCAAGATTCTATCACAATTTCAAATGCCTGTACAAAAAATTTGAAATCTTATTGAAGGCACCTAGTATATCAAATTATCATTTCAACATATAAAAATTAAATTTAATTCATTAAAAATCAAAAACAAATTCATTTTTTTCAATCAAAAATGTAGAAATTATTAATCCTTACCTTGCCAATTGATCAATCATGACAGTTTCAATAAGTTTTTCTTTCTTTTTCGTGTTTTCTGATTCTTCCTGAAAAATAACAAAAAGAAAAAGTTTAACAATTAACATTTTTTTTCCATTTGGTAACATAAAATTAATATATATTTCTTTTCATCTTGTTTTTAAACTCAATCTGAATAGTCACTGTTCATTAAAAAGAATTACCATAATTTAGGCACATGAGATGAAAAAAAAATCTTTTCTTAGTATATTGTTTGTAGTCTGTCTAAGCAACACTAATCTAAATCAACATATCAGTGTGGCAGCCTCCCGTGCTCAGGTCAGCAACTGACCTCTAACCTCATCGGAAACTGTGGCTTGTGATCGTCAACCAGGAGAGCTTCACAATGTTCTTTGCATCTCTGTGTTAATTTCTGCTGAAAAGCAAAAGCAAAGCTTGCATGCACGCTGAGAAAGAAGACCGACACCCAGGGTTCGAGCTACGAAAAGTTAATTTAACAAAAGTTACAGATTTTTTTACATATGTACATCATTCAGTTCACCAAAACATTTTACGTCTCCAAAATCTATTCTTCCACTGAAGAGGGGTCGGACGGTTTTTGTGAGCTTATTTCTTTCTGGAAAATCAGCCTCAATCTGCTCCCAACCATCTGGCGCTTGTTTAAATATTCGGTATGGCAATTTGCCAGATCAACCAAAATCCAACACGTCAAGAGGGAAATCCCTCAGCCATTTTGCATGTGTGCAATTCAGCAAACCGTCCGCAATTCTGAAAATCTGAGACCAAAAATGAAACCCTTTTCACACGACCTAAAGGGATCAAAACCTTTCATTCAGAAAGCCATTGTCTGAACAGGTGTTCTTCAAGCCAGCATAGGTCTGGCTTCCACATTATTCTGACATTTCCGGTCCCTTCATTTGCAAACAATAAAAATTATGTCTGTTTTTCCCAAGTACAAGTAAATCAGGGCACCCGCCACTGTCCGGGATTCATTTAAGTTCAACAAACAATCTTAGCATATTTACCCGGCCTTCCTCAGGATTTAGGGGGGTCTCAACCTCCCTAATGGGGAGCAACATCACTCCCTCAAGACGGTGACGTCACCCCCCCTAGACATATTGCTTCATACAGAACCAATAGGTCTAAGCCCAACACACTATTCCGCCCTTCTCACTGCTCACCACCAGGTTTCTTGTGCCCCCTTTCTCTATCGTTGGTTTACCTGTCAAGAAAAGACAGCATGCACATAGTCCGACAGTCACCCTCCAACGAGGGTTCTTCCCCTTTTTTTTTTTCATACAAAAGTTCATAAGAACGTCATTACAAAGAATTAGAAAGAATATCAAAAAGTTCATTAAAAGTAATAAAATCTAGAGTCCACAGTCTTATTCAGGGTAATTAAGTCTCCTTTTCTTTTTCATCATGAAAGTTTTTGTTTGTTCTTTTTTTCACAATTTAAATTTACAATGATAACACAAAAAAAATTCAACATTTATAAATGTCACTCACAAGTTTTTTTTTTTCCAGTTCATAAATCCTGTATTTTTTAATTATCAACTTATTTAAAATTGTAATGTTTTTTTTTCAAAACTTATAAGAGTTATCTCCCCTGTTTAAAAAAGAATTTTTTTTTTTTTTTTTTTTTAAATAATACTCAGATTTTCCCGTCAAGGGTTTACAAGAGTTATTTTCTCATCATTTTTTTTTTTTTCAGTTTCAGTCACAATTTATAAGATTTTTTTTTTTTATTAACATCACAGTCTCTTAATAGAAGGTATACACCCCTAATCAGGGTACTTAAGCACCTGCTTTTTATTGAGCGAGGGGAGGTTTCTCCCACCTTATAACCAGTCACAGTTGAGATTTCATCTTATAATTCACAGTTCAGCACCTTATAAGAAATTTGTTGAACTGAGGACTTCTTCTCATCTCATTCAAATTACCGTTGGGATTTTTTTTTGGCAATTCTCAGCTCAGCATCCTACAAGAATTTTGATAAAACAAAAGAAAAGAAAAGAAAGAGAAGAAAAAAAAAAAAATATATATATATATATATATATATATATATATATATATATATATATATTCAAGTCATCTTTTAGTGCTTCTGGATCTCAGCGTTGGGAAGGTTCAGCACGCACGATTGATCTCTCTTGAGTCAGCACCATGAATCTGCATTCTCCTCCGGAATTATAGGCGGGTTGGACCAGAGTTTCTCTTGCTATCCACACAACCAGTCTCGAGATGCTTGTCGCCTCATTTCCCCATCACATTCGTTCTTTTTACACACGATATGATCGCAGGAAACAACACATACCATCATCACCAGCAGCATGCATATCATTCATAGTACGCTTACTCCCCCCCTATTCTCGTACACCACACCTATGAATGAACACAGGACCTTTGAGGGACGGAGGCATCACCATTGGGGTCAGGTCACCCCCGGCCGGATCAAAAACCGAGAGCCACCCAACAATCATTACAATGGCACATGGCCCGTTCCACTGTCAGCCCTTTTACTGTTCTTAACACTCCCCCCAAATTAATTAATGCTAAAATGCATAATGTTTAACGGCCTTGCAAGCCGTAGGGTCAGTTAATGCCCCGATATCTCGCAAGAAATTCTGTTCTTGACTAATGTTTTCAGGTGCGAACACCATGCGCACAATTTACTCACAATGAAAAGTCCATCTAAAAACAAATATGAATCACTTTCGAGCTAAATTTGGGTGCAGTACAATTAGTTTATTACCTCTGCTCAGTGATACTGATAATTATTTTCAATTAATCCCACTCAATTAGCGGCTTCTTGACACTTATTTCTCAATTAAGAAATCCTTCCTGACTGAGGTAAAATTCTATTTTCTTCTCAAAAGTTAATTTAATCGCTGAAATTAATGCCCTCAATTATTCTCAACTGAATTCAACTAAAATCTGTTGAATTTCATGAGAAATTTTTCCAGACCGAGGAAAAAAATAAAAATAATAATTTTCCCTAAAAAACTATTCAATTCTCAAAATTAATATCTCTACAAAACCTGTTAAAATAATATTCGCATCATTTTTTTTTTTTCAGTTTTTCTTTCAATTAAATTTAATCACCGGAATTCTCCCTTCACAATTTATATGTAATTTAATCAAAATCATTATCATCAGAGCCAACTCGTTCTTGATTTTTGTTCAATTATTATTACATATATCTATTTTTTTTTTTAAATTAGATTGACTCGTCACAACTTAATATTCATAATTTCACAATTAGGAATGATTGTTCCATACTCTATAAAAAAAACGAAGTCGATTCAACTCATATTCCAAATAAGATGTCAACAGTTCTCTCCCCTTTTCCATCAATTTTATCACCCTATATCCATGAGCGAGCAGCATTTCGCCTCATTGGGTTATTATCCAAGTTAATTTAGGGGTCAAAAGTTTCCCTCTCGTTCTCTCTCTCTCTCTCTCTGGCCGTGGCTCCCCTCAGCCTGTCCTTTAGGGGCATTTCCCTTGGAAGCAGTGCCCCGCTGGTCCCCTCCGTTCGCTGCGACAGCCGTTCTTTTAATAAGGATAGGGAATTTGATCCTCCTCCTTCCAAGAACCGTCGGTATCTTCCGGGGCTTCACTGTCCGCATTCAACACCTCCCCTGGGTCATCTCCAATGCCGACGCTTTCTGTGGTTCTCGGATCGGAAATCGGCTCAGACTGGCACCGACTTCCTACCGCCTGGGGTTCCTGAGAGACTGGTGTCGCCGCCTTATTACCCCGGTTTCTAAGCGTCCTAATAACATCTACGTTGAGCTGAACGGACATCGCCTCTTCATCGGAGGTTTCTGTTTCCTGGGGTGCAATTAAGGTAGCCTTACGTGGGTGTCTCCCCGATTTTTGAGGAACGAGTTTTATATCACATTCCAATTTTGCCAGCTGAAGGTCATTGGCATGTACTCTTTTTATCTTTCCAGCAACCTGGTCCTAGATTATAAAGGAAAGAGGACCGGTCTGCTCTACTATTCGGTAGTAAGGAGTTCAAGGTTTATCTAGCTTCCCTTCTCGAGCTTGCACGTTGTAGTAAATGGGATCTCCCACCTTGAACTCCACCTCCCTTCTATCTTTATTCACTCAAGCGTTCCATTTCTTTTGTGCTCGTTTAATACGGTCTCTGGCCCGACGGACAAATCTATTATCTTGCTGTTCCAACAATAACTCGTGATGTTCCTCCCCCCCAATACTTCCTACACGGCTTCAAGAGATTATCAATCAGGAAAATCACATCCCTCCCAAACACCAACTCAAATAGTGAAAATTCCGAGGTTTCATTCATCGTGAACCTCACTGCTGCTAAGGCTTGTGTGAGGAACCGATCCCATTCCACTGGATTATCAGTGACAAGTTTACTCAGGATATCCACCAGTGTCTTGTAAAATCGCCCGACCTTGGAGTTACTCTGGAGGTGGTAAGGGGAGGCCAACACATGTACCTCCTTCATAATCTTATTCACATTCTCTGCGCCATTGTCGGTGACTAATTGCTCTGGGGACCCATACCTCGGATAGATCTTCCCCAGGATTATACCGGCCACTGACTGGGCAGTCTTATCTGGCACCACGTAAGCCTCTGGCCAGTTAGTGAGCCAGTCCACTATGCTCACAATATATTGATTACCACGCTCTGTCAGAGGGTAGAGTCCAGAGATGTCCAGACTCACTTTCTGGAAAGGATACTGCGGAACATTTGTTTCTGACAGTGGAACAAGCGGTTGATATCTACTGCGAGTCTGATATTTTACACATCTGTTCACCCATTCCACAACATCCCTGCCAATAATAGTTTCTAAATATTAACTGATAAGTTTTTTTGATCCCTAAGTGTCCTGCCCTCTCAGGATTTCTCTCTGGAGTTGGGATGGTACTACCATTTTTAATCCCATTTCTCTGTCCCGACCAGCAATATAATACAGCTGGTCATGGTAGAGGGTGTATTTTTGGGTTCGACCTTCCACCACCCGGGCTCTTAGCCCCGCTAATTCTTTAACTTTTTGACCTGCCTCGATCATTTCGACCCAATGTTCAACTTCGATTACATCTGTTTAACTCCAGTCATATCTTTCCTTTACAGTGTGGGAATTAATCGCTCCTACCTGGAAAGCCCTGTTATCCACCGCCAGTTCCAATCAGATGACTTCGGATTCCAGCGCAGCTGGAATCCGGGACAGAAGATCTTGCAAATATTCGATTCGGCACTGATAGACGAACAACTTGAGTGACCACTACTGGATCTTCTTGTTCATCCAATCTGCCTCAAATAGATATTTCAATGGTTTGTGATCAGTTTTCACCACAAATTCAGTCCCACTCAGATAATAGTTTAGCTTTTGTACCACGTATACAATCGCAAATGCATCCTTCTCAATCACTGGCCACCTCTGTTGGGTTTCGGATAGCTTATGCAACAGGAAATATATGGGAATTTCCTCTGGTATGCCAGGCATGGGGCCTTCCTTCTCAGGACATGGTTGGGTCAATACTGCCCCTATACATGTGACACTCGTGTCCGTATACAGAACCATAAGCTTACTTAGGTCTGGATACACCAGCAACGGTATAGCAGTCAGCTGCTCTTTCAGGGCGTCAAAAGCCCTCTGACATTCCGGGGTCCATTTATAATGGGCATGCTTTTTCGTTAACGCTATTATGGGAATGGCCAATCGACTAAACGCAGGTTTAAATCGGCAATAATAGCATTCCAATGAACCCTCACACTTGTCGCACGATCTTCGGCTCGGTAGAGACCTAATGACTTCCACCTTGTCTATGCTCGGTCTTATTCCAGCCTCATTAATCACAAATCCCAAATACTTGGTTTCTTTCTTAAGAAACTGACACTTGAGCAATTTTATTTTCAGTTGATGTTGCCGCAACCTCTCAATTACTTCTGTCAAATACCTGAAAGTGCTCCTCAAGCGTTCGTGAGAAGATTAGAATATCATCCAAGTATGCCACCGCAAACCCCTCCAACCCCGTAAAACTATCGACATCAATTGTGAGAAGACCCCTGGTGCATTACAGAGGCAAAACGGCAAAACTCTGGAGTTAAATACTCCCGCATGACATGCAGAAGCCGCTTTCTCTTGATCAGTTTTTCCATACCTACCAACATAATAGATGTACTGAGACTAAAGCTGCTTTCTGGACTGCCAGCAACCACTGTAAAAGAGTAATAAAACATGCAAGAGAGCTATATGCTCAGTCTGTTAAATCCAAAGTAGCTGAGCAGTGGTTTGGTTCCCGCCAATTCTGGCAAATAGTAAACGGGATCTTGAACAGAAGCGTATGTTCTATCATCAATGGACCTGAGGTCATCTCGTCAGCATCAGACAAGGCCAGACTATTTGCCAAGAACTTTGCAGCTAATTCTACCCTATGCGACAATGGCCATCAACTCCCTGTATTTCCTCCTATAACAGACAACACGCTATGCAACATACAAAATCTGTGCGTGATGTCACCAAGCTAATCAAGAACCTTGATTCCAGTAAAGCAACTGGCCCTGACGGCATTCCAGTTATAGTGCTGAAAAAGCTCCAACCAGAACTTGCCCCTATACTTACAAAACAGTTTAAGAGTTGCCTTAAGGAGAAGTGCTTTCCAACACTCTGGAAAACCTCATCAGTATGCCCTGTATTTAAGAATTCAGGTGAAAAGTCATCTCCCTCTCAGTACAAACCAATAAGTCTCCTGTGCGTCATGAGTAAATTGTTGGAATCCATATTAAATAAAGAAGTAGTCAACCACCTCAATAAAAACAACCTTCTTAGTGACATGCAATATGGTTTCCGCTCTGCAAGATCTACAGCAGATGTGCTAACGGTTATATCACATAGGATTAGTGAATCTCTTGACAAAGGTTTCTTTTCCAGGGCAATTGCTCTTGACATATCAAAGGCCTTTGATAAGGTATGGCATAAGGGCCTACTTCACAAGATTTCCAGCTATGGTATAACTGGAAATGTTTTCTCAATCATTAAATCATTTCTCTCTGATAGGTTCATAAGAGTAGTGGTTGATGGGCAGAAATCAGAGGCCCACAGTATTAATGCTGGAGTCCCCCAGGGGTCCATTCTGGGCCCAACTCTCTTCCTGATCTACATCAATGATCTCCCAAAACGCATACTTAAATGATTTGTTGACATCTATGCTGATGACAACCATCTATGGCAACACATCATTGGCCGTAAATGACAAAGTTCTCTCTAATTCTCTCTCCTCTGATCTTGAGCGCGTGGTACAATGGGGGAAGAGGTGGCTGGTCACTTTTAATGCATCCAAAACCAAGCTTCTATCTTTACATCATCAACACTCTGATCCCCATCTGGCATCAATTGAAATGGATGGCTCTCGTCTTGGGGAGGCTCCATGTTTTGACAAGCTTCTGGGTTTGACCTTTACTCCTGATCTGTAATGGAACACGTACATCAAATCTGTTGCCAGGGACACTGGGAAAATGGTGGGATCCTTCTACCGCTTCAGACGATATCTCACTACTGATGCAATTCTCTATCTGTATAAAAGCCAAGTACATCCAAGGATGGAGTACTGCTGCCACATCTGGGCAGGAGCTGCTAAAAATAGCCTATCCTGCCTTGACAGAGTACAAAATAGACTTCGTGGTTTGGTGGGGGATGCCCTTTTCTCTTCCCTGCAGCCTCTCTCCCACAGAAGAGACATTCCGAGCCTGTCTTTGTTTTATCGTTATTTTCATGCCAAGTGCTCGTCTGAGCTCCAATCTCTCGTCCCCCTCGCCAATCTTTCACAAGAAACACCCGTCTGGCTGAAACTACTGTTAATAATTTTCCCCACTCTTTATCTGTGCCTAAATCCAAACGTAGATTCCATGATCAGAGCTTCTTTCTCAGAAGTGCACGATTGTGGAACTCTCTTCCGTTCGCCTGTTTCCCACCTGACTACAACTTGGATGTCTACAAATCCAACAGAAACAAATTCCTGACAAACCGCACCCTTAAGTAAGACACTCTATCAAATCTCCGATACTAATGATTACTACAATCTTATTGATTACTGTACATGCAATAACCCTTATCCCTTAGTGGCCTCCGGGCCTTGATAACTGGTGACCCCATGTAAAAAAAAAAAAAAAAATCCTCCCCATCAAGGGCTACTTGCCAGTAACCCAATTTTAAGTCTAGGGTGGTAAAACATCTTGCTCTACCCAACAAAGCCAGTATGTCGTCTATTAGGGGCAGAGGCACCACTAAGGGTTTGGTAAATCTGTGTCCGCTGTCCTTCTTCTCCACGATCACCACGGGGAAACTCCACGGTGAGGTGGAGTGTTCAATTATTCCTGCCTCCAACATCTCAGACACCGCCTCCTCTACAATTTTTCTTTTATGAATCGGGGTTCGGTAGGGTTTCAATCTTACAGGGGGGGGTCTCCTGTATCAATCCTCATCGTTACTGTGTTTGTACATCCCAACTCCCGATTGCTAGAAGTCATAATATCTCGTGCTCAGGTCAGCAACTGACCTCTAACCTCATCGGAAACTATGGCTCATGATTGTCAGCTGGGAGAGCTTCACAATGTTCTTTGCATCTCTGTGTTAATTTCTGCTGAAAAGCAAAAGCAAAGCTTGCATGCACGCTGAGAAAGAAGATCGACACTCAGGGTTCGAGCTACGAAAAGTTAATTTAACAAAAGTTACAGATTTTTTTACATATGGACATCATTCAGTTCACCAAAACATTTTACGTCTCAAAAATCTATTCTTCGTCCACTGGATGGCGGTCATGATGTAGAGGGGGGGGGCGGACAGTTTTTGTGAGCTTATTTCTTTCTGAAAAATCAGCCTCAATCTGCTCCCAACCATCTGGGCACTTGTTTAATTATTCAGGGACGGGGTGGGTAAGGCAATTTGCCAGACCAACACATCAAGAGGGGAAACCTCAACCATTTTGCATGTGTGCAATTCAGCAAACCGTCTGCAATTCTGAAAATCTGAGATCAAAAATGAAACCCTTTTCACACGACCTCCACGAGTCAAAACCTGTCATTCAGAAAGCCAGCATAGGTCTCCACATTATTCTGACATTTCCGGTCCCTTCATTTGCAAACAATAAAATTATGTTTTTCCCAAGTACAAGTACATCAGGTCACCTGCCACTGTCCGGGATTCATTTACTTTCAACAGACAATCTCAGCATACTTACCCGGCCCCCCTCAGGTGTTTGGGGGAGGGGTCTCAACCTCCCCAATGGGAAGCAACATCGCTCCCTCAAGACGGTGATGTCACATTATATCCAACAAGATATGATTAACAAACTCTAAACATGATGGTCGATGCAACTAAGATTGCATGCCATGAGCAGCAGCTTAACGTCCACCGCTTCATCATCGTGGTAGGTGTGATGGCAACATGATAATGTCAGAACTACTTGACTAAAAGATCTCTAATGAAAATCCAGGATCCAATGTCTTCTGCCTCTCATCTATGGCAAGCAAAGCCATGTCGAGCATCAAATTGCAAATCCATGGAGGATAACAACGTTGCTTTTTTTCAAGGTAAAACCTTCTCCGACTTCATCTAAAATCACTGAGCAAAATCCGATACTTTTGCATAAAAAATAGTTACAGTCAAAGTTTTCTTTCTAAAATTCAAATAAAAATTATTTTTATCATAATTTTTAATTGTAAATTTTTTTGCTGGATATATAAATTATTTCGCTGAATATATAAATTTTTTTGCTGAATATATAAATTATTTTGCTGAATATATAATTGTTTTGCTGAATATATAAATTATTTTGCTGAATATATATGTTTTTTGCTGAATATATAGATTATTTTGCTGAATATGTCATTTTTTTGCTGAATATATAATTTTTTTGCTGAATATATAAATTATTTTGCTGAATATATAAATTATTTTGCTGAATATATAAATTATTTTACTGAATATATAATTTTTTTGCTGAATATATAAATTATTTTGCTGAATATCTAAATTTGCTAATTTGCTGTATACTATTATTTGATACATATAGTTGTCACAATGTTAATGCTCAAACAGCCTGAATTATCTCCTCTTTGGAGAAATTATTTTCCAGGCCAGAGTTATTCTTATCCTCATCATTATAGAGACTCTCATGCAAACACATGGTTAAGAAATAAGACCAGAATTCTTCCTCATTTGTTTTGGCCACACCTTTCACATTTTTGCAGTGTGTTTAGCATATACATTCTTTACTTCCTTATGAATCTTGTAATATTATGATGTATTTACTTGTATGTTTAATCTATGTATACATGTCTTCATAATGGTCTTTATAGGTTGTTGTAGGCAAACTATTAATAAATGATAAGTATTTGTTCACACCAGTATTTTTACCACGTTTTATTTTCTACATGCATACGTATGTAATACATGGCAATTCTTAACAACACCCAACATGCACAACAAATTCATTTAAATTCTTGACCCACATGTTGCTGTTCTTGATGAAATCGAATATCAAAGTCAAAAATAGAATACTTACCACATCGAGTTTCCTCTCAGTAAAAGAAGGAAATAATGACTTCAGTTGAGTAAAACTCTGTTCCAATATGGTGTCGTCTTCATCTTTGTTCACTTTTTTGCTGTTTTTCTCTTCTTGTGGATTTGTTATAGCATCTTTCTTTGGATTCTGTTCAAATCGAAGCGAATAGACAGCATCAATAATCAAAACAAAAAAACAATAAATAAAAAAACAATAAAGTCATTAAAACAATAAAAAACAATCTCATTGGAACAAGATCAATCAATTTTTTTTTTAGTACTGAATGGTTGTAAGAGAAGACAAGAGAAATAGATAACAAAGAGAGAGATGGGTTAGTTGTTTAATTAATTACAATTTATGCTAATTATAAGGTGTGTGTGTGGGGGGGGGTTTATTTAACTAATGAGCAGATCATTGTATATTTTGGATGTATATTCTTAGCAACACGGTGAGTAATATTAGCACATTATTTTTTTTTTTGTGTGTGTACATTTTAAGGCTGCATTTATAGTGTTTTTTGTGTACATTTTAAGGCTGCATTTATAGAAAGATTTTATTTATGAATTTTGGAATATATGTTCTGGGCAACTTGATAAGTAACATGCATGTATTACTTTTTGTTTTTTGCAAACTTTACTATTTAAGGGGTGTGACCATTCAAACTCAAAATCACTCTCAAAATCATTTTTTAAAAATTCAGATACAAAATTTTCTATTGCCCTAAATTAAATTTTGATTAAATATTTTTAAAAGGAATATTGAGTACAACCAGGTGAGTAACATTGTTTAGTATTTTTGTAAATTTACGATTTGGGAGAGTGCCACTGAAACCATATTGTACTCCTTAAGGAAAGAAAAACACATTTAAACTTAAAGCTAATGCTATATGCATTGCTTATGCCCATCCATAGATGGGCATTTTGCTAGTAATATATATATATATATATATATATATATATATATATATATATATATATATATATAAGGCAAAATGTGTGTGATCATTTTATGTATGTTTCGCAGAGGCTTTCCAGGTGGTTATTATCACTTAGAAGTGTTTATATACCTATCTAGGATTTGGAAACGAGTGTCGGGTCTAGATTTATTTACATCGACTTTTATAAAAATCGCGCTATTTCTCTGTCGCCTGTTTGTCCTGCTTTTTAGTATAAATAAAGTGAAACTAAATTCAAACGGTCCGTGTTCTCGGCTTTCTTTTGGCCAAGATCAAACTGTAGTAGGATTAGACTCCAACCAGAGTACCTCAACAAAAGGAGAACCAATGTGACCGTGCTGAATGTCCCGGTCTTCATGGGCGCCCGGCAGGTCGGGGCAATACTAAGCCAGTACGGAGACGTGGAATCCGTCACGCCAGTCCGCGGTCAACGGAATGTGATGACCGGAGACCATAAGGTCAAGATGGTCCTGGACAAAGCTGAATTCTACAAAATCCCTACGATGATGAAATTCGACGAGTGGACGATGACCATCATTGCGGAGGGCAGGAGGCCCCAATGTTGGCACTGCCAAAAACAAGGGGACATGGCTAAGGAATGCCCTAAAAGACAGCCCCTTCCAAATCACAAGGGATGGCCTCTACCAAAGAACCAACCCAAACCCTGGCTGCAGGCCCATCAACAACTTCCACTACAGCTGAACTGGGACAAGCAGCAGAGGCTGGTTGGTCGACAGTCACCAAGAAGGGCAGACGCCCCAAAGCCATGCCCAAGCAAACAGTAACCCAAGACCAGCCAGAGCACACTCCAATGAACATCCTGGCACCCTCTTCCTCGAACAAGAGGAAACTTCAAGACTCGGAGGAAGAGAACGCGTCGGAAGAAGAGACAGCAGCATCAGCAGTGGCGGTAACAATAGACGCTGTAGAGACGGCAGAGAAGAAGACGAAGAGGAGAAAGAGTAGGAAGGCAAAAGGAAGCACCCCCACCTCTAAAGACAAGGTTTCATATGCCGAGGCTGATCTCCCTTCAACCCCAACCCCCAAACAGCCAGAGCAACAACCCCCCCTACATCCACAAACCCCCAAGAACTCTAGCACGCAACCCATCCCCAGAAAGATCAAATAACGCCCCCAAAAAAGAAACACCCCTACACCCGACACACCAACCCCCACTTCCTCCACCCCCATTACTCCTCCTCCCACCACCAACCCCAATCACAACAGTCCATACGGAGCGGACATAAAGACCCTCCATCCTTCCAGGAGGAAGGATATGTGAAACGGGCCGTCTGCCAACTATACCTGAGCACAAAAGCCAGCAGAAGGTCCGCTACAACCAATTTAAGGACTTTATATACGTCGGGGCGATAATGTCACCAACCCAACCAAGTTCCAAAACGCTCCCTTGTTGACCACATTTGTTAGGGTCAACAAGGATTCCAGGACAGAGGCTCTCTGGGTCATGATAGATGCCGCGAAAGATGCAATCCCAGGCCAGCAGCTGGTGGACACGGAGCATCCTTCGCTGAACAATTTATTTTTCAAATGTGAGGGCAGAGTCCATCCACCCCCTCCTTTTACAAGGCACTCAAATTAACCTTTCCCCTGGACGTGGGAGGTGTGGCCAAGAATGGATCACCCTCAGCTGACTTATTGACCGGAAGCTTTGGACAAGCCTGCCACGTCCTCACCCCGAGGATTTCAGGCCCGTGTGTGACACTGAATAATGTAGGTGACCATCGCTTTAAACTTGGCTACTTATAATGTGAGGGGCCTCAGATGTCGAAGCAAGGCTGTGCGCGTGCTGAGAGATCTGGTGTCCCTCGAGGTAGATATTGCCGCTATACAGGAGACCCACTTTATGTGTGATGGGATTGTCAGGTCCTGGTGAGCGACTACGATGTTTACTCAACATATGGCAATAGCTATAGCCGTGGAATCTCCTTGCTAGTAAATCGCACCCTATCAGCATCGGTGAATGTTGTTCATGCAGACAGGGACGGGCGGGCGATTGTCGTCGATGTTGCCATTAATAGCAGTCTGTTTTGGATAGTCGCAGTTTATGCGCCTAATTCCACTGTGAAGAGGGCTTCCTTCTTTCGACGGGTGGATGGCTTTATAGATAATCCGGAGAGAGTAGTTTTAATGGGTGATTGGAATGCCATCCTTGATCCCAAGATAGATAAAGTCGGGGGGTCAGTGTGGTGTGACAGCAGTCTGTCTGACCTGATGGCTTCGTGCGACCTGGTCGATAGATTTCGCCTGGATCACCCGGGGCGGGAGATGTGAGCATGGCATCCTAATGCGCCTTCCCATCCAAGTACTTACTTAGATCAGAAGTTAGTTAGAAGAGGCGATGTAGATTTCCTATCTTGCCCCACATTCCACTTTTTAGGACACTCAGACCACAAACAGTTATGGCCCGTCTGAACTTGAGCTCTAGGCCTAAATTGGCCGGATACTGGAAGTTCAAAAGCACCTTGTTGGAGCTGGAGGACTACCGGTTGAAGGTTACAGAGATAATCCAACGGGCATTAGTGGGGGTGGTTACTGGGAGTAAGTGATGGGTTAGTCTCAAGGCTAAGATTAGACGCTTCTCAGTCCAGTACAGCTAACGCCTCATGCTAGATAAGGCCAAGAAGCGTATAGAGAATAGGCTGACCTGGGTGGTGGTGTGAGGGAACCCCCTAGAGATAGTGGTGGTGGGAGGGGACCCCCTAGAGATAGCACTAGCTAAACAAGCCCTCAACTGCTTGGCTAACAAGCGGTACGAGGGCCAGATAGTTAGGGCTAGGCTAATGAAAGTCTCGAACGAGGCTATTAATGTAGATGCTGTTGAGCATAAGGCTGTTCTAAGGCATGGCTCGGACAAGTACATGCGAAAAGTAAACGACCTGGAAGGGCACATTCTCGTGTCGACGCGGGAGATTTGCGAGGGGTTTTGAGAGCATCTATCGGAGTGCTTCACACAACTACCCAGACTCAGAGTTGAAGAGTTTGGCAGCTATTTAGCCGACTCGCCCCACCTCATGGCGGCTCGAGCGGCTAGCTGTGATGGTCTTGTCGCGGAACATGAAATCATTACTGCGTTGAAGCAGGTCAGCTGCAACAAGTCCCTGGGGCTACCCTACGAATTCTACTTGAGGCTGTCGCCCATGTTGGTCCCTATTCTGAAGGATATGTTCAACCATTGGTTTGTTCAGAGCTCCATCCCTGGGCAGGTGACCAAGGGAGTGATCACATTGCTGAGGAAAGTTCAACGGCATAGTGGGGAAGAAGATTTAGATGATTTCAGGCCCTTGACTCTGCTAAACACAGAGTTAAAAATTTCGGCTAAGGTTCTTGCGAATCGGTTGCAGGTTAGTAATTGTCTGTATTTTTGAGATGAGGTGTTTTCATTAATTGAGATTGTCGGACTGACTTCCTCATCTTGGTTGTTATTGTCACAACGTTTCGGCCGTTTTGCCTTCCGGCCTTTGTCAGGTGTTTTGTATCGAACTGGGGAACCGTTTGTTAGGAGTCTTGAACCCAACCCTTTATTATTATTACGGGGGTACCGTGTTCGGACTCCAGCTTGGGACATAGTTGCTGATTCTCTGTTTTTGAGTGTTACTTTTTCACTGCCTTCGTTCAGGATTGAACCTAGCACCTTTGGGTAACTGTAAACTATGATACAACGTCTAGGACTACTCGGCGAAATATCACAATTCTTAGTTGGTTTTTGTTAATCTTAAACCTATGTTGTTATTCAAGGTTTTCTCTCTCTATCAGAGGTGTCCAAATTGCATTCAGCTCTATGCTTGGTTTGCTCAGTAGGTTGTTATGTCCGAGCATGTGAGCTGTTTCTTTAAGTTTTCTCACTTTCCAGTGGGTCTCTCTGTTTATTATTTTTACTTCATCCCATGGGGGCGATGGTCCCCCCTCTCCATCCAGACATGGTCGGCTATACCTGATTTTTCCGTCTCCCCTTTAGTTATCGCTTTTCGGTGTTCTTCCACCCTTACTTTAAGGGGGCGGCATGTTTCACCCTTGTAAAACTTTCTGCACCTGCATGGGATGGAGTATGTTCTCCTCCATGCGGGGCTTCACTCGTACCAGGTGTCGTCTGAGTGTTGACTCGCTCTTGAATACCGTCCTAATGTTGTAGGGGGCACATATTCTCTGAATCTTTTCGGAGATGCCTCGTATGTATGGTAGGCAGACTGTTGGAGGATTTTGGGTTTCATTCTCCTCTCTTATACTATTAACACGTCTGGTGGATAGTATGCTATCGGGGTAGTTGTTACGATGGAGGGTATTCTTCAACCTGACCATTTCTTGGTGATATGTAATGGTGTCGCTACTTATTATCTCTGCTCGATGTTGTAAGCAGCGTGCGATTCCATGTTTGATACTGTATGGGTGATGGGAGTTGAAGTTTAGGTATTGTCCAGTGAAGGTAGGCTTGCGATATACGGATCTCTTAAACCCATGCTCTGTGCGTGATATGAGTATATCAAGGAAGGCCAGTTGGTTATCTTTTTCTTTCTCCATTGTGAACTGTATCGATGGTCTTATTGAGTTCACATGGTCTAGGAGAGCCTGGATGTCTTCCTGATGGGGCCAGAGTATGAAGGTGTCATCAACATATCAGCCACATGGTGGGCTTTAAGGGAGCTGAACCTAAGGCCATGTCTTCGAAGTATTCCATATATATGTTCGCCATCACTGGTGATAATGGTGAGCCCATAGCTAGCCCCTCCTCTTGTCGATATAGGTCAGTACCCATTCTGAAGTAGGTTGTTTCTATGCAGAATGTCAGCATTTCCATTAAGTTTGGCAATGGTACACATGTGCGCTCTTCTATGGAGAGGTCCGCAGCTAGTTTGTCTTGAATTAATGCTAGTGCCTCACTAGTTGGGACTTTAGTGAACAGGCTAACCACATCTAGGCTTACCATTTGGTTTGTACTGACGGGTGCTCCCTTGATCAGTTCCGTGAAGTGGGCAGAATTCTTTACATGTGTTGCTGACTTGCCTGCTAATGGGTTTATTATATCCACAAGGTACCTGCTCAGTGGGTGGCATGCTGAGCCTTGGCAGCTCACTATGGGTCTGAGTGGAATACCGTCTTTGTGTATCTTGGGGAGACCTTAGATATGTGGTAGCTTACTGTAATGCTGGACCAGCTGTCTATATCTCATCGGAGCGATGTGTTCCTTGTTTTTGGTAAGGATTTGTAACAGCTTTCTTTCGGTTTTCAAAGTTGGGTCCTTCTTTATTTTACCGTAGCTACCATCTGCGATTAGGCCTGCCATTTTTTCAGTACTCCAACATGTCCATCACCACAGTAGCATTGCCTTTGTCTGCTGGCAGAATTATTACACTGCTGTCACTCTGTAGGGTTCTTATAGCCAGCCTATCTTCCCGAGAGATGTTTGATTTAGGAGGCTTAGCTTTCTCAAGTACTTGTCTCACTTTCCATCTTATTTCATCACCTTGGGTTGATGGGATTCTCAAGGCTATATCTTCCATGTGTGTTATGATATCTAAGAATGGAACGTGTTTAGTTGTTGTTGCGAAGTTGAGACCTTTATTTAGTACTGCTTCCTCTGAGTGACTCAGTTGGCGGCTGCTGAGGTTGATGACCGCTTTCACAGGTGAGCGGTGTTTTGATGTTACATTCCTCTGGTCTTTGAGCTTTGTGAGCTTCTTGATTTAGCATTCTTTGACCTTCTCATATTCTTGTCTGTACGAATTATCCAAATCTGATTGGATTCTCACCCTGTCTTCCTCTTGAGTCACTTTGACAAGGAACGATGTTAAGGTGTTGGAGATCTCGTTCCTTAGTTTTTGTTTATTCCAGCGGGTGTGTTGGATTCTTTCTCGAACGAAGGCATGCCCTGCCCTTTCCGCGACTCTACGTGCCTATCTGGAATCCACTGTTGTTTGTAATGTCAACCCTGCTGGTATGAGTTTTAAGTCTCTACATCTGTACAGGAAGGTTAGATGGTTAGCGAGTCTTGCCAGTTTCATATGACGCTTTTCTAGGTGTCGCCATTCAATTCTAATGTCGGGTCCGTACCGATTGGATAGTAATTGTCTGTATTTTTGAGATGAGGTGTTTTCATTGATTGAGATTGTTGGACTGACTTCCTCATCTTGGTTGCAGGTTGTCATCACTGACTTGATCGAACCAGACCAGAGCTATGCTCTGAAGGAGAGATCGATTCAGGACAATCTTCATCTGATATGCACGACCATAGAGGGGACATAGGATGATGCTGAGGCCGCGTTGATCAGTTTGGATCAGTCCAAGGCTTTCAATAGGGTGGACCATCAGTACCTGGGATCTGTGCTGGAGGCTGCCAGATTTAATTCGGACTTCCGCAAGTGGATCTCTGTACTGTATGACAGGCCGACGGTAGCGGAGCAGATCAACGGTAAGCTGTCGGAATCTCTCAGTTGGTTCGACAGGGTTTTCCGCTGTCACCTCTCTTGTACGTCCTGGCGTTGGAACCCCGCCTTCGCAAGTCAAGGAACAAGGCGACTACACCAGTCCTGCGCGGGATAGTTCTCTCTGGAGGCACACGAGCCAGGGTTTCCGCATTCGCCGATGACGTCACCGTGTTCCTGCCTTGCCCCACGGACATTCAAGTGGTCACCAAGGTGCTCGCTTGATACAAAGAAGTTACGGGGGCCGTCTTCAATCACAGTAAGTCGGTGCATCTGCGCTTGGGTGCCTGGACTGGAGTAAATTCACTTCCGGGCATCTTCAGTTGGACCGACGGCCCGGTCTGGATCCTCAGTGTGTGGGTGTGTGGTTCGGACCAGGTCTCCAGCTGAAGAAAAACTGGTCGAATCTTCTGTCAAGACTTGGGTTTGAAGGAAATTGTTCTTGAAGGGTCAGGCAGAGGCGTGTATTACATACGCCTTTCTGCTCATCCTTTACCGTCTATCTGTACTTCCCCTCCCTGCAAAACGATGAACCAGCTCACAGGAGCACCTCGACACACTCTTGTGGAACGAGGGTAAGCATTATGTTTGCAGATCCGAGCGAGGGAGGCTTGGGACTGCCCGATCTCCTGTGTCACAAGCATGCAGAGAGGTTGGCCATCTTGAGCCGTTCGTTGTACATAGACGTTCCATGGGTCACAGCGGTTGCAAGCTCGTTTTCCAATCTCACACCCAACCCCTCGGTCTCCGCCGAGATTCGACCGAGGGGGGAACAAACATTCTACGCCGAATGCTGGTCCGCACTTAGAGTGTTGCCGGGGACCAGTGTCCTTGAACAGTCTAGGAACAGGCTTTATTGGGAGCTAGTGGGGCGTAACACAAAGGAACCGCTAGTGAAATGGACGGGTTTGTCGTTAGAGGAGGTCCACTCCCAGTGGAGTTGGGTGCCAGGACAGGACTTTCTTACAAACTCGGAATTTTCCCTTACCTGGCGACTTGTCCGGAACGCACTGCCCCTCCTTGAGGAACTCAACCTATACAATGAAGAAACCCAGGTCTACTGCCTGCGCTGCGACGAGGACATGAGGGAAACAGCCGGACATGACTTTTTCCGCTGCAGCAGGCTCTAGACCCTCCTAGGGTATGTCAACGCGCTGGCTTGAACTCGATGAGTCATATTTTGTGGAGAACATTAATCCGCCGCTGCCTAGGGAGAAAAGAATAGTTTTTCTAGTGATACTAGCAGTAGCGAGGATGGTCATATGGATCACACGCCTCAAGCGAGTCCACAAAGGGATATCTGTTCCGGATCGGGATCTGATCGTCTACTCTAAAATCTGCTTAAAGTAAAGATCAGATGCGACTGGAAGAGGTTACCTCGAGTGGCCTTTGACAAGAGGTGGGTGCATGATGCTAGCTTGTGCATCTGACGAAGCGCCAAGTTTGAATTCGTGTTACTACCATAAGCATGGCACGCACGGTACTGGGTCCTATGGAGCTCATTCTGCTAGGTTATACAAATAAAAAGTAAAGAAACTTTTGACTGCTGGTACAAATGAGATCCTGTCCCCCGATTGTTTTGGGGTTTTTTTTGGCACTAGAGAACCTTCCGAGGCTACCCTACTGTCCTCCCCCCCCCTATCTTTTTGTTTTATCACCTCCTGGTCAACCTTTACTTCCCCCCTTTTTGTTTTTTGACAATCTATTTATTTTTCCTCCCTACACCCGATAAGAATTCTTCCCAATCTCCACTAGGGATCTTCCCGCTTGTTTTCGGTGTCCCAGAAAAACAGTAGGTGATCTAACTTTGTAGATTAGCTCAGGGAGGAACCTTACTAACAATGCACTAGTCAATTTTATTTTTGTATATTTTTTCTAGATTCCCCACTCTCCAACACGAACTGTTTTTCTTCCAAATTCAAGAACTTTTTATTTTCCAATGAATTGAACTGTTCACACACACACACACACACACACACACACACACACACACATTTTAATAAAAAAATTTTTTTAAATTTGCACACACACACATACAGAAATTGTATATATATCCTTTCTTGCAAAAACGATGGGGTTTTCATTAGTTAGTTTAGAGTCCATAGAGCGAATGACGTATTGTGGTAAATGTTGCCAGTCAAGAGTAAAGTCGCCGAGACTCCAATTTTTACCTTAGTTACAAAGACCGTACAACACTCCCCTCCCCAGATCTTATAGGGCCTTGTGCCTAAATTTGTTTTGTCTTTTGGAGATTTAATTTTTAAAATTTTTTAATTGTAATTTTTTTTTTAAACCGGCAACGACCACCCACTTGACCAATCTTTGGTCAAGTTTAAGGGTTTTTCTTGTTTGGCCTCAAAGGACCACTCACCCCATTTTTGGGGTGAGTGGTCCTTAAGGCATTGTTTTGTTTTTTGTTATTGTTTCTACTAATTGTTACTTGTTTTTCTATTTTTTTCAGATAGTCCAGTATCTGGACCCAGCTTAAGCAGCCAGTAGGGCTAAGGGATACTGACATGCCTTTTTAAGCGAAGGTCCCCTTAGTTCCAAATCGGCAGGTTGGGAAAGGGCACTGGAACACCACCTGGGGGGGGGCAGGCCTCTGCCTCTTCACCATGGGGGACGCCCCTGGTATAGCATATGAGAAGGGTCCGGGGGGATGCTGTCCCGAAAGGCACATCCAATTCGAGAAGGGTTCCGGGGTCGCCACCCCCAATTCGGTCAGTTCGGTTCCGGGGGTCGCCGCCCCCAGTTCGGTCAGTGCAGTTGGTCCAGGTACATGTGCAACAGCGACCAGTAGCGTTAAGGGCACCCCACGAGTGATCAACACCCCAGTGCAGTCTCGGGTGTAGCGGTGGTGGAGGTGGAGCCAGCAACGATGCCGGCAGAGGAGACCAAGAAGCCTTGGGTAACTTCAGAGACAGTGGTGGCCACTTCTAGAAAACAGGTAGTAGAGGCCTGGAAGAAGTATGTGCTGGAGACCCCTGGAGGAGAAGTACAGAACGGAAAAGAAAGAGAAAAGGCGGCCGGTGAAGCGCTGGTGGGTCCTGGATGAGGACACAGCAACGGCCACTCAAACACAGTCGGAAAGGAACAACCCCCAGAAGCCTACAGCGAAGAGGCTTAGAAAGACTAAATCAATGGAGGTGATAGTAGTAGATGGGTGCTCTCCGAGGATAGGAAGGGTAAAGGAAACAGCACTATTGCCAGTCAGTACAGAAGAATGGCCAGCCCTCTCGAAGGACGATTCCCCAATACTGGCTGCACAGAGACAAGTCGGCACAGCATCAACATGGAGCGGCTTGCAGAGGGAAGGAGCAGCAGTAGCAGGAGCGTCGGGTTTGAAGAAGAAGAAGACCCCACAATACTACAGGGACCTGTACGAAAATAAATACCAGCAATATGTGGCGGAAACCGAAATGAAGGTGGTCCGGGGATCCTAGAAACATTGCAAGAATGAACAGTTTCCCTTGTGACATTTGAGGTGAAAGAAAAAGGACTGACTGGAATCCCCAAGGATAAAATGATCGAGATCCTTGAGGAATTAAAGATTCCCACCCAATATATGGTCCGGCGTTTCCACGCCATGTGAGATCTCCTTTTGCCGACGAAAGAGGAGGCAGTAAGGATTGCAAAAGAGGACCTCACGTGGAAGAATTTCCGCTTAAGACCGGAGTATATGTCCAAACGACGTGCTCTCGTAACGGTTGTAGAAGTTGTTTTGTGTCAGAGGACCAGCTGGGAGCTACAATGACCCAGTTTGGTGAAGTGAAGAAAGTGGATTTCAAGATCGAAATGAGGGTCACCAGGTAAGAGTTCGACCATATCCCCTCCCAGTTGACATGTGAGGGCTGGCACATGCTAGTCATTGTGGAAGGTCAGAGACTGCACTGCTGGCACTGCTAGAAACCAGGGCATGTGTCCCGTTTCTGCCTCAAGAGAAAGGCAGCAGAGGCAGAAAAGGAAGAGGTGGTTGTGAGGCCAGCAGAGGAGGAGGACAAAAGGAAGGAGGCAGAGAAGAGCAAAGCCGGCACCTGGAGCAAGCTGGTCTCTAAAAAGACCAAGAAACCAGCAGAAGAGGCAGCTCCTCAAACAGCACCAAGAGGAGCAGCGGTGTCGGCTAAGCGAAAGCTGAGAACGAGTTCCTCTCAGTCTGAGGACAAGGAAGGAGGTGATAAGAGGACAAAAGAGGTAAAAAGAGAAAGAAAAGAAAAAGACCAAGATATTGAGCATCCACCACAGGTCCCCCAGGAGGATGCCCAGTCCACCCCTCCCCTATTCAATACTCCAGAGGAGCAGAGCGAAGCTCCTATCACAGTTATGGAGACGACACCATCAGAGAAGACAGAGATGAAACAGGACCAACAAGAAGCGGCCCCCAGAATGGAGAAAACCAGAACATTTCCTTTCTGGTTGGGGGAACGCCTCTGTGAAGTAAGAGTAGAGGAGACGACCAGTGACCTTAACGGACACCAGAAAAACACATAAAAGCCCTCACAAGCCTCTCAAAGGTGGACGAGAAGGAGGTCGCTGATCCTTGGAATTCCTCAGATGCTCTTCAATTAATCACATTTGTGCGTCCAAATAGGGGAGAGAGAGCAAAGGCCCTGTGGTGGATGCTGGAAGCTGGAAAGACGGCATTTAGCGGACTGAGGATCGTGGACGGGGAGCAGCCATAGCTAGGGAAGATAGCTAAGCGCTGCGAAGAGAGGGTCCCCATTTATGTTCATCCTTACTTTTATAGGGCATTAAAGATTACGTTCCCCTTGGACGTGGGGGGTCTGGCTTGAGACGGACGGCTTACGCCCGACCTGCTCAAGGGCAGTCTCGGCCAGGCCTTTGACGTACTTAACCCCAAGGACTTCAGACTCTTAGTCAACGAATACTACTAGTTAGGGACACATGGTATGGGCTTGAACCTAGCTAGTTTGAATGCGAGGAGCATGAGATCTCGAAGCAAGGCTGCATTGCAGGAGACCTACTTTGTTGGGGCAAGGGACTGCGATGTGCTGGTAAGCGATTTTGACATTTACTCAGCATATGGCAGCCTCCTGAGCTGGGGGGTTTCTGTACTAGTGAGTCGCACCCTGTCTGCGACAGTTACCATTGTCCACGCGGACGCTCATGGAAGGCTGGTTGTGGTCAATGTTGCCGTTAAAAGTGGCGCGTTCCGGATCGTGGCAGTTTATGCACCTAACATCCGCAGCGAGACGGTTTCCTTTTTTTGGCGGGTGGAGGTGTTTCTCTCCTCGGGTCCGGAGCAGATAGTTTTAATGGGGGACTGGAATGCCGTCCTGGACCCCAATATAGATAAGGTCGGGGAGTTAGGGGGTCAGCAGTGTGATAGCAGCCTGTCTGACCTGATGGCCTCATGCGATCTGGTCTACAGGTTCCGTCTGGATCACCTCGGGAGGGAGATGTGGACGTGGCATACTAGTTCGGCCGTCTGTCCAAGCACATACTTGGACAGAATGTTAATTAGAAGGGGTGACATAGATTTCCTATCTTGTCCCACGTTCCACTGGCTAGGTCATTCGGACCACAAACTCATTTTGGCCCATCTGAAATTAGGTAATAGGCCTAGGTTGGCTGGCTACTGGAAGTTGAACGTCTCCTTGTTGGGGTCGAATGACTTCCGGGAGCAGCTGACGTCACTAATTCAGAGTTAGTGGGGGTGGTTACCGGGAGTAGCTGGTGGGTTAAGCTTAAGGCTACCATTAGGCTCTTTTGTAGCCAACGCCTCGTATTAACTAGGGCGTGGACCAAAAGGCAGCTAGATGATAGACTGACCCGGGCGGTGGCAGGGGGGGGATTCCCTAGGACTAGCTCTAGTTTAAGGGGCACCTGAATCGCTTGGCTAGCAATATGCAGGTCAGGTAGTTAGAACTAGGCTAAAAAGAGCCTCCAACGAAGCCGTGAATGTTGACGCTGCTGAGCGTAAGGCTGCCCTAAGATGGGTACATTCGGCAGGAGAAAAACATGGTAGGGCGCTCTCTCGTATCGGCATGGGAGATCTGCAATAGGTCTCGGCAACATTTGGAGGAACGCTTCGCCCAACTATCCAGATTCCACGGCCAGGAGTTTGGCAGCTATTTAGCTCCAGGCTCAATGGTTTGCCCTACAAACTGTTCTTGAAGCTGTCGCCCATGATTGTGCCCCTTCTGATGGGCGTGTTTAACCACTGGTTTGCCCAGGGCTCGATCCCAAGGCAGGTTATCAAAGGAGTGGTCACGTTTCTGAAGAAGGGAGATCAGCATGGAGGGAGGAATCTAGATGATTACAGACCCATAACTCTGCTTAACGCAGATTTCAAGATTTTGTCCCGCGTTCTTGTGAACCGACTGCAGGTTGTTATTGGTGACTTGGTCAAGCCGGATCAGAACTACGCTGTAAAGGGTCGATCGATTCAGAACAATTTGCACTTAGTTCGCACAATCATAGAAGGTGTAGAAGCTGACATGGAAGCCGCGCTGATCAATTTAGATCAGTCCAAGGCATTTGATAGGGTGGACCATGGGTTCTTGAGATCTGTTGTGGAAACCGCCGGACTTCCGCAAGTGGGTCTCTACTCTGTATCGTGATCCTGCAGTAGCGGTGCAAGTAAATGGTAGGTTGTCGGAGTCCTTTGGGGTTTCCCGGTTGGTGCGGCAGGGTTGCTTGCTGTCACCTCTGTTATATGTCCTGGCATTGGAGCCCTTCCTTCGCAAATTAAGGGACGAGGCGGTGAGACCAGTCCTGCACAGCATAGCTCTATCTGGCGGCAAATTTGCCAGGGTGTCTGCATACACTGATGATGTCACCGTGTTTGCTGCAAGGCATATCGATGTTAAAGCTGTGATAGAGGCAATCGCTGAGTACGAAGTTGTCATAGGGGCCGTGATCAATCGCAGCAAGTCTGTTGGGCTGCGGTTGGGCGCCTGGACCGGGGTAAACTCGCTTCCCGGGTGCGTTCGGCTGGACTGATGGCCCGATTAAAATCCTCGGAGTGTGGTTCGGGCTTGGACTCCAGCTGGACAAGAATTGGTCGGGGGTACAGACGAAGGTCGAGTCGTCAGTAGGGACTTGGATTCGGAGGAGTTTGTCCTTAAAGGGTCGCATGGAGGCATGTGCTACGTACGTGTTTCCTTTGATCCTTTACCGTCTATCTGTGCTTCCCCTGCCTGTGGATTGCTGTAAGGCTTTAGAGCGCCTCCTTTTCAAACTTCTTTGGATTGGAGGAAAGCCGTATGTCCACAGACAGGTTTGTACGCAGAAACGTAGCGAGGGAGGCTTAGGAATGCCTGACTTACAAAGCCATAAGCACAGTGAAAGATTGGCGTTCCTGAGTCGGACACTGATGGAGGAAACGTACTGGGTACCAGTCGTGGAGCAAGCTTTTCCACGACTCATATCCAACCCCACCGCAGAAGGTCACAGAAGACCGGTGGGGGAATGGCGTTTCCTGACCGAATGCCGAGCCGCCCTTATGGCATTGCCGGGGTCCAGTGACCTTGCACGGCCTAGGAGGAGGCTATATGAGATGTTAGTGGTGGTTAACGTGAAAGATCCGCTGGTGGAGTGGCTGCATCTGTCGAGGGGGGAATTTCTCTCGCTGTGAAGTTGGGCATCAGCCAGTAGTTATATAAATAACGTAGTTTTCCGTCACATGAAGGCTAGTTCGGGACGCGCTGCCACTCTTCAGCAGACTAGCCAGGGATTTCAGGGATATTGAATATTATTATCCCCCGTGCCCACGCTGCAACGACGGAGATGAGAGAACATGTGTTCTTTCATTGCAGCGGGGTTCGGAGTCTCTAGGAGTATGTCAGAGAGGTAAACGGCTCGCATCGACCTCAAGCAGTCGGTGCCACTTGATTTAGCGTACGTTGTTGACATTGTGGACTTGCCGTTTATCAGAGAGAAACGGGTGGTGTTTCTAGCGATCCTAGCTGTAGCTAGATTAGTGACGTAGGTTTCACGTCTGGGCATTGTCTATGAGGGGTGATCTGTTTCGGATCAGGATCTGGTCATTTATTTTAAGCATCAACTTAAAATAAAGATCAGATGTGATTGGGAAAGATTGCACCGTATAGACTTTGATAGGAGGTGGATGCACAACACTAGCTTGTGCATCCAACGAGGTGCTAGGTTCGAGTTCATGTTTCCACCCTAGTGGTATTGGTCCTAAGGTGCTGGGGTTTTTTTCTCAGAACCCAACCCCTTGGTTAATACAAGGTTTACCTTGTACTATGGGTAGATAGTAGGTAGTTAGGCTGTGTAACCACCAAGAGTGGAAAAGAAGTACTTTATTAGGGCCTAGACTAGGGTAAGTATGCGTGTCAATCCTGTTCCCGAGTGTTTTTATTTTTCGGTAGTTGGCACTAGGAGAGCTTCCAAAGATGCCCAGTCACTTGTTTGTTTTGTACCCGGCCTGTTTTTGCCCATTACGTACTTTATCTTGGAAGACGCCGTCCATCCCTGTTGACCCCAACCCCAAGTTATTTTCGCAGAAGTGCTATCCTTTAGGTCCTCCACTCCCCACTAGGGAACGACCTGCTTGCTTTCACCTCTTCTCTAGGGGAGGGGACCGGAAGACAGTGGGCGTTCTAATTGACGAATAGCAAGTAGGAAGGGAGGGTCCCGTTACTAACCCGCCCCCATAGACATTTTGTTTATTTGTTTTCTTTTTCTTTCTTTTTGGGATGTTTCATAGTTTGCCCCCCTCCCCATCATCTCACCCCCATTATATTTAAAAAAAAAAAAAATAGTTTTGGTTTTGTAAACAAGTTTTGTTCTGTTTTTGTAAATGTGTTATTTTCCCTTTTAAACAGCGTGAATGTCGCCCGCCATCCCGTAAGCTGGGGAGCAGTTGTTTTAAGTAGGTCCTGGTAAGAATGTAGGCGGTTGTGTATAGAATGATAGAGACTCTACCATAGGTGTTTTCTTAATAAAGTACTTGCTTTTCAACGCAAGTCTAGCGTAGTCCTTAGAAAAGACACGTTTTTTTCCCCCAATCCCCCTTACTGGCCCTGGTGCCTAAGCTCTTTCAGACCCTAAATGAGGCCAAGGCCTCTGTGTTCTCGGCTTTCGCGCCGGAACGTCCAGAAAGCAATCAGCTTTTCGATCAATGCAGTGGAAACCTTATATCAGACAACTGCTTTCATATGGACACCCCTATTTTTTATGGGGACTGGTTTTCAACCCAACATGTTGGGAAACTAAACCAAAACAAACTTGACTGCGGGATTGATATTTGACCTAATTCACTTTTTAGTTAATTCATAACGTTTTTTTGTTTTTTTCCCCTTGTGCCTCAAGTATTCGAGTTCGAACCTCCCCTCCCTCAAACTTTTTGGGTTTTTCAAACACCCGGGCACCGCCGAACCGTTCGTTTTTTTTTGTTTTTTTTTTAGAAGTTTTAACATTGTTTGTTTTTATAATATTTGGTAAATTTTTAGATTAGGTCCACCCCCACAATTTTCTTGTAAATGACGACTCTTATAAGTTTTCGACTATGTTGAATATGGGAATTGCATTGAAATTTTGCAGAAATAAGTAGTTATCGAGATATAAAAAGTTGTATTATGCTTTTTTTTAGATGCATATTTAAAAAAATTTCTTTTTAGATGCATCTTTTTAAAAAATTTTTTTAGATGCATCTTTTTGGTGGCCTTCTGTATTACGCGTGTGCATGCGCGCCATAAACAAATCTATGCGCGTAACAAAGATAGATGGCCGCCAAAGAATACAATGCATAAAAAACTTTTTATATCTCAATAACTACTTCTTTCTCCAAAATTTCAATGCAATTTCCGTATTCAGCATAGTCGAAAACCTATACAAGTCGTCATTTAAAAGAAAATTGTGGAGGTGGATCTAATCTAAAAAAATACCTAATATTTAAACAGGGTTATTACTTTGCTTTGTAATCATTTTACCCCCTCCCCCATGCCTCCAAAAACCCGGGCAATGCCGAGTACCCCCGCCAGTATATATATAATTTATAGTGTTTTATTCTACTATTTATAATTATCGCCTCTCAGTTTGTATTAAATTCTAACTTATATACCATAGTCACCTAACATATACTGTACTCCTCGGAAACAGAATGCGCATTTAGTTAAAATTAGATTTAAAATTCCCCAAAATCATTATATAAAAGTGCCCACATTGATCTGTAGTGCAATGGTTAAAGGCATTGATTAGCAATATGTTCTAAATGACAGTCAGTCATGCCTGATGAACTGCAAACAATTCATTCCTGTGAATCCCAAAAAAGGTTTAGTTCAAAATTCCATAGAGGTCACTTAGTCCAACATTAACTAATTTTGAAAAAGATGCATCTAAAAAAAAAATTTTGAAAAAGATGTATCTAAAATAAAAATTTGGAAAAAGATGTATCTAAAAAAATTTTTAAAAAGATGCATCTAAAAAAAATTTTTTAAAAAGATACATTTAAAAAAGAATTTTAAAAAGATGCATCTAAAAAATTTTTTTTAAATATGCATCTAAAAAAAAATTTTTGAAAAAGATGCATCTAAAAAAAATTTTTTTAAAGCTGCATCTAAAAGAATTTTGAAAAAGATGCATCTAAAAAATAAATTTTGAAAAAGATGCATCTAAAAATTTTTTTAAAAAGATGCATCAAAAAAAATTCTTAAAAAGATGCATCTAAAAAATTTTGAAAAAGATGCATCTAAAAAAAAATTTTTTTAAAAGATGCATCTAAAAAAATTCTTAGAAAGATGCATCTAAAAAAAATTTGGAAAAAGGTGCATCTAAAAATATTTTTTTAAAAAGATGCATCTAAAAGAATTTTTAAAAAGATGCGTCTAAAAAATTTTTGAAAAAGATGCATCTAAAAAATCTAAGCATAACATAAACTTCCACTTAAAAAAATCAACGTGGTTTTTTTTTTAAAAAAAAGGTTTTACACTTTGGACTTTACAGGTAAATTTACATAATTACATAATTTTTTGTTTTGAATTAGAATATTTTATTTATTGATCTTTTATCTTCAATTTGTGATATATATTTGGTAAGTAAATTAATTATTTAAATTTTAATAGACATTTCAAAATGGGGGGGGATGAATTTAAAAAAACCGTTTGTCTAAAATATTATATTTGGTTGGAAAGAGCATAAAATTTCACATTGACCCTGAAAATATTGTAAAAATTGAAGCAGTAGAAAAATTTTGATAGATTTTTAAAGTTTCAAAATTGAAAAATATTTAACTCGTAAAATTCAATTGGTTTCATTGTGTAAAAAAAATGACTGCATGAAGGTGCGCCGGCATTTTGTAAACACTGATTTTTTTTTAAATAAAAAATAATATTTCTATTATTTTTTAAACAACTTTAATAGTTTATTTTGGAAGTATATTCCATAAAGAAAATAAACAACCTACTTTAAAAAGAGAAATTACAAGTTTTTTTATATTTTATTTGCAGTTTTGTGTTAGGGGTGTCAAAAATTCCCCCAAAATTCTGATACACCTAATAGAACACCAGTTGATTTCTCTAATAATAACCAATGCTAATAATTGTGACTTGTTATTATTTACCTCTAAAAGCAAAGCTTCTCTGCTGTCACCATCAATGATTGGAGATCATTTGTTGATATCACAACTGTCTGCCATAGAAGAGTATTGCTGATTAAGGCTTGTAACCACTGGAACTTAGGGTTGGTGTACATTTTATTGCCTGTGTGCATGCCCTGCCCACAGAGGGATTATATTTATGGTCCCATGATGCAGGATCTTGCATAACCGCCTTCCAATCATTATTAAATAAGAACTCGTTTTCTATCATAACTACAAAAATTGTCATTTTTTCTTCCATTTAGTTTACATCAAATGGTATTTCCATGAACAGAGCTCCTTTCCAAGAGATTTCTGTGTAACATATCATCATAGGACTATTTTCCTGCAAGTTAAAACATGGTCATGTTCAAATGCAATGATAACAAATACTTGTCATAAATAGTTCTCATGAGTAATCAATTTCTGTTCATTCTATTCATCCTTTTCAATCCTCTCATAATAGTCTTCCTTATTCAAGTGACGATCCACTCATCTCATTAAACCTTATCCTCAAATTGATTTTGGCCTTACACATATGCAAATTAGATGGCAAATTAATCTTTTTACTTTTTTAAATAATACTTTTATATAATAATGATAAAATAATATAGAAGTAAAGACTTATTATTTTTAGTTATGTAAAGAGAATGTATTAACAAATATGTTATGGTTTATGAATTTTCAAATTCAAAATACAATACGCCTGAAAAAGAATTTTATTTATGTGTGACAAAAATGTTCAAACAAATGAAAGAAAAGGCAATAATCGATATGTGTGCATACTTACATTCTTTTGTCGATAAGAGTTTCGCATTTCTTCTTTATACTGTTTGTACATATGGCGGTGTTTAATCGAGGGACCTGGCAAATCTTCTGGAACAATTGCATTATCCCAAATGTTCTACAGTGGAAAAAAAATGTAAAAAAGTTATTAGAAAAATTTGTGAAACAAACATGGAAAAATGTCAAGCTAAATTTTTACATCTGAAAATTTTTCTCTTGTAATTCAGATTTTCATTTTTACTGAATTTTTTAAAGAAAGCAACCATTTTTGAATCCAGAAGTTAAATATTCATAAGAAAATAAAAAGATAAAAATTGCACAAAAAGTGAACTGCATGTGCAAATCAGCAAAGCCTGAACAAAATGAAAGCATTCCCAAAATCTTCCTACCAAGAAGAAATGTGATTTCTTTGAAGCCATTTTTACATCAATATGTCATGTAATGCTATTCAATCATAATCCTTCCTACAATCTAACCAGATTTGATACAAATAAACTTTAGTTCACGTTTGTGTCTATCAGGCATGTGTATACATTAGAAATTGAAACCTGACCAGTTGTATGATATGAGACTCATACAATTGATATGTAATGTAAGTTTTAAAGATAGGCTTAAATCTGATGACCTCAGAGGAAGATTATATGTAAAGGTGTGCACAAGAGGAGACTGCTAGTTTGGTCGTATTAAAAGAATGCATGAGAGGGCTTGGGTAAATAGATGTAGAACAGTTGAGGTAGCAAGGTCAGTTGGCAAGAGAAGGCTGGAGAAAACATGGGAGAAAAATGATAAAGATTTGAAAGTAAGAAATAGATTCTTTAGCAATCAATTTCTAAATCCATCAAACACCTGACAGACAACTGACCTTTTGCTAAAGAAGAAGAAGAAGAAGAAGAAAAGGAAGAAGAAGAAGAAGAAGAAGAAGAAGAAGAAGAAGAATCTAACCTCTTTCACTTCCATAGAAACAGTAGGATTTTCTTTAAAATCAAATCCTAAAGTTGGAACATCAGGATGAGGACCAGAAGATGCTTTGGACTAAAAAAAACAAAAAAACAAAAAATCATCAAATAGATCAATACTTTTTTACTCCTTCAATTTATTTTCTATTTGAGATTAATTTGTAAACTCAAAATCAAATAAAAATTAAAAATACAAAATGTCATTGGAGTTCATCAATGATCTGTCAGAAGGTTTTTCTTTTTGCCGATGACGTCAAGATAATTGTTCCCAGAAGTGACTTTTAAGATCTCTGTATATGCCTCCATCAAGTTGGGAAATGATGAAACCTTAGGGATTTGTCCTTCAGTGTCAATAAATGCAATTACCTATGTTTTTTTTACATTTGATTTCGAATCTTGCTAATTTATACTGGAGAAGATAATGCAGTCCAAAGACTTTGATGTAGTGGTCAATTTCTCTTTTAGACTCACTGCCCAATGAATTCAGGGGCCAGTAATGTGATCGTTCTCATCTACCACTCCTTTATCAGCATAACAGCTGACATCTTCCTAAGACTACGATATGATCTCTGATGCTACCCATTCTGGAATATGGTATCTAAGCTTCATTCCTCTATTTTGTTCAGGATATTCATCGATCATGTTCAGAGATTTGTGATGTAGATTGTCTGTGAACTCCACACAAAACGCAATGAACAAAGATTGGAGGCCCTCAACCTGTATTTGCTGGAGTGTAGATGCTTGTGTGGAAACCTCATTCTTGCCTCTAACATCACGCATGACAACTACAATATGCCTTGTAACCTCTTCATAACACCAGCTGTACAGAGAGAGAGAACATCGTGGAAAATCAGAGAAGTTTTACCTGAAATAATTTTGGCTAAATCGTTGGAAGGCATCTTTTTCTATTCAGGTCATTACATCATGGAACAGGCCGCCAGATGTCGTGGTCAGCCTACAAACGGACAAACAATTCAAGGCAGTATTAAATGCATCATGGCCGCTGATCTTTAACTGAAATGCATTTGGATGTGTTTCTGGCATAACCGGAATTTGAATGTACTTTTGAGGAAGTCTTTCACCCCAGACCCAAATCATGGTTTTCATGAAACCCAGCAAAGTTAAAACAAAAGCGAAATTCTCTGTCTGTGATTTTGCTTCATGGAACAGCTTGCCAGAGATGATGACGATGATGATGGTGGTGCCGTCATCAGTCAGGATTGAAAACGGTTAAACCATTCAGATGGTGTTTAGATGTACACATATTTTAACGTTTCCATTTACATGACTTGCCAATAAATTTAATTCGATTGATCAATTAATGAGTGTGGCACCAGTGTTTTAGAGGAAAAATTTTATAGGCTAGAATTATTATCATTTCGCCTGGAACCCCTTGATAACAATAAGTAAATACCTAAAATCTTATCGACAAAAAAGGTTGAGACCATAAAGAACAAACATTTTTTATCTTCTGATTAATAACTTGTGTAGTTCATTGCTTGGGAACAATGTATTTACTTGTATTTTTAATCTATTATAAGTCTTGCTTCTATAACTTTCATACATGACGTAGTAAAATTATTAATGAATGAAATGTCTTTATCGATGCTTTTATTTCCAACTTATGCATAGTTATTCTTTACTCAACAAAAGCAGAGAATTTCTTTAAATTCTCTGCTCACCTGTTAATAATTCTGATCAATTAGAATATTAACTTTTTTTTTTCACATTCGCAGCACAACTTTGTCCAGCTTTAATCAGATAAGACAGGACAGTTCTAACAAAAATTATCAACATTGTGTTTAGCAAAGTTAAGATGCAAAAAACCATTAATGCAGTTTCCATTCAAAGCAACTTTACTACATCACTTGTACTAAAGTTGTTCCAAAAGTACAGGCTCCCATTTTTTTTTACTCAAATAGTTGAAGAGCTATGAAGGCGGGAATGGTATCATTAAACTGAGTGACCTTTTGTGCTCAAGAATTTATTTTTCTACATAGCTACCACCCCTCTCAATTCATTTTTGCCAGTAATTCAATGACACATCTCTGCTTCTGATGCATGTCCATGGGTTGATTTCTTAGAGTCTCACACCACCAATATTTGCAATGGAGAGATGAAACTTTCAAGTCATGAATGCATAAGTTCAATCACCATAACAATGCAATTCGCAGTCCCCTCTAATCCATTCAAACAGAATAAAAAAATAAGAGGCATTATTTTTGAAATGCCTTTATACTTGCAAATAGATCCAAAATCTTTTTGTACAAAATAAACTGCTTCAGACTTTGAATAGTCTGCTAAAATAAATGAGTTTTTACCTGATTATTAAGCTGTTTTGTGAAAAAAAAAAAAAAAATTCTAATTAATGCTGGGCAAGAGCAGCTAGTGTCATACAAAGCCAACAACTACTTATATAAGTATATGCATGAAAATACAAGAAAAAATATACTTACCATATATTCCCATAATCTGTTATCATATTGAGAATCCAGTGCCTTATCACATCTAAAATAATTAAAAGATAAGAAAAGGAAGTATTTTTGAAAATAAGTTTAAAGAAGTGGAAATCTTTGTATTAGGCAAGTTTGATAATTATTATCTATCTAACTATATTAGAAATTTTTACTACAACACGACTTTTTCGGAATTGATTATTTCAGCGAAGGTTGATCAGTTAAACTAATAGATCCAGTTCACATGAGAAGGCCAATGGGAAAACTTGAAGGAAATGATAAAAATAAATTTGAGAGGAAGAAGGATAAATAAAGACCTAACCATAGAGATAAGTTAGTTTGGAAGTCAATTTCTGAAGGCTGTCCAACACATGCCAGCATGTAAAATGGATATTAAACTACTACTACTACTACTACTACTACTACTACTACTACTACTACTACTACTACTGATGATGATGATGATGATGATGATGATCATCATCATCATCATCATCATCATCATCATCATAATAATAATAATAATAATAATAATAATCATAATAATAATAATAGAAGAAGAAGAAGAAGAAGAAGAAGAAGAAATTAAAACGAAAATCTATCAATATATAATCATAGCTAAAAAAGAAATTTAGATCTTTAAAATAAATTTAATAACAAAATTACTAAACATTTTTCTGTTGTTTCATTAATTTGGTTCAAATTTTGCAAGTACTGAGTGGTCAAAAAAATTCCGTTCATAAGATCATTAATGAAATTTAAAATTCTCTCTGTAATCAAATTATATTTGATACAAATATCAAATGATACAAATAAACTTTAATCTATGCCTGACTCAAGTTTCAGTTGCGAATATTCAACATTTTTTGTTTCATCATTATACACATGTCTGATAGACTCTTCTCTTAGTTGACAGCAATAACACTCTGCTCGTTAGTAATAGCAGAAGTTCCCCAATATTCCCATCATCCCAGTATATTTGGATGGTAAATCTATTGAGTCAAGAAGATTTTTTATCTTGGTGATGGCATTGGAGTCATCCACTCCTTTTAAGTCTTGCAATCACACAAGCACCTGCTCCACCCTGCCTCCAATGCCATCACCAAGATAAGAAAACTTCTTGATTCAATAGATTTACCATCCAAATATACTTTCTCCACATCTGTGTTTTCATCCATCTTCACTGTCTTAAACTTTTTGCAAATAAATTGGTTTTATTCTCTCAACCTAGTAATTCCACTACATTTTACAAATACTACAAAAGACTGAATTGCACCTAATTCCCGTTTCACAAACCGAGTAGGGGAACTTACCTCTTTTTAAGAACTTTTCAACACTACAACCAATTTGTCTTCAATTTAGTCTTGGCAATATTCACTCTCAAACCTTTACTTTCTATAGAATTTTTTCAAGTCTTTAAGAAGTATGTTTTCCATCATTTCATGCACAAATACTAAATCAACAACATACAGCATCTATTTTAGATAACCTATACAAAACTCTCTGGAATATAATTTTAAGACAAAAATGGAAATCAACAAACTGATTTACTCTTACTGTAATGCTGTCACTAAATGTGTTGTTGAGTCTAATGTGACTTTGAGCATTTCTCTACATTGCTTGAACAATCTTCACCAACCACTTGCGTGTCCCTAGTTTACACAAAGCCGAATAGGAAACATTTTGACACCCTGTAAAAAGCTTTTTACAAATACAAGTTCTTCTTATCAAAGTACTTATTTTGCATTTGTCTCAGAATAAACATCACACCAGTTGTGCTTTGCCATAAAATCCAAACTGCATTTCAGCTATGCTTATCTGACTTCTTATTTGCTGCTCAGGATCTGATTCATTTAATTATGTTTTTCTAGTGCTTCCTCTTTATCTTTTTATAACAATTCACAATGTATTAAGTTCACAATTTTTCAAAATAACTCCTTTTGGATGATCATGTCTGTCATCATCTCAGTGCCTGTTTCACCTGAAGTCTGTATGGGAAGCTGTGATTAAGATGAAGAAGGTTAAGGCTGGTGAAGCTTCAGATGCTGTTGCAAAATGGTCAATTCTGCAGCAGCACCTGAAGCTTCTCTAGCCTCACCCTTCTTCATCTTATTCACAGCTTCTCACATCATTTTTTTCTCAATTCTTATAGCTGAATTAGATACTGCTTCTGCAACTGCTAGTTTTTTGGTTCCATGAAAACTCAGAATTCATCAATTTCTCATAATGGCATTCCAAGCATCCCTGTTGTCCTATTCATTCAAGACTTCATTCAAGACTTCATTACAATTTCAAATGATTTTTTGCCATATTTGCCTTCATCATTTGTTAAGCTATTCTGAATACTTCTTTCTTTTATCATCCTTTAAAGTATTTTTTTTACAAAGTATTCACCACTTATCAAGGTCCGGAGGCCCTTTGAGGATAAAGGTTAATGAGTGTACAGTATTCAATGGGACAATATTGTAGTAATCGTTAATAGTGGACATTTGGTAAATTGGATTACTTAAGGGGATGACGACTCATCAAGAATTTGTTTATGTTGAACTTGAAGATGACCATATTGTAGTGAGCTGAAAAACAGGGAAACAGAAGAGAGTTCCATAGGTGTGCAGTTCTAAGAAAGAAGCTTTTTTCATGGAATCTACGTTTAGGTTTAAGCACAGATAAATAGTGGGAGAAAATTATTGATAGTGGTTTCAGCTAGATGAATATTTTTCGTGAAAGATTGGTGAAAAGGGACCATAGATTGGAGCTCAGACGAGCACTTGCCATGAAAATAATGATAAAGCAGAGACAGGCTCACAATATCCCTTCTGTGGGAAAGAGGTTGCAGGGAAGAGAAAATGGCTTCCCCCAGTAGGTTATGAAATTTATTTTGAACTCTGTCAAGGTAAGATAAGCTGCTTCTAGCAGCTCCTGGCCAGATGTGGCAACAGTACTCCATCCTTGGAGATACTTAGCTCTTATACAGGTAGAGAATTGCATCGGCAGTGAGATATCTACTGAAGCGGTAGAATGATCCAACCATTTTTCCAGCAACTTGGTAACAGATTTGATGTATATGTTCTATTTCAGATCAGGAGTAAAGGTTAGGCCTAGAAGCTTATCAAAACATGGAGCCTCCCCAAGTCGAGAATCATTCATTTCAATTGTTGCCAGACAGGGATCAGAGCATTGAAGATAGAAGCTTAGTTTTAGATACATTAAAATTAAACAGCCACCCCTTTCCCCACATGCTCAAGAAGAAAGAGAATCATAGAGAACTTGGTCATTTATGGTCTTTGAAGCCTTGCATAAATGTCTGCAAATGATCTTAGGATTTGATTTGGAAGATCATTGATGTAGGTCAGGAAAAGTGTTGGGTCCAAGATGAAACCCTGAGGAACTCCAGCATTAATACTGTGAGCTTCTGATTTCTGCCCATCAACCATTATGAACTTATCAGAGAGAAATGATTTAATAATTGAGAACACATTTCCAGCTATGGAATAGCTGGGGATCTTATGAAGTATGAGGGGCGTGCAATAAGTAATGCCCCTGACCCACTTCCAGTTGTCTGATCTAGCTGAAATTTTGCATGTGCAATGATTTATATCTCTACGGGTTATGTAGCAAATTACAGCTCTGAACTAATTGTGGTTTCTGTTTTACAGGTGTTTGAACTGAGTCAGGTGTGAAATGGAGCCTGTTGAATGTCAAGCAGTGATCTGGTTTTTGTATTTGAAAGGACGCACACCACAAGAGACTTTTGATGAAATGAAAGAAACTTATGGTGATAATGTCCCATCATATGACCTTGTAAAACGCTGGCATCATGAATTCAAACATGACCAGAAGTCTGTGGAAACAGCTCCCAGACCTGGTCGCCCTCCCTCCTGCCATTGATGAGGCATCTGTCCGTAAAGTTGAGGCTGCCATTTTGGAAGATCAGCGCATTACTATTCGCCAAATAGCCCAAGATGTCAAGATTAGTACAGGGTCTGTGGAAACTATCATTCATGACCATTTGCATATGCATAAGGTGTCTTCCAGATGGATTCCCAGGTTGCTCACATCATTCCGTAAGCGAGAACGCGTCAAGTGCTCGAGGATGAATTTGGAGATGTGCCAAGAAGATGAGTCAAAGTTTTTCAAAAGACTAATTACACAGGATGAAAGTTGAATCCATCACTATGATCCAGAGACCAAAGCCCAGTCAATGCAGTTTAAGCACGTGGACTCACCACCTCCAAAGAAGGCAAGGGTGCAGCCCTCTGCTGGCAAGGTCACAGTCTTCCGGGACCAGGACGGAGTAGTGATGACAAATTTCCTGGCAAATGGTACCACAATTAAAGGAGCCTATTATGCTTCACTTCTGAGGAAATTAAGGGAAGCTATCAAAATCAAGAGGCGGGGCAAGATCAGCAAAGGTACCCTCCTCCTGCAGGACAACGCTCCGGTCCACAACTAGCATGTCGCCAGATCAGAAGCACAGACATGTGGTTATGAAATCCTCCCCCATCCTCCCTACTCTCCTGACCTTGCACCCTCTGACTTTCACCTCTTCCCAGCTATGAAGTTGTTTTTGAAAGGAAAGCGTTTCCCAGATGATGCAGCCTTGATTTCTGAAGTCACGTCATGGTTGGAGGACCAACCTGGGGTGTTCTATAAAAACGGTCTCCAGAGCTGCATCAAACAATGGGAGAAATGCATAACTCTGGGTGGTTCCTATGTAGAGAAAGACTAATAACTGTGCCAAGTTTCGTTGCTCTACTCTATGGGAAGTGGATCAGGGACATTACTTATTGCACACCCCTCGTAGACCTTTATGCCATACCCTAATCAAAGGCCTTTGATATGTCAAGGGCAATTGCCCTAGAAAGGAAATCTCCATTGAGAGATTTACTAATCTTATGAAATATAACTGTTAGATCAAGCAGAATGGAATATAACTGAAGATCAAGATGAATGGAATATAACTGAAGATCAAGCAGAATGAAATATAACTGAAGATCAAGCAGAATGGAATATAACTGAAGATCAAGCAGAATGGAATATAACTGAAGATCAAGCAGAATGGAATATAACTGAAGATCAAGCAGAATGGAATATAACTGAAGATCAAGCAGAATGGAATATAACTGAAGATCAAGCAGAATGAAATATAACTGAAGATCAAGCAGAATGGAATATAACTGAAGATCAAGCAGAATGGAATATAACTGAAGATCAAGCAGAATGAAATATAACTGAAGATCAAGCAGAATGGAATATAACTGAAGATCAAGCAGAATGAAATATAACTGAAGATCAAGCAGAATGAAATATAACTGAAGATCAAGCAGAATGAAATATAACTGAAGATCAAGCAGAATGGAATATAACTGAAGATCAAGCAGAATGGAATATAACTGAAGATCAAGCAGAATGGAATATAACTGAAGATCAAGCAGAATGAAATATAACTGAAGATCAAGCAGAATGAAATATAACTGAAGATCAAGCAGAATGGAATATAACTGAAGATCAAGCAGAATGGAATATAACTGAAGATCAAGCAGAATGGAATATAACTGAAGATCAAGCAGAATGTAATATAACTGAAGATCAAGCAGAATGGAATATAACTGAAGATCAAGCAGAATGAAATATAACTGAAGATCAAGCAGAATGGAATATAACTGAAGATCAAGCAGAATGGAATATAACTGAAGATCAAGCAGAATGAAATATAACTGAAGATCAAGCAGAATGAAATATAACTGAAGATCAAGCAGAATGGAATATAACTGAAGATCAAGCAGAATGGAATATAACTGAAGATCAAGCAGAATGAAATATAACTGAAGATCAAGCAGAATGGAATATAACTGAAGATCAAGCAGAATGGAATATAACTGAAGATCAAGCAGAATGGAATATAACTGAAGATCAAGCAGAATGGAATATAACTGAAGATCAAGCAGAATGGAATATAACTGAAGATCAAGCAGAATGGAATATAACTGAAGATCAAGCAGAATGGAATATAACTGAAGATCAAGCAGAATGGAATATAACTGAAGATCAAGCAGAATGGAATATAACTGAAGATCAAGCAGAATGGAATATAACTGAAGATCAAGCAGAATGGAATATAACTGAAGATCAAGCAGAATGAAATATAACTGAAGATCAAGCAGAATGGAATATAACTGAAGATCAAGCAGAATGGAATATAACTGAAGATCAAGCAGAATGAAATATAACTGAAGATCAAGCAGAATGGAATATAACTGAAGATCAAGCAGAATGGAATATAACTGAAGATCAAGCAGAATGAAATATAACTGAAGATCAAGCAGAATGGAATATAACTGAAGATCAAGCAGAATGGAATATAACTGAAGATCAAGCAGAATGAAATATAACTGAAGATCAAGCAGAATGGAATATAACTAAAGATCAAGCAGAATGAAATATAACTTAAGATCAAGCAGAATGGAATATAACTGAAGATCAAGCAGAATGGAATATAACTGAAGATCAAGCAGAATGAAATATAACTGAAGATCAAGCAGAATGGAATATAACTGAAGATCAAGCAGAATGGAATATAACTGAAGATCAAGCAGAATGGAATATAACTGAAGATCAAGCAGAATGGAATATAACTGAAGATCAAGCAGAATGAAATATAACTGAAGATCAAGCAGAATGGAATATAACTGAAGATCAAGCAGAATGGAATATAACTGAAGATCAAGCAGAATGGAATATAACTGAAGATCAAGCAGAATGAAATATAATTGAAGATCAAGCAGAATGGAATATAACTGAAGATCAAGCAGAATGGAATATAACTGAAGATCAAGCAGAATGAAATATAACTGAAGATCAAGCAGAATGGAATATAACTGAAGATCAAGCAGAATGAAATATAACTGAAGATCAAGCAGAATGGAATATAACTGAAGATCAAGCAGAATGAAATATAACTGAAGATCAAGCAGAATGGAATATAACTGAAGATCAAGCAGAATGAAATATAACTGAAGATCAAGCAGAATGGAATATAACTGAAGATCAAGCAGAATGGAATATAACTGAAGATCAAGCAGAATGAAATATAACTGAAGATCAAGCAGAATGGAATATAACTGAAGATCAAGCAGAATGGAATATAACTGAAGATCAAGCAGAATGAAATATAACTGAAGATCAAGCAGAATGGAATATAACTGAAGATCAAGCAGAATGAAATATAACTGAAGATCAAGCAGAATGAAATATAACTGAAGATCAAGCAGAATGGAATATAACTGAAGATCAAGCAGAATGGAATATAACTGAAGATCAAGCAGAATGAAATATAACTGAAGATCAAGCAGAATGGAATATAACTGAAGATCAAGCAGAATGGAATATAACTGAAGATCAAGCAGAATGAAATATAACTGAAGATCAAGCAGAATGGAATATAACTGAAGATCAAGCAGAATGAAATATAACTGAAGATCAAGCAGAATGGAATATAACTGAAGATCAAGCAGAATGGAATATAACTGAAGATCAAGCAGAATGGAATATAACTGAAGATCAAGCAGAATGAAATATAACTGAAGATCAAGCAGAATGAAATATAACTGAAGATCAAGCAGAATGGAATATAACTAAAGATCAAGCAGAATGAAATATAACTTAAGATCAAGCAGAATGGAATATAACTGAAGATCAAGCAGAATGAAATATAACTGAAGATCAAGCAGAATGAAATATAACTGAAGATCAAGCAGAATGGAATATAACTGAAGATCAAGCAGAATGGAATATAACTGAAGATCAAGCAGATTGGAATATAACTGAAGATCAAGCAGAATGGAATATAACTGAAGATCAAGCAGAATGAAATATAACTGAAGATCAAGCAGAATGGAATATAACTGAAGATCAAGCAGAATGGAATATAACTGAAGATCAAGCAGAATGGAATATAACTGAAGATCAAGCAGAATGAAATATAATTGAAGATCAAGCAGAATGGAATATAACTGAAGATCAAGCAGAATGGAATATAACTGAAGATCAAGCAGAATGAAATATAACTGAAGATCAAGCAGAATGGAATATAACTGAAGATCAAGCAGAATGAAATATAACTGAAGATCAAGCAGAATGGAATATAACTGAAGATCAAGCAGAATGAAATATAACTGAAGATCAAGCAGAATGGAATATAACTGAAGATCAAGCAGAATGAAATATAACTGAAGATCAAGCAGAATGGAATATAACTGAAGATCAAGCAGAATGGAATATAACTGAAGATCAAGCAGAATGAAATATAACTGAAGATCAAGCAGAATGGAATATAACTGAAGATCAAGCAGAATGAAATATAACTGAAGATCAAGCAGAATGGAATATAACTGAAGATCAAGCAGAATGGAATATAACTGAAGATCAAGCAGAATGAAATATAACTGAAGATCAAGCAGAATGAAATATAACTGAAGATCAAGCAGAATGAAATATAACTGAAGATCAAGCAGAATGGAATATAACTGAAGATCAAGCAGAATGGAATATAACTGAAGATCAAGCAGAATGAAATATAACTGAAGATCAAGCAGAATGGAATATAACTGAAGATCAAGCAGAATGGAATATAACTGAAGATCAAGCAGAATGAAATATAACTGAAGATCAAGCAGAATGGAATATAACTGAAGATCAAGCAGAATGAAATATAACTGAAGATCAAGCAGAATGGAATATAACTGAAGATCAAGCAGAATGGAATATAACTGAAGATCAAGCAGAATGGAATATAACTGAAGATCAAGCAGAATGGAATATAACTGAAGATCAAGCAGAATGGAAACGATATTGCAATATCACTGAGGAGGTTATTTTTACTGAGGTGGTTCACTACTTCTCTATTTAACACAGATTCTAGCAACTTACTCATGATACACAAGAGACATACTGGTTTGTACTGAGAGAGATGACCAATCACCTGAATTTTTAAATACGGGGCATACTGATGAGGTTTTGTTGGGAAGCAATTCTCCTTAAGACAATGCTTAAACAGCTTTTTAAGTATGGGAGCTATTTCTGATTGAAGCTGCTTCAGCACTATAATTGGAATGCCGTCAGGGCCAGTTGCTTTACTGGAATCAAGGTTTTTGATTAGCTTGGCAACATCACGCATAGATATTTGCATGTTGCATAGCATGTTTTCAGATACAGGAGGAAATACGGGGAGAGGGTGGTGGCCTTGATCACATAAGATAGAATTAGCTGCAAAGTTCTTGGCAAAGAGTTTGGCTTTGTCCGATGTTGATGAGATTACCTCAGGTTCATTGATGTTGGTTGGAATAGAGCACACACTATTGTTCAGGACCGTTTGTTATTTGTCAAAACTGGTGGGAACCAAGCTGCTGCTTAGCTACTTTTAACTTGACGGACTGAGCATACAACTCTCTCGCATTCTTTATTACCTTTGTCAGTTGTTGCTGGCAGTCCTGAAGGCAGCTTTAGTCTCAGTACACCTATTACGTTGGAAGAAATGGAAAAAATGATTTCTGTGCGCAATGGCAGCAGGACATTCTGGAGAGAACCACAGCTGGTTGTTAGGTTTTTACTGGAATTTTTTTTAGGATAAGAAGCAGTCTATATCTACAATTAACCATAACTGATACTATGGAGGACACATCGTTTTTAAACATGGAATGCAGAGGTAGATCAGATATGAATGTACGGAAACTATTTGCTCATTTACATGATTAACTTTAATCACTTTATCTCCTCTGCAATAAAAATATCAACACCACCTTTTTTTTCCCTTTTCATTTCCAATCAAAACACCGTGTATCTTGCATTCTTTCCCATCATTCTAGAAGAATTACCTTTCTTACATGCAACACAGGTTTATACCTCTTCTCTCAACAATCTTTATTTTACCAATCAACCATTGCTTATCAAGGCCAAAAGCCTCAACTGTAACCACACGGAGACAGACTAGTTAGGAAGTCGATTTTTGGCTGTCTAACGTATGCCAGTATATAAAACAGAAATTAAATTACTACTACTACTATTTCTACTACTGCTACTACTATTGATGATGATGATGATGATGATGATGATGATGATGATGATGATGATGATGATGATGATGATGATGAAAAGAGAGTGGATGAGGTAAAAGTCTAACAGTCTAAAAATGATCTTGTTTGATTTTCAAAGTTAAACCAATTAGCATTTAAGCTGACAAATCCAATTTATTTCTGGCTAATTTTCATCTATTATTGTTGTACCATGTTATTGGCAATATAATAATGTTCTTTACTACAATTTATTAAAAATTTACTTAGTTTGTACCAGATGACAGCAAATACAAAATAATCACCTAAAGATAAAAAAATGCTTCTCCCAGGCATTACCGCTTTTTTCAGTAGGAAGTTTTGTCAATCACCTGAGTCATCCCTACAACAGAATGCTAACAGAATCAATCATGGCACATTTTGTACCCAGATTGTCTTTCTGTCTTTAGGGGAGTTGAATCCTTCTTTGGAAGAGTTATACCCTCCAACATACACGCAAGTTAAACTACTCTTTTCTTTACCAATGAATGAACGCTTATCAAGGCCAAAAGCCACTTGAGGCAAAGAGTTAACAATGAATGATAAAAAATATTATGAGAGGATTGAAAATGATGAATGAAATGAACAAAGTTGGATTACTTATGAGTATAGCTTATGACAAATATTTGTTGACATTGAAATTGAAGATAAACCTGTTGTAGTCTGCAAAGAAGCAGTGTCATAGTAATGTTCCACAGATGGGAAACTTCCTCACTGCAGTGTAAATATACTTACTCTATAACCGAAACTGAAGTGGGAGAAGTCAATTCATAGTTATATAAATCTGGTTGCAGTTTTGTTTTTGTTTCTCGTTCTTGAAGGAAACCCAGATCCAAAAAAGGAACGCTGAAATATAGATGAAAAAATTGATGAAAAATTATGAATATTATTTGGAGAACAAATTATTTCATTTATCACAACAATTATCATCAACAAACTTTATCACTACATTGCTGAAATATTTTTGTTGTTAAACCAAATTTCAAGCACATTGCTTTTGTATAGAAATTATTGATTTTCAATTAGTTATTTCTGTTTACTAGAAAAACCTATGACTCACAATTACTATTTATTCTACGCTGATTTCATTTTAAAATTCATCAACTATGACATATATTTTAATTCATAACAAAAAATAATAAGTCTCTTTTCTTCTTCTTCTTCTTCTTCTTCTTATTATTATTATTATTATTATTATTTTTATTATTATTATACTTTTTTTTTAATTATTATTGTACCTTTTTTTTTTTTTACATTTTCACCCCAAACAGGGCACATTGCCACTTTGATGTAGGGGACTAATATCAGGGACCAAAGTTGCGGGAGTACTATGTAGGGAATTTAGCAGCAAGATGCCTGTTCACATTATACTTGAACTTCTGCATGTCAGTACAGTTGGGGAAGCAGGAAACTGGAAGAGAATTCCAAAGTCCTGCAGTTCTAGGAAAGAAGCTATTAGAGTAGAAGGCTTTCTTACATCTAGGAATCTCTACTGTGTAGGGGTGGGATTTCGCTGCTTGTCGGGTTTGTCAGGGGTATTTTCTTTGAGGGGGTACAAGGGCTTATAGTTCATCAGAGCATCCACCATTGAAATACTTCTAAAACAGGCAGAGAGATGCAACATTTCGCCAATGGGGCAGGGGCTGAAGCTTAGCTGACAGTTCAGGATCTATTAGGTTGGTGACTCTCTTTTGGACCCTGTCCAGGAGCAAGAGACTAATAGCAGATGCACCAGTCCAAATGTGACAACAATACTCCATACATGGGTGAATAGTGGCTTTGCAGAGGTACAGGAACTTTCAGGCTTAAGTAACTTTCTAGCACGATAGAGAGAGCCCTCCTTCTTTGCAGCAGCCTTGGAAATGATCTTGATGTATCTATTCCAACTCATGTTTCCTGTGAACGTTAAGCTAAGGAGCTTGAATGAAGTGTTTTTAGGTAAAGTATCTCTAGCCATAGATATTGGTGGCTGCAATTATTAAAGGAAACGAGCTTGGTATTATAAATTTTTAATTATATAGCAAAGTAAGATTTTCCCCTATTTTAATGACTAGTATAGTTGTTGTATATAGAATTCAGTCATTTTCCATTTACATGGGAATAGGAATGACCAACCATTCGAACTTATTGTAAAATTTATGATTTTGAAATCGAATCATTTAATTTATTACTATACCATTGACAGATGAGAATTTCGATGTGGAGAAAGTATATTTGGATTGTTAGACTATTGAGGTTGTCAGAAGTTTTGTTACTTTGGTGATACGACTGGAGCACAGAAAGGAGCTGGTGTTGGCGTGATAGTAAAAGTTAGGAGTGGATGGAATAACTTCAAGGAAATTCTGTCATTACTAAACAACAGAGCATGAGTACTATCAAGAAAGGGAAGAATCTATTAGATATGTGTGCACAGTGTGATGATGTATGGAAGTGAAAGCTGGTCAGTGAAGGTTGAGGATATGTGTTGCATGGAAATAAATGATGATATGATATGTAATGTGAATCATAAAGACAGGCTCAGATAACCTTAATAAGTCTCTTTTCTTCTTCTTATTATTATTGTTATTATTATTGTTATTGTTATTATTATTATTATTGTTATTGTTATTGTAAAAGCAAATAAACACGGACAACTGGAGTAGGATCGAAGAGCATTTATTTAACACATGCGTATCGCTCGCGCTATATATTTCGAAAGTTCTTTTTACACCGTTTCCGGTAGGGAAGTTAACTCTCTATTGTGGAGAGTGTTCAAAGGACACAACTGGATAAAGTTAACAATACTTCTTGTTAACTTTACCCAGTTGTGTCCCTTGAACACTCTCCACAATAGAGAGTTAACTTCCCTACCGGAAACGGTGTAAAAAGAACTTTCGAAATATATAGCGAAAGAGGAAAAAAAAATTAATTTTTAAATACCAGTTTCTTTGGGTTTAGATACAAACTTAAGTATCTTAAATGAAGGGACTCCCTTCTTGGTTAAGCAGTCAGCTACCTGTCCATTGAACCAAGAGAACTCTGCTATTTCTTTTCTTTCCAGCATTTCTCTCAAAATAGTCATCTCAATACGAAGCCTTTTATCTAGTATTTGGGTGGGTGAATGCACGGAGTCAAAGAGACAGGAATTGTCAGTTTTGCAGATTATTTTTAGATTTTCGGGTTCATCTTTTAATTGCAGTATTTCTAATAGTGGTTGCCTCCGACATGTCAACCATGGCTAGGGTTTCAGCAGCCAGTGTGCTCTTCTAATGTGCTTGAACTGCCAGGTTATTGGTGTATATTTGTGGTTATTTTGTGGAGAAAGAAGTGGCTTACCGTTAAAGCGGCTGTGCATTTGTGCATGCAAAGCACAAATTGAGAATCAAGACGGCGCCCGCATGCGTTTATGTGGAAAAAAGTCTCGTGGAATCTTGGGAAATCTTTGAGAATCTCGTACCCTGATTCCATAAATAACGAGGAAAGGAAAGTGGGAGGACAGACGATTTTTAGTCACTAAAGCGAACGGACGTGTGTAAAAGAAGAGGTAGAAGAAAAGAGTGTGGTGAACGAAACAAACAACGACTCAGTTGAAAGTAGAGTTGTAACGAACACAAGCTATTCCGGCATGACGTCAGGATTTGAACCCAAGCTAATTCCCTTGTTTGATGGCAGTAGCACTGATCACTCAGTGCAGGAATGGGTGGAAAAAGCAGAATTAATATGTCAGCTAAGTGGGGTGAAGCGTATGGAATGCGTGATCCCAATGCGCCTCACTGGGGGAGCATATGCAGTATACCAGCAGTTGGCTGATGAGAAGAAAACAGATTTTGCCTGCATAAAGCACCCCCTTTTTACAGCATTTGCGTTAGATCCAGTTACTGCATGGAAGGAATTCATGGCCCGAAAATTACATCCCGGGGAAACGGTGGATGTGTATCTGGCTGAGCTAAAAAAGCTATCGGTCCTTTTTGGAGGGATGTCAGACAAAGGCTTGGTGTGCGCCTTTGTTGCAGGATTACCTAAGAGTGTGGAAGATCTGCTCCGTGCCTTATCCCAAGTGGACGAGATGGACATATCGGAAGTATTGGCGCAGGCACGAGCAATACTGAAGAAAACCCTAACACTATAGACCAAGCGGCAGCTGTACAACCATCACAGGTTGGATTGCAGGACCTGGGCGCAGCTACAACCTGCTATAAGTGTGGAGGACCCAACCATTTGGCCCGTGATTGTCTTTCGTCACGTCAATCAACTCGGAAACTTGACGGGCCGCAGTGCTACAAGTGCAAAAAACACAGACACCTGGCCTGCACCTGTCTGGGAAACAGGCAAGGGGAAGAAGCTACAGCGCCAGTCTTCTCCCCAGATCATCATTGAGCAGGGCGCTACCCACTGTAAGCATACACATTAATGGAAGCGAGCGCCTCGCGCTTGTGGACACTGGGTGCACCCAGACTCTCGTAAGCAAGATATGCTGTGCCACTTGGAAAGCAGAGAGAATTCCGGTACTAACTGTAGGCGGAGGTTCACTAGCCTCTTGTGGGGTGAGCATTATCCATGCAAGCATCAACGACGGGCCTGCAGTAGCCGTGCAAGCCCTGGTTGGGGAGGGAGAGCTTCTCGGGTACGACCTACTCCTGGGTATGGACTTGATTACACAACTGGGTGGAATTACTGTGGACAGAACCGGCAAGGTACAGTTCTCCCGATGTAAGGAACATGTTTGTGCTCTCATAACTCTTGACGAACCTGACTTTCATGCAGAGTATGATAGAAACATCAATGCATGGACGGCGTCTTGGAAGTGGTCAAACGATCAGCCACCAATATCCTTGCGGAACCAGTTATCGGAATATCCCCACCCATGTGGGTAAGGGAACAGTATGAAGAAGAACTGCAAACGTGGATCGACAATGGCTGGCTTCTTCCATACCCAGAGGATGAGCGAGGGCTGATTCCCTTGATGGCCGTCGTACAAGAGACCAAACAAAAGGTCCGCCCCATCCTAGACTACCGTGAGCTCAATGAGCATGTCGACCCATATACGGCAAGGGTTGATGTGTGTGCACTCAAATTAAGGGAGTGGCGACAGCAGGGATTGAACGTGGCAACTCTGGACCTATGCAGGGCCTATCTGCAAATACGCATTGAGAAGAAATTGTGGCCATTTCAGACTGTGGAAATTAGAGGAACCCGATATTGTCTAACCAGGCTAGGGTTCGGTCTAAATGTGGCACCAGGCATTATGACAGCAATCATGCATGCTATCCAGCAGCAAGATGAGGCAATGCAACAGGCAACATCCTCATACATCGATGATATATTCGTCAATGAGAGCCTCATGTCAGCGCAATCGGTTAGAATGCACTTTGAGAGCTTTGGACTGACATGTAAGGAACCAGAGCGTCTGTGCGATGGAGCAAAAGTTTTCGGCCTGCATGTGCGCAATAGCAAGGAGGGACTTTGCTAGAGAAGAGGAAGTCGCGTCCCCAATGTCCTATCAAACATCACTCGACGAACAGTGTTTTCGCTTTGTGGAAAGATGGTAGGCCATTTCCCTGTGTGCGGTTGGCTCAGGGTGGCCGTGGCGGCCATAAAAAGACGTGCAACAGCCGTGTTGTCGGGATGGGACGATGCAGTACACGATGTCACCCTAAGGAGCATGCTGACAGAGACTGTGTCCAGGATGACCAGTGATGACCCCGTTCAGGGAAAGTGGTGCGTTAGCGGGAATGAGTTCATGGTCTGGGTGGATGCTAGTTCACTGGCCCTTGGAGTTGCCCTTGCAGTTAATGATTCCATTATTGAAGATGCCTGTTGGCTTCGGCCAGAGAATGATTTGAGGCACATAAACCTGGCCGAACTTGATGCCACATTGAAGGGCGTTAACTTGGCACTTCAATGGCAAGCCAAGGTTCTACATATCATGACTGACTCGGCATGCACTCATCGGTGGATAACCGATGCATTAAGTGGAAGAGCACGGCTGACGACACGAGCATTGAGTGAGATGTTAATTCGAAGACGGCTTGCCACCTTGGTCGACACCATCACAGAGTACGACCTGACTGTGGACGTAATGTTGATCAGGTCTGCGCTCAACAGAGCAGATGCTCTGTCAAGAGTCCCTCAATGATGGCTTCTGGCTGGTGCTCGGAGAGATTTTGATAATCTGCAAAACACATGTGCAGCAGTTGTGTGTAATATGGATGCAGCGCGCATCATGGACATTCATCGACAGTGTGGACATCCTGGCATCAAGCGGACCATGTACTTTGTCAAGATGATTGATCCAGGAGTAGAAAAAATAGATATCCGAAGAGTGGTGGAAAGTTGCGAGGTCTGCCAATCCATCGACCCAGCTCCAGCACGATGGAAGAAAGGGGAGTTGGGAGTGAGTGGTAAATGGCAGAGAGTGGGCATGGACATCACACACTATGGTGGCAACCACTTCCTTACCCTCATCGATTGTGGGCCTACACGTTTCGCAGTCTGGAGACTCCTCGGGCGGCAGGACTCTTGCACCATTATTCGCCAGCTGTCATCCATGTTCTGTGAAAGAGGTGCGCCCGATGAAGTGCTGACGGACAACAACCCAGTCTTTTGCAGCCATCAGATGAGGCAGTTCTTACAAGAATGGGGCGTGCGGCTGCGGCTTAGATGCGCTTATGTGCCTTCTGGCAATGGTATAGCTGAGAGAAGCCATCGCAGCATCAAAACAATTGCAGCCAGGAAGCAGTGCACCATCGCAGAAGCTGTGTACTGGTATAATCTCATGCCAAAGGATGGCATCTCTCCAGGAATGGCGCCTGCAAACGCAATCTATCAGTACCGTGTTCGAGAAAAAGGAATCCACCCCGATACGACTGTGGCCACTGAGACAGAACGGAATCGATATGCCAAAGGGGATGCTGTCTGGGTGAAGCCGCCAGGAAACCGATGTACTGACAAGTATAAACGGGGCACAGTGACCGATGTGGTGAGTCAGCAGTGTGTCCAGGTTGATAGCGTACCCTGTCACGTTAGGGACCTACGGCTGGCGACACATGTACCACCTCCAGTGGACGATGAGAGTGACTCTGACTCTGAGACGAGTGGGCCATCACTTTGGTTTGCACCATCCCTATCAAGCGGTGACTCTGATATCAGTAGCCTCCACGGAGATGAAGCCTTCCCCGACCATCAGGCGGTGGATTAGAGCGCACGCGAAGACGAGAGCAGCATTGTCCCCCTTCGCAGAAGCACCCGATGGCGGCGATCGCCACCCCCCTGCCGTCTCTGTGATCATGAGATCAGGGGGGAGTGTGGAGAAAGAAGTGGCTTACCGTTAAAGCGGCTGTGCGTTTGTGCATGCAAAGCACAAATTGAGAATCAAGATGGCGCCCGCATGCGTTTATGTGGAAAAAAGTCGTGGAATTTCGGGGAATCTTTGAGAATCTCGTACCCTGATTCCATAAATAACGAGGAAAGGAAAGTGGGAGGACAGACGATTTTTAGTCACTAAAGTGAACGGACGTGTGTAAAAGAAGAGGTAGAAGAAAAGAGTGTGGTGAACGAAACAAACAACGACTAAGTTGAAAGTAGAGTTGTAACGAACACATATTTCCAACTAAAAAGATTATGTAACCACCTAAAGATCCTCCGTCTGTCAGGTTGGCGAATGAGGCATCACTGTAGACAATAATCTTGAGATGATTGAGATCTCCTAAGTCAGGAATATCTACCTGGGATTTTTCTTTCTTGGCTTTCTTTACTACTCTATTGGCATGTTTTATACATTCCACATTGCTTTGCTTGAGGATGGAACTTAATGCATTGACATCGTAGCTGAGAACAGGTCTGGTCTGGGTAATCAGCCAGTTAAGCTGGCTGATAACTTGCCTGATTTCAGAAATTTCCGCTGTAGATATTTTGTCGTTAATATTCCTGCCAGTTTCCACTGGGATATATTTCAATTCTCATTCTGTCCGAGTTTAATATTTTTCTTTACATTCTGTTTGATGTCTAATCCTATTTACTGAAAATCTGAAATTTCTTCTGATTTAACTGCAAATACTTGACGGATTTTGTCAATAACTTTTCTATGCAAAATCTCTGACCCTGCAAAGCAAAAATCATCCAGATGGGTAGCAATTATACCTTGCAATTTGTTTTCGAAATGCCATGTAAATATAGCCTGATCATATTTTGAAGCTATAGCTCCTGACTTTATCAATTCCTCCCTGAGTGTGAGATACCAGGACCTAGAGGCATTGGTCAGGCCATATACACATTTGGACAGTTTCCAAATATAGCCTTGGGGTACATTAGCTTCTTTGGGAAGATTCAGATAAACCAGTCGGTCCAACTTCTTGCTTTGCAGAAATGCTGTTTTGATATCCATAGATTTACATGCCCAATGGTTGGATGCCATTATAGCTTGAATTTTTGTTGGTTATTGGAATTTTTGCTTGTGTAAATCCATCTGGTGGATATTTTTGGTTGGCCTTGATCCGGTACTTGAACATCGACTTTATTTTTAACCCAGCTCTGAAGTTCCTTTTGTTTAGCTTCCTCTAGTTCCAGGCTATCATTGGCAGAGATGATCATTACTTCTTCCTCAGTGCAGGAATCATGGTGCATTTTCTTCAGTCTCATTGGTTTACCAATCGGAAACTCCATGTTCAAAGTCCAACCAAAAAGGTTCACTCTGTTCCATAACTACATTCATCAAATGTTTATTTTTACCAGTGGTTTTGCCTTCTCTACTTATGACATTTCACTTCTCCCAGTCTGATTCTGTCTCATTGGCAAGCTTGCATTTGATGGTTTGTCCAGGTTTGGGAAGTTTGGCTTTCCTGGTGGTGGTATCGCATTTATTGGTTATGTCTTGAGTCTCCACAGTAGGGCGTTGTTCAGTGTTGTCTGCTATTTCTAAATCTTCTTCTAAAATATTCTCTTCGAAGTTTGACACTCTTGGGGATCCTTCAGACTCTTGTTGGGTGCTCAATTCCTCGTTGTAACCCTCATTGTGATTCTGGTATGTTTCGGGGTAGAAAGAGACGGATGCACTCTAACATAGGTGCCGCCATGCTTGACAAGCACCTGTTTTTTCTCCCACCCTATGACTGTCCCAGGCCTGAGCCACCTATCACACAAGTTCCTTTTGTAGAGAACAGCATCTCCATCTTTATAGGATTGGGTGATACCTGTTCTAACTTGGTGGCGGAGTGCTCGTCTAAGCTTTTCTGAAGATTCACTCGCTATGAAGTGTTTCCTGGCAGCATGCATAGCGTTAAGGTTATTTGCAACAATTTCACTGGTAGAGACACCTTCTAGTGCAGGGAGTTTGTCATTAAGAAAACCAGGTAGGTTGGGATTTCTCGAAATTGAGGCTTGTGCTGGCTCTTTTCATTGACTTTTTGCTCAGTAAAAGTGGTATTTCGGCATCCACCACGTCAGTGATAATACTGACTTCAATGCCAGCAATGACACATGGTAAAGTTGCTGTGTGAGTGGATTTAATGATGTTGCCATCACCAAATTTGTAGCTTTTCCCTTCACCTTGAACTTTTATTTTTTGTTTTTCTGGCAGGGTTTCTAGAAAACACTCAAGCCATTTTCTTCCACAAACTGTCCGAGATGCACCATTATCCAAGACAGCGGAGCTGAGCGTTTCTCTCAAAAACGTGCTGGTGCCACCATATTCTTCACGCTCATTCATGAGGACGATGTTGGAAACGAGAAAATGGCCTCCTTTTTCGTGTTGTCGATTTCGTCATACAGACAGTCACGAACCCAGTGGTATTTACACGCACACTTGAAACAAACACCACTGCTGCTGTCGCTTTCAACCTTGTGGTTTGAATTTCTTTTAATGTTGTTATTGTTGTTGTTGTTGTTGTAGTGTGTTGAATTTTTGTTGCGACCCCATCTGCCAGCAGCACAACTGGTGAGACTGGAATTTTTATCACCATGGCGGCGGCGTCAACCACGACTACTGGTGTAGTAGGTTTCTTCAGTTTCATCAGTGGTGAAAATAATGTCAAATTCGGTTTTTACAGCAACCGGAGGAATTTTTGGCGAGTAATGAGCTTCAAAATCATTAAGAACTTTTTTTAATTGTTTGGACATTTCTCCGAGTGTCAGTTCCAGAATGGTGGCTTTTATTAAGCGTTCGTTTTCGGGGGTGAGGTTGGCGATTTTGAGAGCTCTGAACACCAGGACCAGCTCGGGCAGAATTATGTTAAATTCTTTCAACTTGGCAATGTGATGTTCAAATTTGATTAGAAAAGTATCTATTCCCATGCCGCTCTTTCTTCGGTGACTTTCGGACGCCTCATATGCCCTAAATGTTGCCTAGTTTGCGTCTTTTAAAAAGAGGGTGTCCAGCTTTTGATATAATATCTCCATTCCGTTTTTGACATTGAGTGAGGTAATATCCAATTCAAGCAGGGCTTCTCTCGCTTTTCACTCCATGGACAAAAGCACGACGGGGGCCCGTTTTCTTTCATCTAAAGTAGTGGCTAGTTCCCATATACGCATTTCTTTCTTCCAGGAATTGTATTTTTCTGTGTTTAACGTTGGTAGGGGAATGTATTTAGAGGCCATGTTTTTTTTGTTTTGTTTTTGTACACTCTGCTACCAATGTAAAAGCAAATAAACACGGACAACTGGAGTAAGGTTGAAGAGCATTTATTTAACACGTGCGTATCGTTCGCGCTATATATTTCGAAAGTTCTTTTTACACCATTTCCTGCAGGGAAGTTAAGTCTCTGTTGTGGAGAGTGTTCAAGGGACACAACTGAGTAAAGTTAACAGTTATAATAGTGGTATTATTATTTTTTTATTTATGTAGGAAAATCAGATGTTCCCCTATTTTAATGACTAGTATAGTTGTTGCATATAAAATTTTACTTTGTGTGCGTTTTAGTCGCATATTAATACCTTTATAAAAAAAAAATAATTTACCTTTGTTCACATTCATTGAATTTTATATTTTATCTGCTTAGCCATTTTCCACTTGTATGGGAATAGGAATGACTAACTATTCTAATTCATCAAGAAATTTATGATTTTGAAATTGAATCATCTAATTTATTACTATATCACTGACATTGTAAATGTAAAACTCCACTGGAGTGGAGAGTGGATCAACCAGGAAGGTGGAGAGGAGTCTTCCTCGGGGGTGTGGGGCAGCTTTTTACAACTTATGGTTTTGTGCCAAATCTTGATGCAGTTACAAGCAAGTAAATACCAACATTATTGAATTTAATTTACATACATACATACATACACACAAACTTACACACACACACATATATACATACACACATATGTACACATATATACATACACATATATATACACATACATACACATATATACACATATACTGGGGTGATTGGAACATACCTCCCATTTATCAAGTGGACGTAATTTTACAAAAAATATGATAAGACAGTGAATCGGGGTTTTATTTAGAATTTAATATGGTCACTAGTATTCACCAACAGCTGCCTGGAAACCGCATTAACTGATTTCATAAGAAACTGTTTTATTCCTTTTTATTTGCTAATATGTCATATGAAAGCTAAAAACAGATGAAAAGATTGAGAATTGACAAGAACAGTTCTTCCGTCTTTGTCAAAAAATATCACTCATAGAATGTGTTAACTTGCTTTCCAATCATTTTGTTCACATATATTAATATAAGAAATAAAAGTGAAATCCATTTCTTACTCTGCCGGTCTGCTGTGCACTCTTTCTTCTTTTTGACTATTGCTCAGGTGTGTTGTCTGTTTGTTGACAGGTTTCTAAAATGAAATAAATTTTATTAGAATAAATTCAAATGCACATAGATTTGTCAATATGATTATGGTTCCTTTAAGGGTCGTGAGAAAATCTTCTTCTTTTCCTTTTGACACAACTACAGTTGACGTTACTTACCAGTTGATTGTATTATGGCATCAAGTCCATGTTAAAACTTCTTCATTTAAGCAAAAGTTTGAAAACAATACAGAACTCTAAAAATTTGACAGTGGTACATCGTCATTCACACAATTCTGAGGCAACAGGACTGCAGAATACAATGCAAAAGATCGCCAGTGCATCTCTGAGCAAACACTGGTTTGATTATGTAGAGGGTCTAATTTGAATGTATTTCATTGCAGTTGGTATGTTCAACCACATCACAAGAAAATATTTAAGCATTGAGGCAAGAACGATGAAATAATTTGTGGGCAACAGATGCAACTGTCACACACAAGTAGACAACAGATCTAATCCAAACAGTTCATATACTCTAGAGGGAAAAGGGTGGTGGCAGGGAATATGTAGTCTACATCTGATATAGCACAATGTTGTAGACGCTCAAGAGAATAAGAGAACATCTTGCCAACTCCAGTGAACACTAGGGACTCGTATCACAAGTGGGAACAAATCATTGCCTTGTAAAAGCCTAGTCAGCAAATGTCATTCATGAGGAATTTGGTAGCTCAGGATACGCAACATGTAAAGTTTTTTATTAACCTGTTGGAGACATAAGACAAATGATCATCAAACCTAAGATTGCTAGAACACAGTCAAGACATTGTAGCTAAAATAAGATGTTGCACTGTCTGTTAATATCAGCAGGTCGTTAACGAAGAACAAAACTAACATTGGCACAATAACATTTTCCTGCGACACTCTGGCTGAGAGGAAGCTCATCCGATAAACAACCAGTGACCAAAGTTTCCTGCAGCCAATCAGAGATATAGTTGCAGGTCCAAGAAAAGAGTCCATCTCAGATGTTAAATAAGGGTAGTTTCTGCTGCGGGTTTGTCCTGATATACTTTATTTAAGAAAAAAGTTGGTTTTATTTCAAAATAGTTGTAAATCATAACCAGAACTGTGCAATCAAACCAATTCTTAATCAGAGACAAGCATTGGAATTCTAGTGTTACAAATGTCAATGAGTGATTATGCAATTTTGCAGCATGTTTAGACATATGAGCCGATATTACCAAGCCGAGCTGAGAGGTTAAAAAATTGCAAGCAATATCAAGATCATTATATTTGTAAAATATATCCCCGGGTGGAGCATTGATTGCTGAATCAAACAGAGACTAATCAGTAACAGAGGCAAAGTCAAACCATTCTAGGATGTTAGGAATTTCAATTGGATTCATAGCATCATTTAAGCAAAAGACAACAATTGTACCTACAGGAGGGTCCAATGGCAGTACATTAAATATGTCAGACATGTTAAAATAATATTTAATAAAGACAGACGTCCAGTAGGACCATCACAGAATCTCATTGTAGTCTTTACAATTTGAGTCAAACCAAAATCAGTATAAACATTATGATCATCTGGGTCAGTTGCTAACCAATTTGAATTCTGACAGCTGAAATTATCCAGTATCATATATGCAGTGTTGTATGATACATGATATGAGTTGATAGATGATTCAATCTGTGGTAAAATAGACATATCAGTACTCGGTGTGTATTCTAGTGAGCAGATAACTTCATGATCTTTGCACTCGAGGGAATCAAGTCGCTTAAAAATGGCAAAAATCAGAAGGCCACCATGTGATGCATTAATTTATCAATCTCTGCATAAAATGACATATCCAAAAATATCTACTACACACTTAAGCACACTAGAATTTAACAATGTTTCAGAAACAAAGGCATAAAGAGGAAGGGGGGGCTAAGCAAAACACATGATTTGAGTTCATTGAATTTATCAACCCGCAAATATTAGTAAGCCAAAGTTCAGACATTTTGAGCAGCTATTTTGATGTAGTTTGATTGGATGTTTTACTGGCTTGATAGGATGAGATCCAGTTAACTCAAAATGGTTCTTTTAGGACCTAATATTTATAGATGCTGCATGACCAATCTTTCCACTTGTTGTTGGTGATTAATTGGAATACATATCTATCGAGAAAACAGCTCTCCATTGATTTTGCAACATGGGCATCATTTGCTGCCAATTCAGTAAGTCCTTTTATATTTGCCTTTAACAAACTCTTTATCTGAAAATATATTTAAGTAAATTTAATTCTTTCTTCACTATTGTCCATTCCTCTTCTGACGATTGTGTCTGTTAATCACAATAACAAAACACAGAAACTGGACATGTGCTCGTTAAAAGTGCTAGATATAAAATATCCACAAATAATTTTTTTTTTAATCTTACATTTTTATTTTTGTTGTTCAAGCGAATGTGTTTACTTTGATCCATCCTGGGAGTTTCACAGCCATGCACGCTAAGATCCATTTCATTCTCTGAAAATAATTGACTTTGAAAATAATTACAGAAAAACAAAGAAAATGCAAAAAAGTAGAGTTTTAATTTCAATAGTAATATTAAAAAAGGGCAGAGTTTTATTATCAAGGCCAAGAGGCCACTCGAGGATAAGAGTTAAAGAGTGTATAGTAGAAATTGAACAGTATAGTCACAATTAGTAATGGAAATTCAGTAAATTTGTTAACTTATATGGAACGGCTCATCAAGAACTTGTTTATGTTAGACTTGAAGACAACCATATTGTAGTCAGCCGGAAAGCAGGAAAACGGAAGACAATTCTACAGGCGTGCAGTTCTAAGAAAGAAGCTTTGTTCATGGAATCTACATTTAGGTTTAGGCACAGATAAAGATTGGGGGGAATTACTGATAGTGTTTTCAGCTAGACGAGTGTTTCTTGTGAAAGTTTGGCGAGGAGGGACCATAGACTGAAGCTCAGTCGAACACTTTCCATGAAAATCCTTTAATTGCGAACTCTCCTAGGGAAATAGTCTGTCCAATGCCAGTTTCGCTTAAAAATAAAAGGTCTGGTTTAGTCTCCTGTAATTGGGTTTCAACCTCTGGAAGGTTAGAACGTAGACCCCTGATGTTGGAGAAGGAGACATGGACATTGGAAGTTGGAGAACTGGGTTTAATTGTGTATTTTTTCTTGAAGCTTGTCATGATGGAATTTTGGAATTTGTGGACTAGGTTGTCAGATTTGCTTAAAGCAGGACAGAGAGGAGAAACTAAGAGAGAAAAAGAAACAAAGACTTTTTTTTTTTTGTAGAACATGATAAGGTAAAGCTGTAACAATTACCCACTAATATGGCATCGAGAGGCCCCACCAGAAGCTACTGCATGGTCCAGAATCCATTCACCAAATGGCAATACAGCAGCCCCAGTACTTTGCACCTGCTGATAGGACAGCCTTCTTAGTGGTTAATCCAAGGTTCGGGTCCCTGACTATCTGGCGGATAACGTCAGCCCAGATAAAACGTTTACCTCTAGCACCCTTACTAGTGACATGGCTACAAGGATAGACATAGAAACAGAAAATTTCCGCCATCTCTGCCAACTATTCGCGCAAAATACTGCCAACCTAGAAAACAGCTTTTTCTTCTCCCTTTGTCAGAAAAATCACTCATTAAAAAATGAGGACTGAGGGACAAATAAAGAGAAGCAAGAGTAACGGGAGCTGCTGATAACGCATCCACAATGCGTTTTCTACTCTCCATTAAAAAAAATAAAAATTATTAATTATTATAATAAAAGTCCAACGGACGTGTTTAAGGGAAAGTATGGTGATAGATTCCCCTCTCACGAACTAAAAATGAATATAATTACCTAATCTATTTTTGCAATCAACTTGGTAGATAAATAAACATTTATAGACGAGAAAAACGCTAGCATTTAATAAAACAGAAATACATAAATTAAATACTGAATTAAAATGTAATTATTAATATTTGAATCTAAAGATAAAAGTAGGATTAATATAGAAGTCACTTATCTCGACAAAAACACTTCTGTCTCTAAAATGCAAACTGTAGAAAAGAATTTTAGTTTTAATAACATCAGCGTTCAAAAAACTTCTTTTTTTTTTTTAATTAACCGTTACAAGAAAAGCGTGATCTTATTCTGGACTTTAGCTAGTCACGTTTTAAGAAACTTGCGATATAAAAGAAAAGCGGAGGGCGGTGGGTTTTTTTCCAAAAGTTAGTTGGTGACGTTATAAGTAATTGCGAGATAAAATGAAAGCAGGATTAAGGAGTGGGGACTTAAAGGATAATATAATGGATTGAGTCTATGCAATATTTAAGATCAACTTGGTAGATAAATAAACATTTATAGACGAGAAAAACGCTAGCATTTAATAAAACAGAAATGCATAAATTAAATACTGAAATAAAATGTAGTTATTAATGCATTAATATTAGTTTTAAGGTGTTTTATTTTCAAAATGTATTAGAATACTTTTTACTCATTTATTTTTCACATTATGCTCAAAATTCCAGATTGAAACGGACACTGAAAAAATTATTTTTCATTTGAAAGTAAATAAATTCATTTGAAAGAACATTTTTATTTTACAAAAAAACGAATGCTACGAGAAATATAAATGGCATAATTATTACAAATAAAATTAGAATTTTTTCCTTTAATTGTGTGTAATGCAAGAATACTTGTGATAATGATACTAAAATAAATACCAAACCCATATAACTTTCAAAATATTGATAATTTTATTAAACTTCAAAGCAAATAAAAAAACAGACATGTAGAAAACTTTTTAATTGTTTTTATCCGGAAAAAAAAGGACTGTTGGGGGTCAAAATTGTAAAATTGGTGCGTGGGAGTCATCAAATTTTAATTTGTCAACTGCTTCACAAATGTGCATGCATGACTTGTTTAAATGACAGATTCCTTATGTTAATAATAAGTAGATTTGAAAACACTTTTTATAAAGATTGTGTCAAGCTGGCCGAATGGTTATTGTACTTGACTCACTGTCTTTAGGTTTGGGTTTCGATGTCAGCTGGAGTATTTTTTTTTACTTACAAGAAGTGAACTGTTTAGAAAAACATAATACTCACAGGCACATGTCTCAGTTTCTTTCCGTTTTTATTTCATTTTTTTAAAGGAATTTAACGTTACGTTTAATACTTACGATATTTCTGTTTCTAATAAATAAGTATTCTGCATTAATTAAAATATAATATTTAGGTGTATTTTACGACCGGGCAACACCAGTTAACTTGCTAGTAGTCAAATAAAAGGATGATGTTAAGTTTTATATCACTATCTACAGAAAAGGAAAAAAAGTAGACATTTTATTTTAATTTACACATCTTTTAATTTACTGCCACTGCATGAGAACAAAGTCAAACTCAGGGTCAGTTTTTAATGAGGGGAAAATCTAATTCCACAAAAGGGGGCATTCTAGACCAAGATAAAAAATAAAAAATATGATCAGAAAATGTATATGATTTTTTTACAATTTAATATGAGCATCAACATTTGCTAACAGTTTCCCAGGCTTCCTAATAATTACATCACAAGTAACTTATTTTTTATTCTAATGAGTCACCACTTATGAATGAAGGTTGAAACAAAACAAACATTTGAGGATAAGAAGTAATAAGATGGATAGATTGATGATGAATATTATGAGAAGATTGAAAATCTCTAAATACCATCTATCTCAAATACAACTAATCCAGAAAACTGCAATCCTTCCCTTTTCAAAAACATTGCTTGTGGATCCTTTCATTATTATTATTGTGGGGCATACACACCCTTATAACTAGAGTTGGATCAAATACAATTGTATTTGTATTTCAATTGTATTTAAATACAATTTTAATGTAATTGTATTTGTATTTGTATTTTTAGATTTAGGAATAAATGTATTTGTATTTGTATTTGTATTTTTAGACTTAGGAGTAAAAGTATTTGTATTTGTATTTGTATTTCTGGTAACCTAAACGAAAGTATTTGCATTTCAATTGTTAAAAGTCAGTATTTGATCCAACCCTGTTCACATACATGTTGCGTGTACGTGTACCAGTCTACCAGCCCTGTCCACTTCCAGTCACACACGCTGCTGCTAGTTGAGTGACGATAAGTCTGTGAGTCAAGTAGCTTCAATTCAGGGTTGACAGCTTGGCTTTTTTAAGGCCAAATTTCGCGAATTTGGCTTTTTTTTAAGCAGTTTGGCTTTCAAAATTTTTGTTTGTTTTTTTTCAAATTTATGCTTCAAATTTGGTCTTTTTCGGATAATTTTATATAAATATTTATTAAATATGGATTATTAAAGAAAAAGTTATAATAAAGTAATTTAAACAGTTGTTTGGATGTCTAAACTTGTAGATTTAAAAAAAAAACTTTTGACCTCCCACTCCCATTCATGGATTTACACCCTCTTGCACTAAGCGAATCTCATACCTAAATGTTTAATCCGGTTTCACAGTTACTTACTAAATGTCTATATGGACCCTTTCAAAGAGTTCACAGTTGAGTATGAAACCATTTTGGGGACATTTTTTAGTGCTGGCGCCTTGTCCCTGCCAATTAGGTCACTGAGTATATTTCCTCTGAAATAATTAATTCTTGTATTTTTCGTTTGAAATTCTTTAAAAGTAGTGTTTTGAAATTAATTGAATTAATTTATTTTCAATTTATAGAAATTTGAAAACTTATAACTATAACTATTTAAAGTTGTATTTAAAATGAATATTTTTAAGTATTCATATACTTTTTCCTGAGTAGTCCCAAAAGTTTAATTAAAAGTCAATAATTATAGATTTTCTAACTATCTTGGATTAATAGACACATTTGCCTTAATAATGACGCATAGATGGTTCTTGGAAACAAAGTCTAGTTTTAGAGTTATGACTAAAATTAAATTTATCAATATTTTAGAGATATTTTAAGTTGATACCTCCAATCCCCCCCGAGTAAATTTGGTCTTCTGACGACTGACATAATTCTTTTAAGAATATGATTGACAAATAGAAACTTATTTACAAATTGTACCAATAAATATGGTATGGAAAAAATGGCACTAGTAAAAATGGTAAGTAGATGTGGAGTCTAAGATAATAACCAACTACTTTTCAATTATGCTGTCATCTTAGAAATCTGTTGATTATACTCGCATGTTTACTCATTGTAAGTGTTTTCTTCAGATTTAATGTGTAATACTAAATAGATTGTAACTCCAAATGGTTACTAATATCATAATCGTAAAAAAAACATTTATAAACATCTCTTTTATGTAATCTGTCCCCGTTGTCAATCAATGCTTACATTAAAGTGTAGTACCTGCTCTGATGACCTAACTTTATCTAGTCTGTCCTTGGTCGATGAAAGAAAAATTCTTCTAAATTGGGGTATATATTTTTGGCTATGGGAGATAAATTCTGTGCCTTTTACTTTTTAAGGCAATTTCATTTGGTTTTACAATTTTGCCAGTCAGACTTAGAGATAGAAAAAAGTTAACTACCCTAAAAAGTTATGATGGCCCGAAAATGAAAGATGCAATGTCGCAAGTGGAAGGAGAAAACATGGTGACACTTTCTTGCATTGCACCAGTTGTATTTGGCCTTGAACACAGCCTCAAACTATTCATGGAAAGTAAACCAACCTACTGCTTAAACTTGGCTAATGCACTACAGTCTTCTATCAAAAAGAGATTGCATCCGTTTCTTGATAGGACTGATGTCATTGCTGCAGCTGTCATGGACCCCAGGTTTAAGCTGTCATGGCTGTCATGTGAAAAAATGAAAAATAAAAATATTTCGAAGATTGTGGACCTAATTATTTCGCAGTCAACTCAGTTGTCTTTGAAGAACACAGTTCAAGAGAGGAAGTTTTTCATGACCGTGAACACAAATCAAGACGAGGCTGACATGAATGCAAAACACCCTCGTCTTTTTGCCTACATGCCACCAGCTGGGAAGCTAAATGTAAGTCCATCAATAAGCGACACTACAGCGGTAAAGGCAGAACTCGATTCCTACTTAGAAGAATGTGTTCTGGCTTTTGACGTCAACCCACTGAGGTACTGGCGGGAAAACAAGAGCTTCAAGATTTTGAAGCCTTTCGCCAGAAATATTCTAGGGTGCTGTGCAACATCGGCACCATCTGAAAGAGTTTTCAGCAAGGCTGGAAATTTTTATACCCCAGAGCGAGCCAAACTTGGCCCGGAAACTTTCAGAGCTCTAATGATGATAAAATGCAATGAGGACATGATATAGAGTGTAATGTAGATGTCAAATTTGGAAGGAAATATTTCTTCTTTTTTCTTCGCATATTTTCAGATTGTTTAAATCAGTTATTGTATTTTTATTTGTATTTTGAGATTGAGGAATAAAAGTATTTGTATTTGTATTTTTAGCGTTAGTATTTGTATTTGTATTTTTAGAGTTAGGAATAAAAGTATTTGTATTTGTATTTCTGGTAACCTTAACGAAAGTATTTGTATTTGTATTTCAATTGTTAAAAGTCAGTATTTGATCCAACCCTGCAACTGCTAACATGGACTCGTCCATTAGGCATATAACCAGCAAGTCTAGACCGCTCAATGAGAGCTATCCCGGATGTCGTCGTACAGAGACGACTCCCCATGGACTTTCTAACCGTTTCTGTACCACTAACCCTTGCTTGATATAAATGTTTTTCTTATTCTCGCCGTGTTCCTACTTTCACACTTTCTGGCTCCACTACAATGGCGACAAGGATGTAAAAAAAAAAAAAATTTTTTTTAAAAGAACTTAGGTGTAAAACTTTCAACTTTCAAACGTATGAAATGGTTGCAAACTTTCCAAGTTACAACGCAAAACCACGATGGAAAATTGCAGTGTGAAAAAAAAAAAAAAAAAAAAAAAAAAAAAAAAGAAATTACAACACTTAAATTTATCTACTCAAAGAAATTGTAAGTAGAATTTATTTTTTCATTCTTTGCTAAAAAAAAATGTAATCTTGTTTTAATTTGCCGTAGAATGTGTTGACCCAATTGTTTATGCAAATTACACATGGACTTTATGTTGGAAGATTTTTTTTTCTACTGTTACTGAAATTTTGGGAAATGAATTCTTGTTTTATGATAAAGTGGTTATTGTTAACCGACTAGTTGTTTGTTTGAACTCTTCCGTGAAGAAGAAAAGAAAGACAGTTGTGATGAAAAGGCAAATATTCTTTTTATGTGCTGCGAAGCCATTTTTTTGTTTCTGATGATTTGAAAAAATTTTTTTTTTTTTTTTTTTTTCCTCCCATTTATTTTTGCAACGGCAGTCACGCACACTGAAAAGAAATGATACCTTTTTTTTCTTTCACTTTTAAAATAAAGACTTTTCGTTGTTGGATAAATTTTTGCTCACCAGCGGAGTGAGAAAATATACTACTCAGGCAACAATCTATTACTGAAAACAGGAACTCGGAACAAATTTTTTTTTTTTTTTTTTTTTTTGTAAAACCGTAACTTTGCTGAACACAAGTTGACTTGTATATTGCATGTTTTATGTTGCATGGTGTATATAGTATATTGTACTATTTTTTTTTCTCTTCGGTAAACCAAAAATCTGTCTCCATTTCCAAACTATTGGCATATCAGAGACAAAAGGAACATGTGTCAACGAGTAAATAAGTGTATACTAGTCCATAAATTATAAAAGTTTTCCCTTGCTGTGACTTCCGTTTAAGTTATAAATTCCCTTAAAAGAATAGGATTTTTTTTTTTTTTTTTTTTTTTTTTTCCCATAAAATAAGAGGCAATGGAAGATGTGAAAGATATGATAACCCGGCTAACTGAATTTCAAATGAATCAGTGGAGGATGTCTTGTTAGAATTATTTGTACTCAAACTTTGTAAGGTAATTTGCATAAAGCCACTTATGCAAATTACCCACTATTACTTGGAGTTGCTTGCAACAATAAAAAAGAAAAAAAAGATTAACAGCGAGCACTCCTCAGAAATTACACTCTTTTTCTGCAACAAACAGAAACTCCTCCAGAACAACTGTTTTGGAAATTTTAACCTGTACTTGTAAATATACGTTATTTTAAATACAAGAATTTTATTGTGTTATTCTTTCTCAAAATTAACCAAGTTGTTCGGATAACAAGGAACCAAGAGAAGAGAGGCGCGTTAGAAATAAAAAAAAAATTTCTAACATATTTCCAAAACAGTTAACATCGTGGTATTCGCGTCCATAACATTTAATATGGATAACCAACGAGGAATGAACCTTCTCCAAGTGATGTTACCTCAAGGATGGATACTCCACAAGAGAGAAATTATTATTCTGGATCCAAACTAACGGTATACTATGACATATTCAAAACTTTTATGGAACATACTTACTCGAGTTTTATAAAACGTGAATTTGGGACGCTCAAAACATACAAAAACTCTACCCGCGTGGATTAAAAAAGTTATTTCATGGCACTTGTAAAAAAAAAAAAGTGTTTTGACGAAACTCTACCCGCGTGGATATTAAAATTATTTTATTGCACTTGTATTCAAATTTCGGTACTTATTCATACCTACTAAAATAAATGGCTATTAAGGAAGACGTCACCATGGAGGGAACACTTAAAAACCTTCTGGGAGAAGAAAAACTTGAATATTGAAATGATACGAGAAAAATTATTGTCTTTTAAACGATACCGGGCTACACATAAAAGAAAAGTAACAATGTACTTTAATAGCCTGGAGACCATGTATGACAATTCTACCCTGAATACTTTCCTGTGTAAAAAAAAAAAAACAGTTAAAAGCCATTGATGAAGTGTCCAAAATCAATTATTGGAATGAGGTAATTAATACCTTTTCACAAAGGGTTGATTATAGTATTAAAGACGAAGAAGCCTTGAATAATGAATTAGATAGTCAAGCCGAATATAATGTTTCTATCTTAGTGAGTACAGCCAAATACGAGGACTATTTAACCAGTAAAGATGACAAGACTCCTTCAACGTTGTCAATTGAAGAAACTTTAAGTGAGGGAAAACCTCCTCCTTTGAATTGCAGCACTTTTTCGGGAAATGAAAAGGACAAGTTCGCCTTTCACAATTTTTTAATTCAATTTAACAATGTGATTGATTCTAGAAGGAAATTGTCAGACTCGGCTAAACTGTCTTATTTGGTCGGTTACTTGAAGGATTATGCCTTAAAACAAGACATTTGTCAATAACCGATACGAATTATAAAATTGCTTTAGATTTATTGAAAGTTTTTAGATAAAGCATATATTATCGACGAAACATTAAAAAACATATTAAAAGCTAAACCTGGTGAGGAATATAGTCCAGAATATTTGAATGTTAAATATTATATATCAGAAATAAGGGCCTACTTATATGAGCTAAAACAATATGAAATTGATTTTTTGGAAGAGGGTTCTTCTGGAAATATTCTAATTAGTCACATTATGACTAAACTTCCCAAAGTAGTTGTTAAAGAATTAATAAAGTTAATAATAATTATCCCAACTTAAAGCAAATATTTGATAGCTATAGGGATATTTTAAAAACTCTAACTCGGACTTTAACTGTAAAAAATATTGCTAAGGATAAAAAAAATTTCAGTAGCTATGACTTTAAACGTAGTTTTAAAATAAACCCAAAAGATAAAGTACCAACGGTACAAAATTTCAAAGTACAAGCTATAAAAAAATCCGTGTGTAAGCTATGTTCCTCGGAAGGACACTACTTCGGAAAGTGTGAAACTTATCCTAATTATGAGGCTAAACTAGCAAGAATCTTAGAACTGTCCTTGTGCACCAGATGTGCTGGTTCAGGTCACAATGAATCAGAATGCTATGGAAAAAAGGGGTTCTTAAAGTTTCCGTGTCTCAAAAAAAAAAGAACATGTAACTTCTTTGTGTCTTACTCAAAAGGCTGTTCAAACAAACTTGTGTTACGCCTTGAAAAATACGGACACTTGTAATATGTTACCTACTATGACCCTAAATTTAAAATGTGGTCATAAGCAGAGACAAGTTAGGTGCTTAATAGATTGTGGCAGCCAAAGATCTTTTATAACAAAAGAAGCTGCTCTAGCATTATCCCCAAATTATAATGAGTTGTTCTCATCAGAGCATGAGATACATAGTTATTTAGGACGGCAAGTTAAGAAATTTAAACAAATGTCTACTGGTGTAAAATTAAAGAATAGAATGTTTTTTATTCCGCTATTGGTAGACTAAAGCATGAATATAAATTACACGATGCACGGAATGAAAGATGTAATTAATAAATTAAAATTACAGGGTGTAAATCTGCTTGATGAGTCCTTTTACTTAAATAAAGAACACGACACTATTGAAATAGATATGCTCATGGGGATAGACATAATTCAATATCTTTCCTTTTCTATAAAAAAGATAGGGGTGGTTATAACCCTATCATAGATGATAGGGTAGCTCCTATTGGAAACATTTTCAATTTTATCAGTTCAGCCGAGAGAAATGACTTGCTTAACACTCAATTAAAACCAATAAAAAATAATAAAACAGTAATTAACCTAATAATGGATCCCCTTAAATCGTATTTCAATCCCTTAGAGAATATTTTATCCGACAGTGAAGTAGACAACGGCTTAGAAAATCTCTTTAGTCTTGAATCTATGGGAATAAGGCCCAATGATCAAGAATCTTTCCTTTGACAACAAGCAAATAAGTAAATTTAGGGAAGGAATAAAACAGATCGATGGGCATTATTATATAGAATTGCCCTGGTATCCTGATAGGATCGAAAAAGTTCCATCAAACCATTTCATAGCTCTCAAGGTGTTAGACCGAACAATGAACTTTTTAAATAAAAGAGGATTAACTAAAAAATACGATGCAATCTTCAGCAAACAACTAGAAGATGGAATCATCGAACAAATAGAAGTTAATCCTTCAAATTACTATAAATATACGTGGATTCCCCACAGACCCGTTTTAAAAACTGCGGAACAAGTGACAACGAAAATAAGGCCCGTCTTTAATTGTTCGTTAAAGACAAACAAGGAATTACCTTCAATTAATGAAGCAGCCTATACGGGTATAGATTTAATGGGTTCTTTATTGAAGTTGTTGCTTTACTTCAGAAGCAACAAATATGTGATGTTAGGAGATATTAAACAGGCATTCTTAATGATAAAACTAAGTAGTGAATACGACAAAAATAGGTTTTGTTTTTTTGGGAGAAGAGAAAACAAACTTATTTGTTATAGATATAAAACGATAGTATTTGGCTATACATCATCGCCTTTTATACTCCATTATGTAATGAACCATCATGTTAAGTCTTACCCTCAGGATAAATGCAGCAAAATATTGGGCAATAACTTTTATGTGGACAACTTAGTAGTAACTGGCAACAATATAAATGAAATGCAAGATTTGTATAAAAAATGTTTTGTTAGAATGCAGGAAGGAGGCTTCACCTTACGATCTTGGAATTCCAATTCTGATGAATTAAGAAACCTAATGAAGGCTGAAGGTAGATTGGTAGAACATGGCTGTCAGAATGAAAAAGTGTTGGGATATAGATACAACACTGAGAAGGATAGTTTAAGCTTAGCACCTTTTACGTTAAAGGAAGCTTACACAAAGCGTCTAGTACTTTCACAGATTTCCAAAGTGTATGACCCCCTAAATTTTACCTTGCCTGTAAGCATAAGAGGCAGGGTATTAATGAGAAAAATTTGGAAATTAAATATAAATTGGGATGAAAAGGTGCCTAAAGAAATAAGTGATGAAATGAAAATAATAACTAGAGATTTCGAAATGTTGCCAGAGTTGTCTTTTCCAAGAGCTGCAATTAATGATAATGAACCTTATGGCTTACATATATTCTGTGATAGTTCAACAGAAGCTTATGGGTTCGTAATATATGCCTGCTCAAATGAAAAAACAAGTTCGTTTTTATTTGCTAAATCTAAATTGTCCTCGTTAAGGAAAGGTGGTGAACTTAGTGTCCCTACTTTGGAACTAATGGGAGTAATACTGGCATTAAAATGATTTAATTGAAACTTATGAAAATATTCAGTTTCAATTTATTAATATATGCGTGGATGCTCAAGTAGTTTTAAATTGGTTAATCACAAAAGTAAAGTAAAATCTAAATTTGTTAAAAATAGAATATCCGAAGTAAATGGATTAATAAAAGCTCTTGAGGATGAATTTAAACTACCAATAATGTTTCACTATGTTCATACAGATCAAAATCCGGCTGATATGTTAACTAGGGGAATATCTTACGATAAATATTTAAGAAATAGAAAATTATGGTTGGAAGGACCAAGTTGGCTTACCAACGAATTTAAAAATTGGCCTAAATACCCTTTAATGAGTATTTCACCTGACCATAAGAGAACAGTAAATGTTAATTGTAATCAAATAATTAAAACAAAAACTGCCATTTTGGACATTGAAAAATATTCTGATTACAATAAATTATTGAGAATAACAAGTTTATTGTTCAAACCGTTTTGTAAGAAAAAAAATTGTGTTAATCCATTGAAGAAAGCAAAAATGTACTGGATAAGGTTAATACAGAATGAGCATTTCTTCAAGGAGATTGACTTTTTGAAATCACAGGACAAAAGTAATAAAAATGTCCCCACTTTGGTTTCAAATTTAAATTTATTCATAGACTCTGATGGAATTTTGAGATCTCAAGGGAGGATAAGCAAATGCCTATATTTCAACTATGAAGTATATAACCCTGTGTTATTGCCTAAAAGAAATAAATTTACGTCCTTATTCATTAACTATTGCCATGCTAAGGTGCAACACATGGGAATAGGTACCACATTAAATTATTTGCGAGAGCAAGGTGTGTGGATTCCCCAAGGTTTGACTGTAAATAATTTTTTAACCTGCAAAAAGTATAATGCTTTGGCTTATAAATATCCTAAAGTTGTGGATATGCCTAGGCATCATGTCAATTTAGTGAAACCTTTCAATCATGTGGGAATCTGTACGAGCCTTTTTCAAGTCTCACACAAAACACACATTCATATTTCAAGCTGTCATATACATACGCGCACATATACGCACCCACGTCCACATGTACACATGTTCGCGTACATACACTCACATTCACGTATATATACACACACGCTTACGTATACACATGTACTCACACACGCGAACACGAACACACACATGGACGACGTCACTTCCGCTTTCTAAGGAAATACACATGCGCAAAAGACACTCCAGAAGCGAGTATAAAACATGGAGACAAGCTGTTTCTAATCCTCTTTTTAGGACCAACTCTCAACTAGAGGTTGGGCGAACAAGCCGCCGCCGTTTCGGCGCACGCGCACCTCACGCCCACTTCCTACTATGTATGGGGCACGAGCTAATGACTGTATGTATACATTCTCCCTCTTTCTCTCTCCATCTACTACTGGCCACTAAGAACACCTTCGCGTAGCTGACTACTAACTGATGACAACTCTAATATCCTCTTCCTTGCCTACACGCTGGATTCTCATTTCCACTACAACACTCACTTCAATTCCCATGCGCGAACAAACAATAGTGACCCAAACTTGAGATGAAAACACATTTCCTTTTCTTGCTACAACAGCAGTCCTGCAACAGACATTGGTTACATACGCGCGGACATGTTATAACTAAAATGTTCATTTCTTTCAACAGCAAATAAACGACGTTTATCTTATCCATTACTTGAGTCTTTGTTTCCTTCAATTCCCATTCGTTTCATTATTATTTTGTAACGGGATTGGGGTATTTATATATCCTAGTCCCCTACAAATCGACTACACAGGTCATTTGTGGGTAAAGAATGAAGTGGGTGGAAGTACAGTAAAAATGTTTGTTTTAATATTTACTTGCCTTAACATAAGGGCAGTCCATTTTGAACTGTTATCCGATATGTCCACCCGAAATTTTATGCTGGCCTTTCAGAGATTTTGCAACATGTATTCTGTACCTCAATTTTTATACAGTAATAACGCTAAAACCTTTAAAAAGGCAGGTTGTATTCTTGAAAGTTCTCTACAGTCAGACGTTTCAGGAAGAACTAGAGAAATTAGATATCCGACATATCAAAATCCCTTTATATTCTGCGTGGGTTGGTTCGGCTTGGGAGAGATTGATAAGAGTTCTTAAGGGATGTCTATTCAAGATCATAGGAAGATCTAGACTTAGCTATTTTGAACTTTTAACAACATTGTCAAATATTAAGTTGGCTATAAATTCTAGACCTTTAACTTATAGATTAAGCTCTCCTAATCTTGAAATTATAACTCCTAATTCCTTTTTGAGAATATATGGGAATTCCTCTTTAGTTCTAAAATCTGAAGAGGAAGAGGTTTGGCAGGAAGAACCTGACTCAAACTCATTAAATAAAACTTTAAATTTTCAAGAAGAAATAATATTAAAATTTAAATTATTATGGTATGAAAGCTATTTGCTAAGTTTAAGAGAACATGGCAGGTATATTTACCAAAATAAATGGGAAAATAGAATAAAAGTAGGGGATGTCGTATTGATCAAATCCACGACTAAATCGAGACCCTTCTGGATGCTGGGCAAGGTTTTAAAAAATGTAATAGGGTTTGACAATAAAATACGAGCTGTTAAACTGAAGCAAGGTAATGGGGCAATAGAGTATCACTCCATTTCTAACCTATACCCTATGGAAATATCATGTCCCCAAGGTAATACTCGAATGGAAGAACCTATCAGTAAGCCTTTCCAAAATGATTCTAGTGAAAGACTTAATGATAAAACACTGCAATTAGGCAATAGTAATAGTAATGAAGAGGTGTCCAATCAACTCAGGACTAGACCCAAACGCTATGCCTCTACCAAATTCTATCAAATGATGAAAGATAATATTGATTATCTGTAATAATTAAACAAATTCAACTTTCCTATTTAAAAAAAATAAATTATTAAAAAATTATATATATATATTCCCAGTTTAAAATAAAATTTCAGCTTTAAAAATTTTTTTAAATAAATAAAAAATCTAATACATATATATTCATTCCCAGTTTAAAATATTTTTCAGTCAAAAAAAGCAAAAAAAATGTTCTTCGCATTGAATGACCTAAAAAGGTTGATACCAAAAAAAAAAAATCAACCATCCAACAATTTAAAAAAAAAAAAATGAAAAACGAAGATATAGAAAAATAAAACGGCAAATTATTTTTTTATAAATTCTTTATATATATTTCAGATATCTCTCCTGTTTTTATTGCAATAAACGTATTGCAATCTTCTTGGAGGGAGTGTGTTAGAATTATTTGTACTCAAACTTTGTAAGGTAATTTGCATAAAGCCACTTATGCAAATTACCTACTATTACTTGGAGTTGCTTGCAACAATAAAAAAGAAAAAAAGGATTAACAGCGAGCACTTCTCAGAAATTACTCTCTTTTTCTGCAACAAACAAACTCCTCCAGAACAATTGTTTTGGAAACTTTAACCTGTACTTTTAAATATACGTTATTTTAAATACAAGAATTTTATTGTTATTCTTTCTCAAAATTAACCAAATTGTTCGGATAACAAGGAACCAAGAGAAGAGAGGCGCGTTAGAAATAAAAAAAAATTTCTAACAGTCTACTATTTGATTGTAGTAGATAGCTATTACAAAATGGCCAGAAGTACTCAGGTGCAAGAGACCCACCACAGGCAACATTCTCTTTCCTCCATGAATATTTTGGCGTTGTCGATTGCTTAGTCAGCAACAATGGGACACAGTTCACATCAACTGATTTTAAAGAATCCAGCGACAAATTTCAAATAAAACCCATCACTATATCTCCGTATGATAATCTAATGGACAGGCAGAACGTTTCATAGACACTTTGAAAAGAGCATTAAAGAAAACTTTGGAACACCTTCAGATAAGGCTTTGCAACAGTTCTTACAGGTTTTCAGGATCACACCGAACCTGAATACCCCTGAAGCAACATCTCCTGAAAAGACCATGTTTGCACAAAAAATAGGACCAGTCTTCGAAAAACTACTGCCAAAACAAGAAAATTCGGGTAGGACCAGTGGTCCTAAGGACCACTAACCATTCTCACAAAAAGTATAACCCAAGAGAAAAAGTTTTCTTTAAAGCATAGGGAAATAATAGATCGCTTTGGGAACAACAAAAGAATAGGAAACACAACCTACATCGTTCTAGGCCCTACCACCACTCACAAGAGACACCTAAATCAAATTAGACATCGTAGTGACGATGGCAAAGACACACCTCACGTCAAGGAAGATACGTTATATGATATGTTTGATATCAAGCCTCCCCAAGCAAACCTAGAACAGCACTGATCGACAAGGAAAATAAAGATTAGTGAACCCCTTACCATCGATCCAAACAGGAAGAAATATTAAAGTTTTTTTTCCCCTGAACAAAAAGCGTGAGAGAGGGGACATACACACCCTTATAACTGCTAAGATGGACTGGCATATAACCAGCAAGTCTAGACCGCTCAATGAGAGCTATCCCGGATGTCATACAGAGACGGCTCCCCACGGACTTACTAACCTTTTCTGTGCCACTAACCATTGCTTGATATTAATGTTCTTCTCAAGTCGTTGTGTTCCTACTTTCACCTTTTCCGGTTCCACTACAATTATTAAATTAGTCAAAAACAGAAGAAAAAAAAAGAATTCTTTTTGAAAGCAGATCCCAGGTTTGAAAAGCTAGTGGCGAATACTGGCATGCATAATGAATACTTTCTTATCATATTCATTTCTTGTAGAATTATATTTCAGTAATAAATTATGAGCACTTAATAATGGAGTTACATTCCTGTAATGATCCGGTCCTTGTTGATTTTGTGGTGGAAGTTTAGTTTTGTGCAGTTCTAGGAGGTTCACCCTCCCATGCTTTGTTTTCTCTCTTTGAGAAGGTGTCAGTTTATTGCTAGTCACCAGAGGCGCCCTTACTGGGGAATGCCGACGGGGCTGCCCAGGCACTTTTTGCAGGTCAGAGTACCCCTCAATGCTGACTTCCCAATCCCACTTTCCGACCTTGGCGTGTAAGTTTGTGCAGTGGGAAAGAACTAAAAACCTTCAACTGATCACCGTGTGTTCTTCAGAACTATCTATTAAGCATCAGGTTTCAGATTATTACTTTTTTAAACATTACTTGTTTGTTTTATAGATGGGGGAAGGGGGTTAATGTCAAGTTTTACTTATGATGGTGATTTGTGATAAATTTTTCCCTCAAAGAAATCCATACCAGTAAACTAAACTAGTGAGAATACCATATAGACTATTTGGAAAATTTAAAAAAAAAAACATAAAACAAAAAAGTGTTATTTAATAACATTTGCCCTGATGAAAACACACTGCCTAAACACACACACACACACACACACACACACACACACACACACACACACACACACACACAATTATTATGAAATTAATAATCCAATATAATGAAAAATGTAAAAATTCCCCTTTTTCTTCATTTTTAAAACGCACACGCATATTCTAATAATTATAGGAGCAACTGTATTCATGAAAAGGAATTTCAAAATATACCTAGCAAATATACTGGGTGAACCAAATTCAAAAATGATTCAAACAATTGCACTTAAAGGGACGGTTAGGATCTTAAAAATATCTCTCGGTTGAAATATATAAGATAGCTAAAGAATGTTTGGCATCCTGTAGGATACCCCATCTCCAGCTAGAACAAAATGATGAGACAACTAAAAAAGAAAAGTGAAAGAGAAATTTTAATTTTAATTTTAATTTTTGAAAATTCTTAATTGTCTTGGAAATTATCGTACACCAAATCTTTGTTGATCTTGAATTCTTAGACCTGATATAAATGTTATATAGTTATGTTTCGACTTACTATGTATGTGCGTGTGTGTATTTGTTTTATCAGAACAACATCGGTACAATCTGTTTCAAGTCTAAACAAAGGGAACTTATAACTGATTTCCTTTATCAGACTCTCTTCCGCATCCATTTATGTTTGCCTTCTCAGAAATAATATATAAGTGTTGTACCGATTAATCGGGAATCGGAAAAATCGGTAGTTTTTGGGGTATCGGAATCGGAAAAATTTGTACCTAATTTCTGATTCCAAAACCGATTCTCTTAATATTTTATTATGTTAATTTTTCATTGCTGATACCGTTGATAAATATTTATTCCTTTTAAACTATTAGTAAAACTAACCCCTATAGATCATGATAACATTAAAAGATCTAAATTTATTTTATCTGCGTAAAATAAACAAAATAAAACTTGAAACTTTGCGAAAATTAGCTAGATAATCTTTAGAAGAATGCAGTTTATTTGCAAGGTATTGAAAAAATTGTTTAAATTTAAAGAAATATTTTGTCAAGAAAAATATCAAACATTATTGGTAATTAAATCAAAATCAAAATATAATAGTGTTGGATTTTGTCCGGTTAGGTTTTTGTCCACTCCCTTACTCGGCATTGGTAAATATGACAAGGAATGGCGAAAGGTGTGAAAAGGATTGGCCTTGAATTGAATTTGAAATGAACTCGTGAAATGTCATGCTTCCGTGTGATTTTCTTTGATTCTGCTGGTATAATTTATGTTTTTACTTAGGGATTCCTACCGCGGCGCGGCGCCAATGCCGTCTAGAGCCCACCAATCTCACTCCCCTATATAAGGCAATAAAAACCTAAACCACTAACTGAAAGTATTTGGGGGTAATTAACATATACCGGTTGGCTTTGACAATTTCGCAACGTAAAATGTAAGTGTATTTTTAAATAACTATTTTAAAGATATTCAAAATGTGTTTCATGATTTGAAAATTAATTACTAGCATATTTTTACTTCATTTTTGTTTAATATTTATTTTAATGTGATGCAACAGTTCGAATTGTTTTTTTTTTTGTAAAAGTCAAATATATTCTTTTGTTAGGTAGAAGTGTAACCTATCTTGCCCTTGGTAACATTTATTGGGTGGGTTTCTACTATTATATTGTTTAATTTTTAATTTTTGAGTCATTATTGAGAGTTAACAGTCGTATGTCAGCCTTTTTTCTTGTTCTCACATAACATCAAGTGAACATAGTGACATTTCTTGGGTTTCTATCAGTAATTTGATTTCTGATTTCTGAGCTATTATCGAGGTTCGAATATGGCTTGAATAATATCACCATTTTTATTTGTTTTAACCCAATAGGTTTTACACTACCATTGTTATAAGTTAAAAGACACTTTAAAATAAGTTAAAAGACACTTTAAAATAAGTTAAAAGACACTTTAAAATAAGTTAAAAGACACTTTAAAATAAGTTAAAAGACACTTTAAAATAAGTTAAAAGACACTTTAAAATAAGTTAAAAGACACTTTAAAATAAGTTAAAAGACACTTTAAAATAAGTTAAAAGACACTTTAAAATAAGTTAAAAGACACTTTAAAATAAGTTAAAAGACACTTTAAAATAAGTTAAAAGACACTTTAAAATAAGTTAAAAGACACTTTAAAATAAGTTAAAAGACACTTTAAAATAAGTTAAAAGACACTTTAAAATAAGTTAAAAGACACTTTAAAATAAGTTAAAAGACACTTTAAAATAAGTTAAAAGACACTTTAAAATAAGTTAAAAGACACTTTAAAATAAGTTAAAAGACACTTTAAAATAAGTTAAAAGACACTTTAAAATAAGTTAAAAGACACTTTAAAATAAGTTAAAAGACACTTTAAAATAAGTTAAAAGACACTTTAAAATAAGTTAAAAGACACTTTAAAATAAGTTAAAAGACACTTTAAAATAAGTTAAAAGACACTTTAAAATAAGTTAAAAGACACTTTAAAATAAGTTAAAAGACACTTTAAAATAAGTTAAAAGACACTTTAAAATAAGTTAAAAGACACTTTAAAATAAGTTAAAAGACACTTTAAAATAAGTTAAAAGACACTTTAAAATAAGTTAAAAGACACTTTAAAATAAGTTAAAAGACACTTTAAAATAAGTTAAAAGACACTTTAAAATAAGTTAAGACACTTTAAAATAAGTTAAGACACTTTAAAATAAGTTAAGACACTTTAAAATAAGTTAAGACACTTTAAAATAAGTTAAAAGACACTTTAAAATAAGTTAAAAGACACTTTAAAATAAGTTAAAAGACACTTTAAAATAAGTTAAAAGACACTTTAAAATAAGTTAAAAGACACTTTAAAATAAGTTAAAAGACACTTTAAAATAAGTTAAAAGACACTTTAAAATAAGTTAAAAGACACTTTAAAATAAGTTAAAAGACACTTTAAAATAAGTTAAAAGACACTTTAAAATAAGTTAAAAGACACTTTAAAATAAGTTAAAAGACACTTTAAAATAAGTTAAAAGACACTTTAAAATAAGTTAAAAGACACTTTAAAATAAGTTAAAAGACACTTTAAAATAAGTTAAAAGACACTTTAAAATAAGTTAAAAGACACTTTAAAATAAGTTAAAAGACACTTTAAAATAAGTTAAAAGACACTTTAAAATAAGTTAAAAGACACTTTAAAATAAGTTAAAAGACACTTTAAAATAAGTTAAAAGACACTTTAAAATAAGTTAAAAGACACTTTAAAATAAGTTAAAAGACACTTTAAAATAAGTTAAAAGACACTTTAAAATAAGTTAAAAGACACTTTAAAATAAGTTAAAAGACACTTTAAAATAAGTTAAAAGACACTTTAAAATAAGTTAAAAGACACTTTAAAATAAGTTAAAAGACACTTTAAAATAAGTTAAAAGACACTTTAAAATAAGTTAAAAGACACTTTAAAATAAGTTAAAAGACACTTTAAAATAAGTTAAAAGACACTTTAAAATAAGTTAAAAGACACTTTAAAATAAGTTAAAAGACACTTTAAAATAAGTTAAAAGACACTTTAAAATAAGTTAAAAGACACTTTAAAATAAGTTAAAAGACACTTTAAAATAAGTTAAAAGACACTTTAAAATAAGTTAAAAGACACTTTAAAATAAGTTAAAAGACACTTTAAAATAAGTTAAAAGACACTTTAAAATAAGTTAAAAGACACTTTAAAATAAGTTAAAAGACACTTTAAAATAAGTTAAAAGACACTTTAAAATAAGTTAAAAGACACTTTAAAATAAGTTAAAAGACACTTTAAAATAAGCTAAAGTGCAAAAGAAAAGAAAAAAAATTATCCAGGTAATGAAAATGTAGCTTCGCTTGTTTTTCGTAACATTTATTCGTTGTGTATTCATTTATTTCGCCCCCTTTTCTTTCTTATTCTGAAAAATTATCCACCAGACGAGAAGTAAAAAAATAATAAATTTAAGAATTTATAGTGTCTGTTTTACAGGTAAATTTAACAGAAAATGAGCCTCCATATCCAAGTAATTCTAACGTTTAAGGACAGTTAACCAAAGATTGCTATAATATGTAAGTTCTGTGCGTTTCTGTATGTGGAAGGTTACTTTTGAAGTGATAATATGCTGGTTTTATGAACTTACCAGTCTAACTTAGGGTAAGTTGTAAAAGAATTTAATGAACAATCATAATAATTTATAATGGCCAGAAAATGAAGATGATTTTATTTTAAACTGATCCCACTCTCTAAATTTAATTAGTTTTTTGTTTTTATTTTTTTAATATGTTTACAATCGCCTAAAAATGTAGAATCTCATTTTGTCTGGGGTGTGTGAGTTTACATGTGATTCTATTTACTTGTCATCCCCTATCCGAAGGTCTGGTGCTACCAGATCAGGCTGCCCTGTGGCTTCCTGAGATGAAATGCACCTACATTGACGTTTTTTTGTTTTCTGATCCTTTTTGTAAAACTTAATTATGTTCTGCAAAACCAAAAACAAAAACAACAGCTTATCTCCCTCCCCTTTTTATTTTATTTTTTCCTACCTTACTCCCGGTCCTTCGCCCTGTCGGTGGGGCATCAGAATACACCCTCTGCCCCCCTGCAGAGTAAAAGTCCCTCAATGGGGCCACCTGTTTGCCGTGGGTGGCGACCTGTGACACCTTGGAACGGAATCCTGGTGGTTGAGGGTTGTAGAGGATAGATATGAGTTCCTCTCCTTCCCAACATGCCACTTTGGTCCTTACCTTGGCTAGACGGGCGGTCGGAGAGGCCCGCTCCGATCAATCGGCTGGTCACGTCAAGCCCTAAATCAGACAAACATAACAAGAAAATACGCCCACACTCCCCACATTATACAAACTGATTTAGCAAGCGGTGGCTGTAGGGTCAAACAACGTGCTGGACAATGGAGAAAACATGGCTGTAAATCTGAATTTTTTCCTGAAAACGAGGCCTTCAGAAAAATTGAAGAACCACAGATGCTTAGATCCACCAGCAGGGAGTGTATACTTTTCCTGTATCCCTGTTGGGTTGGGGGCGAAAGGGTATCCCCCCTGCCCCCAACACTTCCCAAATAGGACTCCGAGGCGGGTGGGGAGCAGGAAAAATGAAAAAAAAAGAAATCCATCTATGAATACAAACAAGCCTCAAAAAAAAAGAATACGAGATCTAGTATCAGATTCTTCAAACTCAGACTCTGAAAATGAACCAATATCAAGTAATGAGAATTTCCCAACATTTCTAGTATTGGAATCAACCAGTGAACAACCCAGAACCAAAACTTCTCCATTTAAAATCGAAAAAATACTCTCACAAAGTATTAAACCTATATCGGTTAAAAAACTAAATAATGGCACAATATTAACACAAATAAAGAATAAAAAGCAAGCTGAGGAACTGCTAAAATGGAAAACTTTTGACAACAAAACCATTAAAGTTTATCCTCACAAGACACTAAATTCAAGTAAAGGTGTCATCAAGACCTCTGAACTTGCATTATGTACCATAGATGAAATAAGACAACCTTAGATCCCAAAACGTCACAGATGTACAAAGAATCCAAATAAGGAAAAATTCCGAAACTATACTCACCAACACATACATTCTGACATTCAACACACCAATAATCCCACAAAAAATCAAAATTGGTTACCTAACAGTCAACACTGAGCCATACATCCCAAACCCCCTAAGATGCCATAACTGCCAAAAATATGGACACCATCGCGACCGATGTTCACGGTCACCAACATGCATAAGATGTGGTGAAAAAGACTTCCACGAGGATTGCAAAAAAAAACCTAAATGTGCAAACTGCCAGGAAAACCACTACGCAAACTCAAAAACCTGCCCAATCTGGAAAAAAGAAAGAGCAATACTCAAAACAAAGTACACAAATAACATTTCATTTAACGAAGCTAGGAAAATCATAGAAAGCTCCAACTATGCAGATATAACAAAAAAAAATATACAGTACTTCAATAACTCAAACCAACATTCAATAGCATCAAACTCCAATAGCAATGTTGACATTATCACGAAGCTCTTAAACGAAACAAAAAGTTTACTTGAAGAATTTAAAAAAATAATGACCATTCAATGTAATACAATAAACAATACTTCAACAATAAACCAAAACACAACTATAAACTCACAAACAAAACCCCAACCAAAAAGTAAAGAAATAACCACAAATAAAAAAACAAGACACAACAAACGAACACTCAAAATAGATTTCAACTACTGAGAAAAGTTGAGGATGAAAACACCAATAAAAATGTCGGTGAGAAAAATAATAAAACTAAGAAGTTGGAAGAGCCCAGAACACCAGAAGTTATACCAAAATCAAAACCAAGATCTAGATAAAATTCAATATCCAGATCTAGATCAAATACAAAAGGAAAAGACCCTTTACAAAACTCTCAAATGACAGATAAATCTATGGACTCCCTGGAAATGGAAGTCAAGGAAGGGAGAAACGAAGCAAGCCCCCCCAAAAAAAACACAACACCAATCACTGTCCAAACAAAGGGGAAAAAAAAAAACAAAAACAAAATGGATACACAGTCCCGAGCAAACTCCAGTTCCCGAACTCCTAACAGCAGAAATGAAGAGCCAAGCGAAGCAACACCATCATCGCCCAATAAAGCAAGAACTAGGGAAGGACCAGGATCCAGATCCCAATCCCAATCTACCTCAAGAGAAGGAAACGAAGAAACATTGGAGGAAATGGAAGTAGAAAACAAAACACCCCTAGACAAATAAAATGGAACAAAATAAAAGAACTCAAAATATAACAGCCATACAATGGAACTGTAGAGGATTGAAATCCAACTATGAAGAATTAAAACGATTAATTAAAGATCACAACCCAAATATCGTATGTCTACAGGAAACTCTAATGAAGGAAAACTCAAACCTCTCCCTTAGAGACTACGAAGTATATAACAAAATCAACCTATCACATATAGACCATAGACCAACAGGTGGTACAACCATTTTGTTAAAGAAAACAATACCCCATGAAAAACTCATTTTAAACACAGAACTACAAGCCATAGCAGTAAGAGCTACCTTACATCAAACTATCACAATTTGCTCAATCTACATTCCACCAAAATATAAATTAAAAAAAATTCAAATAAATCAAATAATCGAACAGCTTCCTGCACCATCATTAATCCTAGGGGATTTCAATGCGCACAGCAACCTTTGGGGAGACAGACAACGAAATCATAATGGAAATATAATAGAATCCATACTAGAAACCACAAACATGTGTGTACTGAACAACGGCAAACACACCTACCTACATCCATCTACAGGAACAACCTCAGCTATAGACCTGACACTCAGCTCTCCGACTATCTACATGGACTTCAATTGGGATATCCATGAAGAACAGTGTGGTAGTGACCACTACCCAATTTTCATTAAAACAAATAAACCCACAATAGAAGACATAGTACCAAAATGGCAACTAAAGAGAGCTGACTGGTCCACATTCAGAAATCTCTGCCAAACACAAATAAATAACGAAATACTCCAGGAACCTGACCCAATAGCAACATTTACACAAAGATTAATAAAAATAGCGGAAGAAACAATCCCTAAAACTTCAAAGAAAAACAGCAAGCACAAACCATGGTTCACAAAAGAGTGTAAAGAAGCAATTAAGAAAAGGAAAAAAGCCCTAAAAAAATTCAGATTAAACCCAACCTCAATAAACTTAGAGCTCTACCGCCAAGCTCGTGCAAAAGCACGACAAATAACCAAAAAAGCTAAACGAGAAACATGGCAAGATTATGTATCTAAATTAAATAATAAAACACCTAGCAAGAAAGTATGGGACATGGTGAGGAAGATAAATGGAAAGCAAACCCAACACCCCATTATACACCTAAAAAACCCGGATGGTGGAAAATGCACGGAAAAAAAGGATATGGCAAATCTACTTGCTGAGCAACTAAATAAAAACTCCTCTCCCAAACACCACAGCTTAACATTCCAAAACTACAAAAAAGAAGCAGAAGAAAGAAAGCTGTACTTCAGCTCAAACAATACAGAAAAATACAATTTACCATTCACAATATCTGAACTTAAAAACGCTCTGGATAGAAGCAAAGATACTGCTACTGGACCGGACGAGATACACTACCAATTTTTGAAACAACTACCAGAAACCTCATTAAACACTTTCCTGAATATACTAAATAATATCTGGCTCTTAGGCTACTTTCCTAACGCTTGGCGAGAGTCCACGATCATACAAATCCCAAAACCTGATAAAGATCCCACAAATCCAACAAACTACCGCCCTATCTCTCTAACCAGCTGTATCTGTAAAACCATGGAGAGAATGATAAACGATCGACTCGTATGGATATTAGAAAAAAATAAAATATTTGACAAATATCAATGTGGTTTCAGAAAAGAAAGGAACACAATGGACCAATTGGTCAAAATGGAATCGTACATTAAAGACGGTCTTATTAGAAACCACCATGTGGTGTCAGTATTCTTTGATTTAGAAAAGGCATACGACACTACATGGAAATACGGCATTATGAGGGACATACATAACCTTGGAATCAGAGGAAGGATGCCAATATTCATACAAAACTTTCTCGGGTCACTCATTTAGGGTACGCCTCGGGAGAGATGTCTGAGGTATACGGACAGGAGATGGGAGTGCCCCAGGGAAGCATAATATCAGTTACACTCTTCCTCCTAAAAATCAACATCAGCAAAGCAGTGACTACAGACATTGACAAAGCCCTCTTTGTAGACGATTTTACAATCAGCTACTCATCCCCTAACATGCAAACAATAGAAAGGAAATTGCAGGAGTGCCTTGATAAAATTGAAAAATGGACAAATGAAAATGGGTTTATCCTCTCCAAAACTAAAACAGTATGCATACACTTTTGCAAAAAGAGAGGATATCACCATGACCCACAACTGAAAATAAATAACAACACAATACCAGTGGCACAGCAAACCAAATACCTGGGAATGATCCTGGACAATAAACTCAATTTCAAGCCACATATAGATGCACTAAAAAAAAAATGCCAGAAAGCATTAAACATATTAAAAATAATATCCCACACAAACTGGGGAGCAGACAGTAAAACCATGCTCCTATTGTATAGAGCAATCATAAGACCAAAGCTGGACTATGGTTGTATTATATACAGTTCAACAAGGAAATCATACCTAGAAAAATTGAAACCAATACAAAATCAAGCACTCAGACTCTGCCTAGGAGCCTTCCAAACATCACCTATTCTAAGCCTACACACAGAAGCTAATGAACTCCCCCTTCACCTGAGATGGGAAAAACTCTCACTCCAATATACATTGAAACTTAAAAGTTTACCAGAAAATCCTGCTCACGAAAAAGTATATACGTCAATGTATGAAAATTTCTATACCAGCAGAACTACAGCTGCTCAACCTTTGAGATATCGCCTTAAAAAGGCTATTATAGAAGGATACGAAGAACCAAAAAACATACAAACTTACACAATTCATAATACTCCACCATGGACAATCACAGAACCATACATTGACATGACTATCAAAATGGCCAAAAAACAGACTAGCAATCAAACCTATCAAAACAAATTCCTAGAACTCAGGGATGAATACTCCACATACAAAACCATCTATACAGATGGCTCAAAAATAACTGGAAAAGTAGGAGCAGCAGCAAAAATGCATAATGCACACAAGCAAATCCGATTACCAGATGGTGCCTCTATATACACTGCAGAGTTACAGGCTATTAAGATGGCTCTTGAACTGGTCCAGGAGTCTAGTGAAAACAAATTCCTTATCTTCAGTGACTCCATGTCCAGCTTAATTGCATTGAAAGGAGGGAAAGTAAACCACCCGTACATCCTGGAAATTATAGAAACATACCAACACCAAATAAAGAATAAAACAATAGTACTAGCATGGATACCGAGTCATGTCGGCATAAGAGGAAATACAGAAGCTGACAAACTAGCTAAAGAAGCAACAAAGCTGATACCTTCAAACAGAAAAATCCCATACACGGATACGAAAAATAAAATAAACTACTACATAAAAACAAAATGGCAAAAACTATGGGACGAACAACTAAACAACAAACTTAAAGAAATACACCCAAATGTTGTGCAAGAGAGAACCATAATACCAATACGAAAAGTAGACACTATATTCACCAGAATCCGAATTGGTCACTCAAGACTAACACATGAATACCTTCTGCTTTCAGAAGGTATTCATCCCTCAATGCAGAATCTGCCAACAACCACTAACCATTAAACACATATTAATGAAATGTAAAAAATATGAAAATATTCGTACGAAATATTTCAAGGAACAAAACCTTAAAACAATATTTGAAAAAGAAACACCTTACAAAATATTAGATTTCCTGAGAAAAATTAAACTTTTGGAACTTATTTGAAAATAAAGCAAACCACTGGCCAGTCTCAAATGAAGAATATTCTCTTCACCTTTTATGGCATGAAATGACCTATAGGGTTGATGTGCCGTTAAACAAAAACTTACCTTACCTATCCGAAGGTAGTGTTAGACACAAGGTCGGTTTTTAATATAGGGAATCCAACTCTTTATTTTTTGTATTATCACGGACTTAGGGTTAGTAGTAGGAAAGGGCTGTCGTTTATAAAATGGAGAATCGAACTTTTCTTTTCGCAACAAAAAGTTATAATTGCGATGGGCGAAAAATGAAAACGGAGGATTAAAAAACACTGATAATTTCATGAGAATACATTATTTACATCTTCATACCATTTTACATGTAACTATTTAAAAATGAAATATAAACATTACCTATAAACACTCAGGATTATAAAAAATAAATATAAAACGATTAGGAATTTAAAATAGAGGGTCAATTTCACAAATAAATTTAACGTAAAATGAGCTGCTTTTCCAAAACATTGTAGTGTTACCAATTTTTAATTATGTGCGCTTATTCGAGGAAGGGGGTGTCTACTTTTTAAGCGATTACTCATGGTTTTACAACATCGCAAATCGAACTTAATTTAGTGAGAAACAATTTAGTTAACATCCATAAAGAATTAGGGTGGCCAGAAACGATCATTTTACGTTAAATTTATATTTGAAACTGATCTAACACTCTAAATTCTATAATGATCGCGGTACTTGTGCAGTTTACGTCCGCCATTAAAAAGGGAAAATTTTAACAAAAAAAAAAACTATTATATTCTACGTACCCGTTATGGAATGAAGTTCTCATAAAAAAATTTCACTTAATTTCATCAAGTAGTTTTGTTTTTATCGCAAAAAGCATTCATTTGAGGCATTCGAAACAGTCAATCTAAACTACGCCATTAGCATTGATTTTCATCGAAATATAATGGATTACTTCCCTTTGATATCAATTAAGCGATTTATATATATATATATATATATATATATATATATATAATTCCATGTTCCCGAGATTGAAAACAAGCTGTAAAAACAAAACTACTTGATGAAATTAAGTCAAACTTTTTAGAACTTCATTCCACAACGGGTACGTAGAATATAATTGTTTTTTGAAATTTTCGTTTTTTAATGAGGGACGTAAACTGCACAAGTACCATGATCGCTTTTCTTTCCGTCAATTTAAAAAAATGGGTAAACAATCTATACAAGTAATATTTCATTTTGGAATAGGGATTTAGCTGCGTGTTAATCTACAAAGTCGTTGTTGTCACTGTTGTGGTCATCGTCATCATCATCACCATTTGCACGTTTTGTTTTATTTTTTATAGCAAAGTAAATCAATTTAATAACCTATCAAATTTTTATAATTAAAATAAAATTTTAGTTCATAAGATCTACAGCAGATGTGCTAACGGTTATATCACATAGGATTAGTGAATTTCTTGACAAAGGTTTCCTTTCCAGGGCAATTGCTCTTGACATATCAAAGGCCTTCGATAATGTATGGCATAAGGGCCTACTTCACAAGATTTCCAGCTATGGTATTACTGGAAATGTTTTCTCAATCATTAAATCATTTCTCTCTGATAGGTTCAGAAGAGTAGTGGTTGATGGGCAGAAATCAGAGGGGAGTCCCCCAGGGGTCCATTCTGGGCCCAACTCTCTTCCTGATCTACATCAATGATCTCCCAAAACACCTACTTAAATCATTTGTTGACATCTATGCTGATGACACGACCATCTATGGCAACACATCAAAGGCTGTAAATGACAGTTCTCTCTAATTCTCTCTCCTTTGATCTTGAGCACGTGGTACAATGGAAGAGGTGGCTGGTCACTTTTAATGCATCCAAAACCAAGCTTCTATCTTTACATCATCAACACTCTGATCCCCATCTGGCATCAATTGAAATGGATGGTTCTCGTCTTGGGGAGGCTCGATGTTTTGACAAGCTTCTGGGTTTGACCTTTACTCCTGATCTGAAATGGAACACGTACATCAGGTCTGTTGCCAGGAACGCTGGGAAAATGGTAGGATTCTTCTATCGCTCCAGAAGATATCTCACTACTGATGCAATTCTCTATCTTTATAAAAGCCAAGTACGTCCAAGGATGGAGTATTGCTGCCACATCTGGGTAGGAGCTGCTAAAAACAGCCTATCCTGCCTTGACAGAGTACAAAATAGACTTCGTGGTTTGGTGGGGGATGCCCTTTTCTCTTCCCTGCAGCCTCTCTCCCACAGAAGAGACGTTGCGAGCCTGTCTTTGTTTTATCGTTATTTCCATGCCAAGTGCTCGTCTGAGCTCCAATCTCTCGTCCCCCCCCCCCGCCAATCTTTCACAAGAAACACCCGTCTGGCTGAAACTACTGTTAATAATTTTCCCCACTCTTTATCTGTGCCTAAATCCAAACGTAGATTCCATGAACAAAGCTTCTTTCTCAGAAGTGCACGATTGTGGAACTCTTCCGCTTGCCTGTTTCCCACCTGACTACAACTTGGATGTCTACAAATCCAACATAAACAAATTCCTGACAAACCGCACCCTTAAGTAAGACACTCTATCAAATCTCCAATACTAATGATTACTACAATACTATCTCATTGATTACTGTACATGCAATAACCCTTCTCCCTGGGTGGCCTCCGGGCCTTGATAAGTGGTGAACCCCATGTTAAAAAAAGAAAAAAAAAAAAAAAAGCTCACGCAATCTCACGTTAAAAATGTTTTTCTAAATAGTAACATTAATATTTAGAAATTTGTTCGTAACAATGAGAAGTGACGTTGTTAAATATGTTGTTCTTACATCGTTTTCTTATTTTGCCTACCAATCTTTGAATATTTTCAACTATTTAACTATTTATGTAAGTGGCATGTTATACAGTAAATACGAACTGATACAATATAGCTTTGTTTTAAAATCAAAATAAATGTTTTGTTGTCTTATAATTTTTAATTAATTAGAAAAAATATATGCGGACATTACCCAGGGGTTTATGTAATAATTTGAAAATTTACGAATGAAACAAAACAAAAACAAAACAAATCTCTAATTAAATATGTATAAATTTTAAAAGAATCAGAATCGGAAATTTCGAAAGGAATTGGTAATTGTATCGGAATCAGGAAAAATTTTGGAATCGTCCCATCGCTAATATATATATATATATATATATATAAAAGGCACCGTGTGTGTGCGTGCACGCGAGTTTGTTCTCTATGAACTCCAAAACGACCGAACTGATCAAAAAAAATTTACACACATGTAACTTATGTGCCTGGGAGAGTTCTTAGATAGGTCTTGTATCGGAATGCATCTGATAAGTATAAAAAATCGATAATTGAAGAAATCCTATTAAAGAAGGAACAGTCAGATTTTGAGCAAAGTTAACACTTTTATACAACCTAACATAAGTACACTTGAGAGGTTTTATCAACACACAAGCGGAAAGGCTCAACATATAAAATCAACAGCAGGTTCTTTGATAAGACAGGAGCACGTTCAAGATCAATATTTCTGTTTAAAGCACAATGAAACCATTGTATTTAACTTTTGCATTTTAATTTTTAATTCAAGTTGTTGTGGTTTGCCAGTTAACCACTCCCATGTTTGTAAACAAAAACACACTGACACCCCTCAAACATGTCACGACTGTAGCAGTGACCATTTTCAAGCAACAAAGAGAAAACACAAAAATTTTATCTTTCACAACCTAAACAATAGACTATTATTTCGAACCTAGATTAAAATATAGTTAATAAACACTGAAGCCACTTTTTCAATGCCTAAATAAAAAGGAAAATTGTAATTTTGAATTATTGTAATAGGCTATTATTGTAAATTTTTTATTTTGGTGAATAAATCGCGAGTTAAGAGTACTCTGATCTTGACTGCACTTTCGTCAAGTCAGCATTCTCAGTCACCATAGGGACCAGGGGTAGCAGCAGCAGTACATCTTACAGCCTGCCACTCCAGCACTGTGCAGATCTCCTATCTCCTCTTTCTGACTTGTTACATAATAGGAAGAAGAAAAACTGATATTTTAACAAAGTGAAGCAAAAACAACATTCTTACCTGTCCATCCTGCACCTGATGCCCAGTTTTCACTGGTCATTGATACATCGGGTACAGCTGTAGGTGCAGTGTTGCAACAGCAGCACCACCACCAACTATAACCTCTTGCATATTTTTCAAGGCAGCTGAAACCAGCAAAATGTTTCAGCAGGTTTGACTGAACTCCTGGCTATGTACCTCGCAGGAAACACTTTCAGCATTCACTTGAGGACCATCAATTTGTGATCTACACTGATCACTGTCCACTTACGTTCACACTGCGTTCTAAGCCAGACAAATATTTTCATGAAACTTAACACTTAGATTTTGTTTCACAATTTGCCAATAATATCCAGCGCATCTCTGAACAGGATGCGGCGACAGACACATTGTCCTGCCTTCCTATTAATTCTCTGTCCTCACTTTTGGATATCGACTTACAGCAGATGGCTGTAAACCAATTACATCTTTACACTTTGGATCTATCGTCATCTGAATTTGCAACTTGCAAATTCTCATATCTACCTGTGCCCGCTGCAGGTACGCAGATCAACTGTGACACCTCAACAGATTCGCTCTCATGACTCATTGCAGAGTTGTTTTTAAAGATATTCTGACACAATCTGGCAGACACTTGATTCAAAGTCAACCGTGAAGCTGATTACAACTAGATTTTCTGGTCAAATATGAGGTGTGACATCACTGCCTGGCCACGTTCTTGTGTTTCCTGTCAAAAGTCACAGGTGCACAAGCATATCTGTGCACCTCTTGGAACATTCAGCACTCCAGAGTCTAGGTTTAGCCATGTTCATATTAATCTGGTTGAATTTACAAAAAAATTAAACTAGATAAACTTCCGGAAAGAACTGAAAAAAAAAAATTAATGAAAACGGAAAAGTTTTTCATTTAATTTTAGGTTAATTTATTCTTTCCGGAAGCAATCGTTCTCCAGTTTAATTTTTTTGTTATTTATTTCATGCTTCGGTCATAGTTTAAAATACTGATTTCTCCCTTGGATTTTAACAGCAGGTGCACAAAATAAAATGGTGTCTCCAGTTTCGGCGATAATGTGTAGAAGTACCAAAAAATATAGGGGTTTGCATTATTGTACACATAGATTTGAAAAAGCTGTCAAAATAACAAATATATAACAAATAAATGTTATCAAATGCAAGATAAGTTACTGTTCTTCCTAACCGGATAATTTTCTAGTGTTTTTATTTAATGTAACATGTTTCGTAATTTTGAATATATTATTTTCGACATGACAAGTACTGTTGTTTTCGCTTAAAACCACGTATTTTAAAAAATCGATCTGTCGACTCTATCTTAACAAATTGTCAAAAACTATTTTCATGGATAATTAATTTTTACCTTATCGGTTTTGGTAATTTTTGGATATGTTTGTGGCAGAAACAAATGGCACTTTTTTCTTTTAACGAATCAATGCCTCTCTCCTGTGCTATTTGGCCACGTACTGACCAATCAAGGGTACGGCGCATTGATCCTTCCTATCCCCTAAGGAATTTGGCCAGCATCCGGTTTGAGGAATAAGAACTTGTCCTTACTGAGAAAGACATCAAACGGAACGGACCCTTTTTCTTCGCTCTCTCCACCTCGGTGTTATTTCTACCGGTATCGACGATTCCACTGGAATAACTACCGCGATAGCACCAGGTAGCCGGAGTCCAGCTTTTGACAAGGAACATATCACATTCTCTTTAATAAACCTTTTCTGTGTTACCTTTTATGAAGTTGTTGCGTTCATCATTTCAGAAGCTTGTATTGAATTATTTATTTTATTAGGTTGTGCCCTAAAAGCATTCAAAATCCTAAATGTTTATTACTGTGACAATTACCATTGGTTTTACTTACAATTCAATATTTTGAATTTCACTATTATAACGAAAAAGAACCAAACTTTCATAACCACATCTTAAAATAATGTTATTTTGGTAACGAATGTGGAGAACAATCTATTATATCTATAAAAGTGAACGTGTCTGTCTGTCTGTCTGTCTGTCTGTGTGTCTGTGTACATTTCCCTACGCAATAACTCTGTCAATTTTTAGTCTATAGACTCGAAATTTGAAATACCGGATACTGAGATTTGGGAAAATCGATGTGACGGGTGTCAGCCAGAAATTTGGCTGTTAAGGGGTCAAATTTCAACGATTTGACCTTTAAGAACTCTACCAAACTCCTCCGACAATTTTGGGTCTAGACACTTGAAATTTTAGATATAGGTTCCTTGAACCTGGATCTAACTTAATAAAGTGATTTGAGCCCGAAACTATAAATTTTAAGGGGTCATAATAGGGGTCAAAGTTAAAAAAAATTGACCGCTATTTTTTTTTTTTTGCTCAACATACACCTCCAAACACCCGGGCAACGCCGGGATGAAATGCTAGTACAAGTATACAATATAATAAAGAAGCGTTACAGGGAATGAAGAACACTGAAGCTGCATATCTACAAGTTCTACACTCCCATCACGCATACTCTCCCATTGTCTCATCACCGCCCCCCGCCCCCCCAAAAAAAGTGATACAAGAGCCGAGAAAGGTCAAGGAGGATGGAAATCCCGAAGAGAGCGCTGACCAGACCTCCGCTGGACAAGCGCGAAGAGAACTGGGACCTTGGGGGGGTAGTACCACTCAAATTCCAGTATAAACCAATGGCCACTGCCAGCGAGAAATCAATGGTAAGAGGCTGTTGCGATGACGCAAATTTATTTGCAAATGCTATAAGGAGCTAGAAAGAGCTGGCTGGACGTCTGGGAGACCTGTTGTCACTCAGCTTCTAGAGAACACCACAGGTTCCCAATCAGATCTTTGATGACTTGTGTGAAAGCTCCATGTGAGCCAATAATAAAATTAAAAATAAATAAAAATTTGTCAAAAAAAAAAAAAAAAGGAACGAAAAAATAACAATGAAACTAAAGACTCCCGGGCAACGTCATGTAAGTACAACTAATTCTTTAAAGATATCGAATTAAGAAAAAATATTTTAAAATAAAAGAAAAAATACTTCAAAGGTAAAAAAGAGCACCTATATTTACAATTCGAAACTGCTGAAATAATTTTAAAATCGTTTAATCAAGGAATTTTTTAAATAACTTTACCATTTGATGATTTTCCGTGTTTTTTTTTTGTTGTTGTTTTTTTTTTTCCTCTTAAGAAGTCGATTTCGTCCGTTAATTTTGTGTGTGTTTTTTGTTTGTTTGTTGTGTTTCTTCCCCAGAAATTGTAAATTTAATCCATTGCTTTTTTGCTGACATACACACTCGGTTTTTCTTTCTTTCTCTATTTAATTTTTTAAAATATATTTTTCTTTTTAGCCTTTATAAAGAAACGAAAGAAACAATTAAAAAATATAAATGAACAATGATAGTATGAGGAAATCTAACACAACACGCGGTAAAAATAATTTGGCTACGAATTAATTGCCCTGCACACAAGCGACATGTGTTATTTTCAGGTTGCCATGACAACGCTTACAACTTACATTAATTTTCGTTCCGAGAATTTAATTGGAGTATTTATGTAGATATTATAGAATATATATATTATGTAGATATTATAGAATATATATATATATATATATATATATATATATATATATATATAAGAAAAAGAACTTTTGTAATCATTTAATAAATTGAGATTGGAACGATGAAAATAAGTTTAAAGGAAAGACAACTCGTAAAAACTATAAGTTAGAACCTCTTTAGTTGAAGAAAAGGAATTTTATTATCGAGGAAGCATACTAAACCTGGTAGGTTTTTGAAAGTCGAAAGAAGTAGTTTTGTTAATTAATTTGAAGATCCAGACGAATTACATTTACCGCTTTTTTATTTTTTCCAATAAAGTCTTTAAAAAAAAAAAGGAAAATTTTGGTCACTTTTGCATGTCAGTGACATGAGGCGAATGTGTATTTTAGTTTCCTGAACCGCCGACAGATACAAGCCAAGGAACAGGGGTCGATAACTATTTCTTTTCTAAAAGTGCGTGCAAACTAAAATTATATTTTGCTACATTTTTATACAACTTTACCGTAACAAAAAAAATTATAAAAACAATCTATAAATGTTTCGTGTTTTTATCATATTTATTTTATTTTAGGTACGGGCAATTCTAATGGCTGCTTAGGTATGGGACCTGATTTTGAACGCCAGTTAATTATATTTTAATTTTCGGTTACTTTTTGATTATGTTTAAAAGATTACAGTTTGAAGTTAATTTCTGAAAGAAAAAATAGCGTGTGAAATAAAAAATACATGGAATAATTTTATCTCAAATTGTCGGAAATTTATCTTGTTTCTAGATAAATTCCACGCGAAAGTAACTAGCCTGAAAAAAAAATAAAAGCATGAAATAAAAAAAGGGGGGGGGCAAAGAATAAAATATAAAGGTCTTGTTTCAAAACGAAGAGATTTTATTTACAATAAAATTAGTTGAAAATTTTTCCCTTTGCTGGCATTAAATTCAAAGAACGCCAAGGTAAAATATAATGAAAAAAAACAACACACTGGTTCTTATATTAAAATGTCGTATCCATGAACGAACACAATATTATGATTCAAAATCACTCTCATATGTAATAAATTTTAATTTCCTAATCGCACTCTCATATGAAATAAATTTTAGGAGCATGCTCACAAATTGAAAGCCAGTCAGACACGTGCCTTTTTCTTTTTTCTCGTTTAAAGTCCTTTTAGAAATTTCTCTTTTTCCATTTACGTGCAAACCGTAGCCATGCAAAATAAAGTTTTCTTAAAATTACACTCCTTCCAAATATGTGCAGACAGTAGCCACGTAGATAGTTTTCAGAAGCATGCTTTGTCGCATGTCCGAGGTATTCTTGCCGGGCCTTCTTCTTTGAAGGAGGCTCCAAAATTCCTTGTCTACACCGGGCAATGAATCTGCATCCACTCTCCACGTCACTGGAACCAAAAAGAGGCCAAAATTCACGCTGGGCTCGTGACGTCATCAAGGAGCTAGCATTTCCCTTTTCTTCAAATTACAGGGAGTTTCATACAAACCCAAAATATACAAAACTAAGAATCATAAGATACGAAATACAAAAAATCAAATATAAGAACCAGAATATAAATAATAAATGTAAAGGGGGGGGGATGCACAATTATTGGTACAAGAAAAATTCTAGCATTCTCGCCCAACAGAAAATGGCAGTCAACCTACAGTTGGATGACACCTGTAAAATTTACAATACAAAATTTTTTCTTTTTATATACATATACCACACAATGTATGGTCAGAAGAACTCCAGGAAACATATATCAGAATAAAAAATCAGAAAAATTCAAATAAGCTTATTCTCTAAAAATTCACATGAAAACCTTCATGTTTTAGGTTTGAACAGAGGAGTACCAAACCAGATTCACAAATTTAAACTAATGCTACGGTGCTAGGTTGCAACAGAAGTTTGAACAGAGAATATTCCACCAGATAATTAACTACTTACATATAAAAGAGTATAAAGACTTGAAGTTCACTTACCATCCAACCTCCTCATCCTTATATTATTTCTGGCGAACACCAAAATATCTCAGCTCCCTCGTAACCACAAGAGCCCAGTGAGATCAACACCGGTGCTACAAGAGGGACGAATACAACCAACCCTATGCTTTGATAAGTTCTTCAACTGAAACACAAATCCTGCACAAATTATGCCAGGCAATTACAGTTTTAAACGTTTGTATAGCTATATACATATAGCCAAACAAACAAAGTTGAGTATAGGTGTCAGAAACACCTAGGTAGCTGGAGATGTAATATTTATGGAAGGCCCCTATCAAGGAGAGATCCAATCTTGTTGTGTGCAGCATTGAAACAAACATATCAGCATCAGAAAACTCACTCCTAAGTGTAAGATGGTCCTGAGCGCCTCAGAAACACCCCTGGACAAATCGGGCTTGACTTCGATAGCTCTTGCAATACTGCAGGAAGCTACGTCAAGGCAGATCTTCAAAAAACATTTAAAAACAATAACACCTGCATGTGACTCCAAAACGGGGAAACGTTCTACTTAAAGGAGCAACTTCATAGAATGAAGGTTCTGCAAGTAACCTCTGCACAACATATCGTACATTCTCGTAGGAACTCGGAGAAGCTGAACTACACATCATGTACTCAGCAAATTCGACAGGATCCATCATGGGATTCTTTATCGAGTTACACTCAACCTGAATCTGGATGCCCCAGTCCAACTTGAGTTCACGTAACTCTTCAAAAACCATTCTCCTCTTGGTTTTTACAAGTTGACAGGTGGATATAGTACTTTCTGCCCTATACCCTTGATGGAGAATTTCTCTCCCCAGTGCTAACATTAGCACTTAAAGAAGTGCACAAAACTTACACATTCACACAGGATTGACTCCTGTCCTTCAACCACTGACCATTGTCAGAACTACATGACCTGAGTAATATCTCACTGTCATGACTAAGTTCCTTATTATTCTGACAAAGTTGCGGTAGATAGTCACACAGCCACACATGCGAGATTTCAAACTCACATGGTTAAAGGGTAAAACAATCCCAACATTCCATGGAAATCCCTCCATGAATTTCACAATATTCATGCCCACACTTAACAAGTCGTGGACACGAGTGGTATCATTCATGATACCTGGGAATCTCACTCCCAATACATTTTTCTTTAAAATATTACTGGCAAACTGCCCGCCAGAAAAATCAAACTTCAGAGCCTGACTATGCAGATCCTTTGAAGTGGCACTTGCAACACTGCTTTCAGACTGTGATGCAATATTTTCCAAACCAAACTTGCTAGCACTCAGCAAACAGTTTTCAGAGTCTGGACATTTGGGCTTAGTAGTTGGCAACTTGCCAATCATCTCCTTAGGGGTTTCGAATATCACAGGGTTACACAAGGAATTACACTCTACACCATCTGCCAACCTTGAGAGAATAAATCAAACCTGGGATGAGAACATTACAACGTTAATAGCATTCGCTTCTACAAGCAAACCGTCCACGTCCTCACGTAAGGAACGATCACCCAACAACTCGGTTATATTATCTACTGATGATAAACATTTGACATAAGCCTTCATTGTCATAAAATAAGGTTTAGGTAATTCCCTCTGCAACCACAATAAATCTAAGACAACGATAATTTTCCCTAAATAAAACTTTCGTTTCCTTACAAGGAATCCGGAAGAACGAGTGACCAACATCGTGCAGCGTTTGTTTTCTCAAACCAATACAAAAAATAAGTGTTCAAATATTATACACAAAAAATGCACACACGAAGGTTACAAAGGTATATGCATAAAATTCCTTCCTCATAGCACAAACAAAACAAGACCAATACAGCATATTGAGCAGTGAAAATATCAAGGGATACAATCCCCAGTTACAAATTAAAAGGGTCACTATGACTCAAAATTAAAATTAAGTGGATTTAAAATTCAAACTTCTATATGGAAGTTAATTGACTGGAAAATGAAGAATAACGTTTAACACTCTTTATAGTAATATCCTCACTGAAAAGCAACCTAGGAAAAAAGTGGAGAAAAAGTTTAAATATACAATTACCTCGGGAGGATATATGCCACATGTATATCTTTGAATGAATCCAAATAACCAAATGCAAATACGGGCTAAGGCGAAGGAAAGGGAACTTGTTTTTTCACAAACTCTTAGTATAACACAGTCCGCAAAGCAAATGGGTATGAACTCCCTATTGAAAACTATAAATATCTTCAACGTATAAAAAATCCTTTTTTGCAATAAAATACGAAAGTAATCGCACACATGTGAATTCAACAAGTTTTAGGTAAAGTAGACTGCAACACATAATACAATATCTGTGATACTATCGTCCGGTTAATTCACAACCCAGAGACATTTAACATGTGAGAGAATGCACGTGTTCATTACAAATTAAAATTGTGGGGTATATACTTATTCCTTTTATATATATATATATATATATATATATATATATTGGGGAAAAATACAAACATATAACTAACAACGGCTTCGGACACAGCATCTCTATTTACTAGGCTCACCACGAGGGTATAGTTAGATAAAAGTCGTTTCTTAAAGTGGGGAAAATCCAGCTTCCAAAAAATATCGAACACACTGAATTAGGACGAAAAAATAAAATTACCTCAGTCTAGCAGGATTTCTTATTCACTGACTAGGGACAGAAAATGCTAGTTTCTCCCAATGTAAATCGCAATACCTGTGGGAATTCAACTAATGCAAGTAAAATGTAAATTATATTTCGAAAGAGGGTTACAAAAGTTACAACTTCAATTTTAAAAAGTAGAAAATGGAAAGTATATGTATCGCTTAATCTCTTAAGAAAAATATATGTGAAAAACTGTGCTTCACTAGGCGTACATAAAATATATCAGCCAGATATAAATAAAGATATTAGACGTACATAAAAATGTTAAATTCAGGCATAAACTGACTATAACATTCCAATCCCTGTACAGAAAATTCGGGAATTTTTGTTAAGCGAATGTCAAATGTCCGAGACATACCCTACAAGTTTCTTAACTCAATGGTAATAGTAGTCGTTGACGAAACTTCTAGGGGGACGCTAAGTTACAAGTTAACCATGTGGGAAGGGAGGTAACAGAAAGAGTCAACAAGTGGGCCAGTGATATGAGTGTATTTAACCCTAACTAAGTAATGCATTGACAGAATGAGAATAAAATGGGTCTCAACATAGGAAAGGGTAAAGCATGCGTATCGTATCATACAGAGCGAATAGTAACTTAATTCACTAAAAATTATTCAAACTTAATTTGAAAAGTAATAAGGGGCATGAATTTGGAAAATGTCTTTAAATAACGGAAGAAATTCACAGTTGTCGACGAGTCTAAGAGACAAATTGATAGTCAGGTAGCGGAGGTAACAGAAATTTCAAGAGGTTAAATTTCATCCTAACTTGAAAGAAAAAGAATTAAAACGTATCTTGATTGGAAAAGGGTACATTTAATTTTCAAAGTGTTCCAAAAAAAGGGAACAAATTTGCTAAATGCTTTCAAATAAAAGCAGAAATTTTCCAAACTACGTTTTTTTTTTTGTTTTTTTTTACATGGGGGTCACCACTTATCCAGGCCTGGAGGCAACTCAGGGATAAGGGTTATTGCGTGTACAGTAATCAATGAGATAGTATTGTAATAATCATTAGTATTGGAGATTTGATAGTGTTTTACTTAAGGGGGCGGTTTGTCAGGAATTTGTTTATGTTGGATTTGTAGACATCCAAGTTGTAGTCAGGTGGGAAACAGGCGACCGGAAGAGAGTTCTACAATCGTGCACTTCTGAGAAAGAAGCTCTGCTCATGGAATCTACGTTTGGATTTAAGCACAGATAAAGAGTGGGGAAAATTATTGACAGTAGTTTCAGCCAGACGGGTGTTTCTTGTGAAAGATTGGCGGGGGGGGGGGGGGAGACGAGAGATTGGAGCTCAGACGAGCACTTGGCATGGAAATAACGATAAAACAAAGACAGGCTCGCAACGTTTCTTCTGTGGGAGAGAGGCTGCAGGGAAGAGAAAAGGGCATCCCCCACCAAACCACGAAGTCTATTTTGTACTCTGTCAAAGCAGGACACTGTTTTTAGCAGCTCCTATCCAGATGTGGCAGCAGTACTCCATCCTTGGACTTACTTGGCTTTTATAAAGATAGAGAATTGCATCAGTAGTGAGATATCTTCTGGAGCGATAGAAGGATCCTACCCTTTTCCCAGCGTCCCTGGCAACAGATTTGATGTACGTGTTCCATTTCAGATTAGGAGTGAAGGTCAAACCCAAAAGCTTGTCAAAACATGGAGCCTCCCCAAGACGAGAACCATCCATTTCAATTGATGCCAGATGGGGATCAGAGCGTTGATATATTTTTATATAAAGGGACAAAAATTTGCAAAATGTCAGAAATTTATCTTGTTTCCAGATAAATTTGACGCAAAAGTAACTAGCCTGAAAAAAAAATAAAAGCATGAAATAAAAAGGGGGGGGAGAATAAAATATAAAGGTCTCGTTTCAAAACGAAGAAGAAATTTTATTCACAATAAAATTAGTTGCAAATTTTTCCCTTTGCGGGCATTAAATTCAAAGAACACCAAGGTAAAATATAATGAAAAAAACACACTGGTTCTTATATTAAAAGGTCGTATCCATGAACGAACACAATATTATGATTCAAAATCACTCTCTCATATGTAATAAATTTTAATTTCCTAATCACATTCTCATATGAAATAAATTTTAGGAGCATACTCACAAATTGAAAGCCAGTCAGGCATGTGCTTTTTTCTCTTTTTTCTTGTTTAAAGTCCTTTTAGAAATTTCTGCAAACCATAGCCACGCAAAATAAAGTTTTCTTAAAAAATTACACTCCTTCCAAATACTTGCAGACCATAGCCACATAGATAGTTCTCAGAGGCATGCCTCGTCGCATGTCCGGGGTATTCTTGCCGGGTTTTCTTCCTTGAAAGAGGCTCCAAAATTCCTTGTCTGCGCCGGACAATGAATCTGCATTCACTCTCCATGTCGCTGGAATCAAAAAGAGGCCGAAATTCATGCTGGGCTCGTGACGTCAAGGAGCTAGCATTTCCCTTTTCTTCAAATTAAAGGGAGTTTCGTACAAACCCAAAATATACAAAACTAAGAATCATAAGATGCGAAATACAAAAAATCAAATATAAGAACCAGAATATAAATAATTAATGCAAATAGGGGGATGCACTATTATTGGTACAAAAAAAATTTCCAACAAAATCTGAAAAACCGTATATTTCACCTAAAAATTCATCATGACAAATATCGTGCTTACATTTTTCTTGCAAGAGAAATATAAGTTTTCTGGAATTATTTCCAAGTGAAGTATTAGTCTTAAAATAATGAATTAATACAATAAATGTACTTAACTTCTGCTAAAAAGGGTAATAATTATCCAAAAATATGGTCATGGTAGCAACAAGATTAGGTTCGTGTCAAAAAAAAGTCATGGCGGCAAAATTCAAAGAACTACGGAAGCACATTAATGAGATAATTTCATTATTTAACAATTCAATTTAAAAATTCAGTGAATTCAATTCACTAAGTTACCATAACAATTTATTCATTTATAAAAGTTCAAACACTTATTAATAGAATTTAAACTTTCATAAACTTTAAACGGCATAAATGTTAATTAAATTCATTAATTATACTGACGATTTATTCATTGAAAAAAAAAAATGTTAACACTATTATTTATTAATATCTATACAGAATTCAAAGTGGAAAGGAAACAATTTATAATTATTGAAAAAATTAACACTTAAAAAATACAAACTTACGTTTTAATTAATCGGAATGTTTACGTGAAATTTAAAGTCGACTTTACACAATTTGAAACGTATCTAAAAATGACATCGGGTAGTTGGAGGGAAAAGGTAGGGGGCAAAGGTGGAGGAGGGAGCAAAACGGACAGGTTTCCTTTTCTTTTCAAGAATGGGCATCCGTAGTTACCGACATGGAACGTTTGGATAAAATTTTCCATTTTTTAATTTAATTATTTGTGTATGTTCCTGTTTTTAAATTAATTTATTTTTTTAATTATTGTTCAATATTATATAAAATATGTTATGCCGAAAGTTTCACATTCTTGCGAGCAAGGAAATTATTAAAAGCTTGCATATAAAAATTATACGAATTAATGTAATTAAAAAAAAAAAAAAAAAAAAAAAAAAAAAGAAATATTTTTTGCAATTATAATTGTTTTGTGTGAAGATATTAAATAAACATTGCTTAATCCAATGGTAATATCGGTAGTTCGAGAAATTCATTTTTCTTCGAGTTATATCGAATTCATTAATACGGACTTTAGGGGCTTTTTTTTTTTTTTTTTTTGTAATGTTCCCGTAAAATTTTTATTTTTATTACAAATTATGATTTCTTTTTATAAAAACAAAGCAAAAATAAATTCTTGCGTTTTTTATTTACTACTGAAAACCATAACTTTAAAGGTATTTTTTGTCTAAACAGAATAATACATTTCCACTAAGATTTAAATAAAAATAATTAGTTCATTATATTCCGCGATCATTATTTGATAGATACTGAAAATGTTATTAAAATTGGTTAATTTCCTGATTTTTGGTGAATTTTTAAGTAAAGGGAGGGGGTCAAAATGTTTATACATTTTGAGCGTCAGCATTCATTTTGCCCGTACCTATTTATTTACAGTTATGAATCACTCATTGAAAAAAAGAAATTATATGAATACATTAAAATTATATTTGTAGGAGAAAAATAATTTAAGAGAAATTAAATTCCTCTTCCCCCCCCCCCAAATAATAATAATAATAATAAAAAAAAAAGAAATAAAACACAATGACATCTTCTTCTCGTTTAAAATGCGCCGCATTTATTTTTCCACAACAGAACCAGCAAAGTCCGATCGGTAAGAGTTCTTGTGAAATCATTGAAGTTAGAATATTCAAATTAGGTGAAAATCCTTTGTGGAATTACTAAGATTAAAAGGTCATGTTAGATGAAAGTCCTTCGTTAAAATAATAAGATTGGAAGGTGTCAATCTGAAGCGAAAAGAGAGATAGAAAGAATGTTTGTTGCATTTAAATACTTTTTTAGCACAAGATTGTTGTTGCTGATACGAGGGGCGTGCAATAAGTAATGCCCCTGACCCACTTCTCATAGCAGCACCCTTGCCTTCTTTGGAGGTGGTGAGTCCAAGTGCTTCCACTGCATTGACTGGACTTTGGTCTCTGGATCATAGTGATGGACCCAGGTTTCATCCTATGTAATCAGTCTTTTGAAAAACTTTGACTCATCTTCTTGGCACATCTCCAAATTCATCCTCAAGCACTCAACACGTTCTCGCTTCTGGAATGGTGTGAGTAACCTGGGAATCCATCTGGCAGACACCTTATGCATATACAAATGGTCATGAATGATAGTTTCCACAGACCCTGTACTAATCTTATCTTGGGCTATTTGGCATATAGTAATGCGCCGATCTTCCAAAACGGACAGATGCCTCATCAATGGCAGAAGTGGGGGCAACCAGACTTCCGGCTATGTTTGAATTCACGATGCCAGCGTTTTACAAGGTCATATGATGGGGCATTATCACCATAAGTTTTTTTCATTTCATTAAAAGTCTATTGTGGTGTGCGTCCTTTCAAATACAAAAATCGGATCACTGCTCGACATTCAACAGGCTCTATTTCCCACCTGACTCAGTTCAAACACCTGTAAAACAGAAACCACAATTAGTTCAGAGCTGTAATTTCCTAAATAACCCATAGAGATATGAATCATTGCACATGCAAAATTTCAGCTAGATCAGACAACTGGAAGTGAGTCAGGGACATTACTTATTGCATGCACCTCTTATTTAGTTTGGGAAAGCGTTAAAAACAATCTTCTAAAATTTCTCATTGGTCGATATTGTCATGTGGTATTGTCTTCGCCTACGTCCGCCGAAATATGTCCATTTTGCTTTTATTGTTATGAGAAAAGCATGTGGGCGTATTTGAAATTATGTCGTTGCTGGAAGAATTTATTTTTTTGCAAATGTGCTGGGAAATTAAAATAACTCAACGTCCGTTTTTTTTTTTGCGCGTGAGCGTGTGAAAACACATATTTTGATACATTTTCATATTTTATAGTTTTGTACAAAAAATGTTTTGATTTTCATATTTTAATACAATAAATATTTTGATTTTTATACAATAAATGTTTTGATTTTCAAATTTTTATATAAATAATTGTTTTGATTTTCAAATTTTTATATAAATAATTGTTTTGATTTTCATATTTTTATATAAATGTTTTGATTTTCATATTTTTATATAAATGTTTTGATTTTCATATTTTTATACAATGTTTTGATTTTCATATTTTTATACAATGTTTTGATTTTCATATTTTTATACAATGTTTTGATTTTCATATTTTTATACAATGTTTTGATTTTCATATTTTTATACAAATAAATGTTTTGATTTTCATATTTTTATATAAATAAATGTTTTGATTTTCATATTTTTATATCAATAAATGTTTTGATTTTCATATTTTTATATCAATAAATGTTTTGATTTCAATATTTTTATACAATAAATGTTTTGATTTTCATATTTTTATGTAAGTAAATGTTTTGATTTGCATATTTTTATACTAATAAATGTTTTGATTTTCATATTTTATATTTTTATACAATAAATGATTTTCATATTTTTATACAATTAATGTTAAGATTTTCATATTTCTATAAAATACATGTTTTGATTTGCATAATTTTATATAAATAAATGTTTTGATTTGCATAATTTTATATAAATAAATGTTTTGATTTGCATAATTTTATATAAATAAATGTTTTGATTTTCATATTTGTATATAAATAAATATTTTGATTTTCATATCTTATATTTTTATATAGTATGTGTTGATTTTCATATTTTTATACAATGTTTAGATTGTCCTATTTTTATACAATGTTTAGATTGTCCTATTTTTATACAATAAATGTTTAGATTGTCCTATTTTTATACAATAAATGTTTAGATTGTCCTATTTTTATACAATAAATGTTTAGATTGTCCTATTTTTATACAATAAATGTTTAGATTGTCCTATTTTTATACAATAAATGTTTAGATTGTCCTATTTTTATACAATAAATGTTTAGATTGTCCTATTTTTATACAATAAATGTTTTGATTTTCATATTTTTATATATGTTTTGATTTTCATGCCATATTTTTATGCAATAAATGTTTTCATTTGCATATTTTTATATAAATAAATATTTTGATTTTCATATTTTTATATAAATAGATGTGTTGATTTTCATATTTTTATATAAATGTGTTGATTTTCATATTTTTATATAAATAAATGTGTTGATTTTCATATTTTTATACAATAAATGTTTGTATTTTCATATTTTTATACAATGTTTGTATTTCCATATTTTCATATAAATAAATGTGTTGATTTTCATATTTTTTGCAATAAGTATTTGTATTTTCATATTTTTATCAAATAAGTTTTGATTTTCATATTTTCTATTTTTATACAATAAATGTTCTGATTTTCATATTTTTATACAATAAATATTTTGATTTTTATATAAATAAATGTTGATTTTCATATTTTTATCAATTAAATGTTTAGATTTGAATATTTTTATATAAATAAATGTTTTTGTTTTGATAGGTTTATGCAATAAATATTTTGATGTGCATAATTTTATGAAATAAATGTTTTGATTTTCATATTGTATACAATAAATGTTTTGACTTTCATATATTTATACAATTAATGTTTTTATTTTCATATTTTTGTAAAATAAATGTTTTGATTTTCATATTTTTACATAAATAAATGTTTTGATTTTAATATTTTTATATAAATGTTTTGATTTTCATATTTTAATATTTTTATACAATAAATGTTTTGATTTTCATATTTTTATACAATAAAAGTTTCGATTTTGATAATTTTGTCCTATTTATTTTGTTATATATTTTTGCATTATTGTAAACACTTGTGTATATTTGAGGTTCACATAGTGGCCACTAGACATCAGTTCTCTTTTGAAGAACAGGGGTGTGATAACTCGTCTCCGTGGCTAATATGTCACTGACATGCAGAAGTGCCGAAATTTTAAAGTATGAGAGGTACCAGCCACGGAAATATGAACAGCCATCTCTAGGTATTTCTTTGGCCAATACTGGATTTATGTTGATTATATAGTTCCATTTCATTCAATATATGCGAAAAATTCGTATTTCAGTATTATGTTAAGTTGCGATTTCTTTTCCATATTTTTAGTTTGTCAAAAATTCAGAATTTTTCCAGTCAATATTCATCATTTCTGTAAAACATTTTCTGAAAATAAACCTATTTTTTTAACACCATTTACCTCTTACGATTTCAAAATCGGAATTGGTTTGGTAAATATGCTTCATCACTTTTGTTCATCATTCTATTACAGTCATATGAGGCCAAATCCAACTAACTCTACCAAGTTAAGTTCTTTATCCTGTCTTCCTAACCAACGCCAACTATTTGTCCATAAAAAGACTAAAATTATATTAATGTTAGCGAAACTTACCCCCCCCCCCCCCGGCAGCAATTAATTGAGATTGATGTATGGTTAGAAACAATTTTTTTCTTTAATGTTTTTACTCAGAGAATTCCATATTTTCACATCAAACTAAATTACTCCCCCCTCCCACCCATTAAAATGTAATTCTACTTTTTAGGATCATTTTAACTTAATAAGCAAACATTAACTATAAGTCTGACTGCCAATGTCAAAAAACCACATGTAATCGCCTAAAAAAAGTGGACCTCCCACAAAAATAAGGTACAATATTTATCTGAATAACAAGAAAAAGAAATAAATGAAAAAAATAAAAATCGTTAAATATCATAAAAACTTAGAATGGCAAGGAAAAGGGGGATCATTTTACATTACATTTTTATGCAAAACTGATTACTCACCCTAAATTCTAAAATAATTTTTTTTTTTTTTTCTTTCTGACAAATCTTTCAAAATATCTATGTGTAAAATTTCATGGAGGGTACTGGGAAGTTTGTAATAATCTTTACTTACATATAAAAGGCACTTTGTGTGTGTGTGAGTTCGTTTTCTATGGACTCCAAAACGGCTGGGCCGTTTTTTTTTTATTTCATACAAATGTACTCGATATGTCTACAAGTGTTCTGGGATTTGTATCAGAATGTCTCCAATAAGTATTGAAAATTGCTAATCGAAAAAATCCAATTAAATAAGTGTAACAAAGTAAGGGTGTGGGTAGGTTGATGCCCCCCCCCCCCGTTAGGAAGAAAGGCAAAACCACTTGAAAGAATTATAAGAACTGTACTGTTTTTTTTTTGTTTTTTTTTGTTAATATATATTTGGTGCAGAATCGTTTTATCCTGTTTTGTTTTCTTTTACTACACAAAAAAATCCACGGTTCTATTTCGACGATGTTTGTCGTTAAGAGGGTACACAACGAATTGGTCCAGGATATATAACTAGACGATCAACCGATAATTCGGTCACTTCCCCATACCAGTAACTTTAGACGGCCAAGAATTATCACTGGCAGTGGAAGGGTTCCGAGGTCGACAATCGTCCTCAACCAACTGGTGAAAGAGTGGGGGTGACATGAGAAATAGTTAGGCTGTATAGCTTTGCTCAAAGTCAAACATCACAAGTGCATTTGAGAAAATTAGATAGCAAAATAATAGGTCATTTTACTTCTATCCTTCTAGTTATCCATAAGGATGATATAGAAATAAAGGTAGTTTTAGCTATACAAGAAGCATTTCTAAACAGATTTATCAGTTTATAAACTTTCAAATAGATAAATATCCAAACAAATAATGGCAATGGTTGCGATCCGATGTGTTACAGGTAATCTAGTATACTGCTGTGACAAGATGCCCAAAACCTGAAAAGAGGGTTCAAAGTGTTTAAAGGAAACGCAAATATGTTACACTTTTGAAAATTAGTCACAATCCAGAACTGTAGTTTTTACTCTCAGGAAAGATTTATTTAAGGCAAAATATCAACAACAATAAAAAAAAATGCGATAATTTGTTCTTCTAATCACATGGAAAGTTTGGTATGAGATTAAGTTGGCTGCGGTCAGAACAAGAAAACAGAATCATCTGACGAGTATTTGCCATCTGCAAGTTAAAGAGGTTATGGGATTGAATCAACAATGGTGAATGAATTTTGATATTGAAAAGAAAAAGGGGAAAAAAAATTAAAGTAAAAATGTAATTGAGTCCAGGTTTTTAGTCTCAAATGTGAATTTCTACCTTTTCTCCATTAAAATGCCAGATTGTCATCTTAGATGAAACGAAGTCTTATTTACCCACAACTGAACTGGCCAGAAATAGAAAGTATACATGTTCAGTGATGTGCCAACCATCCTGTGTATCACTGCATGAGTTTACTAATATGCCTGTGTTATTGAACCAAAGCACAACCAATGACGATGCAAGAGAATGCATATACCGGACAAAAGAAATAGATCTTACTCATGAAACTTACAGGTACATCCAGTATTGTCATTAGAAAGAGAAGGCCAGCTAGTGAATGGCAGTGATCATAAAACACAGTTAAATGGATGAACAGCAATGCTATGTATGTATGCGTGCGTGTGTGTGGGCGAATTTTCATTGTCCACTTCTCCCAGGTAAGACTGAGTGATAAATAGAGAAGGAATGAGTTAGGATGCTGGGCAGCACTGGGTTGCTTTGCTGGATTTCAGCCTCTTTTTTTTTTTTTTTTTTTTACTACAGTGATCACCACTTATCAAGGCCCGGAAGTCACTCAGGGATAAGGGTTATTGCAAATACATTACGTTAGTGTGGAGATTTGATGAAGTGTTTACCTAAGGGGGCGGTTCATTAGGAATTTGTTAACGTTGGACTTGAAGACATCCAAGTTGTAGTCCGGTGGGAAGAAAGAAGCTTTGTTTATGGAATCCGCGTTTTGATTTAGGCACAGATATAGAGTGGGGGAAATTTTTCACAGTGGATTCAGCTAGACGGGTGTTTTTCGTGAAAGATTGGCGAGGGGGGACCAGAGATTGGAGTTCAGACGAGCACCTGCCATGGAAATAACGATAAAACAAGGATAGGCTCGCAACGTCTCTTCTGTGGGAGAGAGGTTGCAGGGTAGAGAAAAGGGCATCCCCCACTAAGCCACGAAGTCTATTTTGTACTCTGTCAAGGCAGGATAGGCTGTTTTTAGCAGGTCCTGCCCAGATATGGCAACAGTATTCCATCCTTGGACGTACTTGGCTTTTATACAGATAGAGAATTGCATCAGTAGTGAGATATCTTCTGGAGCGGTAGAAGGATCCCACCATCTTTCCAGTGACCTTGGCAACAGACTTGATGTACGTGTTCCATTTCAGATCAGGAGTAAAGGTCAAACCCAGAAGCTTGTCAAAACACGGGGCCTCACCCAGACGAGAGCCATCCATCACAATTGATGCCAGATGGGGATCAGAGCATTGATGATGTAAAGATAGGAGTTTGGTTTTGGAAGCATTAAAGGTAACCAGCCACATCTTCCCCCACTGAACCACGCGCTCGAGATCAGAGGAGAGAGAATCAGAGAGAACTTTGTCATTTACAGCCTTTGATGTGTTGCCGTAGATGGTCGTGTCATCAGCATAGATGTCAACGAATGATTTAAGTATGTGTTTAGGGAGGTCATTGATGTAGATCAGGAAGAGAGTTGGGCCTAGGATTGACCCCTGAGGGACTCCAGCATTTATATTGCAGGCCTCCGATTTTTGTCCATCTACCACTACTCTTATGAGCCTATCGGAGAGAAATGATTTAATGATTGAGAAAACATTTCCAGTTATACCGTAGCTGGAAATCTTGTGAAGTAGACCCTTATGCCATACCTTGTCGAAGGCCTTTGATATGTCAAGAGCAATTGCCCTAGAAAGGAAGCCTTTGTCAAGAGATTCACTAATCCTGTGGGATATAACCATCAGCACATCTGCGGTAGATCTTGCAGAGCGGAAACCATATTGTGTGTCACTAAGAAGGTTATTCCTGCTGAGGTGGTTAACTATTTCTCTATTTAATATGGATTCCAGCAACTTACTCATAACACACAGGAGACTTATTGGTCTGTACTGAGAGGGAGATGACTTATCACCTGAATTCTTAAATACAGGGCAAACTGATGAGGTCTTCCAGGGAGTCGGAAAGCACTTCTCCTTAAGGCAGCGCTTAAACAGTTTCGTAAGTATGGGAGCAATTTCTGGTTGAAGCTTTTTTAACACTATAATTGGGATGCCATCAGGGCCAGTTGCTTTACTGGAATCTAGGTTCTTGATTAGCTTGGTGACCTCATGCACGGATATTTGTATGTTACCTAGCTTGTTCTGTGTTATAGGAGGAAATATGGGGAGTTGATGGCCTTCGTCGCATAGGGTAGAATTAGCTGTAAAGTTCTTTGCAAATAGTTTGGCCTTGTCTGACGCTGACGAGATGACCTCTGGTCCATTGATAATGGTTGGGATAGAACGCACACTTCTGTTCAGGATCCTATTTGTTATTTGCCAAAACTGGTGGGAACCAAGCAGCTGATCAGCTACCTTGGATTTAACAGACTGGGCATATAGCTCTCTTGCATTTTTTATTACTCTTATACAGTGGCTGCTGGCAGTCCTGAAAGCAGCTTTAATCTCAGTGCATCTATTACGTTGGTAGCTATGGAAAAAGTGATTTCTGTGCGCGATAGCAGCAGCACATTCTGGGGAGAACCATGGCTGGCTGTTAGGTTATATCATTTTATATTAGGTATATAATGAGCCACATTTTTGTAGCATATAGACTCACATTTTTATTGCCAGGAGGAATTCACACTGGTTGGCATGACATACAGATTGGGACTCATCATTACTGAATAACTCAACTGCTGTATGATAACTCGTCCAATATTTTCAACTAGGTTAACTCCAAGCTCTCACAGTGAAGAATTAAATCTGAAATACAAAGTTATCCATGTACAGACGTGTTGTTTTCCACATAATACATAGATGATATTTCATAATACATAATACATAGATAATATTTCCTCTTTTACTAATAAAAGGATTTGATTTTGTACCTGTATCAGATGTGCTTCCATTCCATCGATTATTACCAAAATTGAACTCGGATGCTGATCTTCATAATGTGAGAGAAATTCAGCAATGATGAACAAAAATAATTTGATACAACAGGTCTTCAGCAGCAAAGAAATGACATTCCATTCAGCATGATGTCTTGAAATATGAAGATGGCTGCATCTAGTAACGTCACATCAATGGTAGGAGTAACATTTCAAATTCTGTGACTCTTTTTTATGTGCACACTGGGTGACATATTTATTATTTTATGAATAATAATGTTATTATTTCAGCATTCTCCATAAATATTAAGACTAATTTTATAAGTTGATTGAGATTGTCAGACTGACTTCTTCATCTTGGTTGTTATAGTCACAACGTTTCGGCCTTCATCAGGTGTTTTGTATCAAACTGGGGAACCGTTTGTTAGGAGTCTCGAACCCAACCCTTTATTATTATTACAGGGGTACCATGTTTGGACTCCAGCTAGGCTCTGGGACATAGTTGCTGATTCTGTTTTGAAAGTTACTTTTCACTGCCTTCGGTCAGGATTGAACTCAGCACCTTTGGGTAACTGCAACTTTGATACAACGTCTAGGACCACTCGGCCATATGTCACTAGGACAATTCTTAGTTGGTTTTGTTAATCTTAAACCTATATTGTTATTCAAGGTTTTCTCTCTATCAGAGGTGTCCAAATTGCATTCAGCTCTATGCTTGGTTTGCTCAGTAGGTTGTTATGTCCGAGCATGTGAGCTGTTTCTTTAAGTTTTCTCACTTTCCAGTGGGTCTCTCTGTTTATTATTTTTACTTCATCCCATAGGGGGCGATGATCCCCCCTCTCCATCCAGACATGGTTGGCTATACCCGATTTTTCCGTCTCCCCTTTAGTTACCGCTTTTCGGTGTTCTTCCACCCTTACTTTGAGGGGGCAGCATGTTTCACCCTTGTAAACCTTTCTGCAACTGCATGGGATGGAGTATATGCAGTTCTTGGTCAGGTTCTCCTCCATGCGGGGCTTCACTTGTACCAGGTGTCGTCTGAGTGTTAACTCGCTCTTGAATACCGTCCTGATGTTGTAGGGGGCACATATTCTCTGAATCTTTTCGGAGATGCCTCGTATGTATGGTAGGCAGACCGTTGGAGGTTTTTGGGTTTCATTCTCCTCTCTTATACTATTAACACGTCTGGTGGATAGTATGCTATTGGGGTAGTTGTTACGACGGAGGGTATTCTTCAACCTGACCATTTCTTGGTGGTATGTAATGGTGTCGCTACTTATTGTCTCTGCTCGATGTTGTAAGCAGCGTGCGATTCCATGTTTGATACTGTATGGGTGATGGGAGTTGAAGTTAAGGTATTGTCCGGTGAAGGCTTGCGATATACGGATGTCTTAAACCCATGCTCTGTGCGTGATATGAGTATATCAAGGAAGGCCAGTTGGTTATCTTTTTCTTTCTCCATTGTGAACTGTATCGATGGTCTTATTGAGTTCACATGGTCTAGGAGAGCCTGGATGTCTTCCTGATGGGGCCAGAGTATGAAGGTGTCATCAACGTATCTTAGCCACATGGTTGGCTTTAAGGGAGCTGAACCTATGGCCATGTTTTCGAAGTATTCCATGTATATGTTCGCCATCACTGGTGATAATGGCGAGCCCATAGCTAGGCCCTCCTCTTGTCGATATAGGTCAGTACCCATTCTGAAGTAGGTTGTTTCTATGCAGAATGTCAGCATTTCGATTAAGTTTGGCAATGGTACACATGTGTGCTCTTCTATGGAGAGGTCCGCAGCTAGTTTGTCTTGAATTACTGCTAGTGCCTTACTAGTTGGGACTTTAGTGAACAGGCTAACCACATCTAGGCTTACCATTTGGTTTGTACTGACGGGTACTCCCTTGATCAGTTCCGTGAAGTGGCCAGAATTCTTTACATGTGTTGCTGACTTGCCTGCTAATGGGTTTATTATATCCACAAGGTACCTGCTCAGTGGGTGGCATGCTGAGCCTCGGCAGCTCACTATGGGTCTGAGTGGAATACCGTCTTTGTGTATCTTGGGGAGACCGTACATATGTGGTAGCTTACTGTAATGCTGGACCAGCTGTCTATATCTCATCAGAGTGATGTGTTCCTTGTTTTTGGTAAGGATTTGTAACAGCTTTCTTTCGGTTTTCAAAGTTGGGTCCTTCTTTATTTTACCGTAGCTACCATCTGCGATTAGGCCTGCCATTTTTTCAGTACTCCAACATGTCCATCACCACAGTAGCATTGCCTTTGTCTTCCATGTGTGTTATGATATCTAAGAATGGAACGCGTTTGGTTGTTGTTGCGAAGTTGAGATCTTTATTTAGTACTGCTTCCTCTGAGTGGCTCAGTTGGCGGCTGCTGAGGTTGATGACCGCTTTCACAGGTGAGCGGTGTTTTTGAGCTTTGTGAGCTTCTTGATTTGGCGTTCTTTTACCTTCTCATATTCTTGTGTGTACGATTTATCGAGATCTGATTGGATTCTTACCCTGTCTTCCTCTTGAGTCACTTTGACAAGGAACGATGTTAAGGTGTCGTAATAATAATAAAGAGTTGGGTTCAAGACTCCTAACAAACGGTTTCCCAGTTCGATACAAAACACCTGATGAAGGCCGGAGGGCAAAACGGCCGAAACGTTGCGACTATAACAACCAAGATGAGGAAGTCAGTCCGACAATCTCAATCAATGAAAACACCTCATCTCAAAAATACAGACAATTACTAATTTTATAAGTGTTATAAAACTTGTTGATGCAAAAATTCAAAACTATGTGGGAATAAATATATATATATAGTTTTAATTTACAAAGTTGTTTATGGAAGTATGTTTGCATTTCTTAACTTATAATTTGAACGAGGACAAACATTACTTTTTAAAAGTATTATTATACAAAAAAATTCCTGATAGAAATAATAAACTTGAAACATTTTTATACAAAAAAAAACTCCCAAAAAACAGTGTTAATGGAATTAAAAAGATAGAACTGAACAAGTTGAAACACGGTTATAGAATTAAAAATTCTGCAAAATATATGAATACTGCGAATAATTTTATTATTAAGACTGGCCAACATTTTCTGTCAAAATTATTTGTTTAACAGGGTTAAAAGCTAAACAACAAAAATTTAATATTCAACTTTCTGACCAAAAATTTGTCATATTTTTTAGATAAGAAAATATTTGGTTAAAAAGAAAAACAATTCAACAATATGTAGTATTATCAAGAAAAAAAGAATGTAAAAAATCTAATTTAAAGATTATTTGAAAACTGGTGTATCTTTAACTTAATATTAAAGTCATGTGCAAATTAATAGTTGAATACACTTTAAACAAATTGAGTTGGCTAATAGTAATTGAAAATAAATAAAATTAAATTCACGGTAAGCATTAAAAAATATTTTTAAAGTGTCTTTGTTTTTCTTTCAGTCATGTATTAATTTTGCTTTCATTTATGTATTAATTTACCAAATTGTTTATTCTTTCTACACTTGTCCACGAACACCTACTCCAAATACTATTGTTAAAACTTATTGGAATTTATTGTTGTTAATTTGCAGCTTGTAATTCGCTCATTAAATTTCCTCAAAATAAACGTGTTTTCCAATTTTGAATTCAATGTCTTCCCACATTTCTTTTGCAAAAAAAAAAAAAAAAAAAAAAACTGCCGATGCCATTCCATTTTTAGTATTCTTTTCAAAAAGACATGCTAATAAATGCGCTGTCTAGTGTCGAAGTAAGCAAAAGGGGTAGATGATTTCCATTCAAATCAAGTTGGGAGCAACTCGAGAGAATTCTAGCCGAGTTGCTCAAGAATTACAGACGTTAAATTTGTCAACTTAATTCTTTCTATATTTCAGTTAGTGAGAGGGGAACCTATTGACATACTTTCCCCTAAACAAGCCTATTAAGTAGAATTTAGTTAGAGTATTAGTATCAGTTCCTTTTTCTTTTTTAATGGAGAGTAGATAATGCATTGTCGGCAGCTCCCATAACTCTCACTTCTCCTAATTCGTCTCTCAGTCCTCGTTTGGAACGAAGGATTTTTCTGACAAAGGGAGAAGAAAAAGATATATTCTAGGTTGGCAGAATTTTGTGTTAGCAGTTGCCTGAGATGTCAGAAATTTTCTGTTTCTATTTCTATTCTTGTAACCATGTCACTAGTAAGGGTACTGGAGGTAAACGTTTTATCTGGGTTGACATTATCCGCCTGATAGTCAGAGACCCAAACCTTGGACTAACCACTAAGGAGGCCGTCCTATTAGCAGGTGTAAAGTACTGAGGCTGCTGTATTGCCATTTGGTGAATGGATTCTGGACCATACAGTAGCTTCTGATGGAGCTTCTCGATGCGATATTAATGGGTAATTGTTACGGCTTTACCTTATCATGGTCTACAAAAAATATTTCTTTACTTCTTTTTCTTCCTTTAGTTTCCCTCTCTGGGTTGGTCTAACCAAGTCTGTCAACCTATTCCACAAATCCTAAAACTCCATCATGAAAGTTTCCAGAAGAAAACAAAACAAGATTAAACCCAGAACTCCAACTCCCAACGTAGACCTCCCCACTACCAGGTCTCCTTCTCTAACATCAGGGATCTACGTTCCAACCTTCCAGAGGTTGAAATCCAATTATAGGAAACAAAACTATTTCTTTCTAAGCTAAACTGGCATTGAACCAACTATTTCCCTAGAGGAATTTGTAATTAAAGGATATTCTAATTTAACATCCAAATCTGACCCCCAAGATCGACATGGGCATGGAATATGTGCCTACATTAGAGATGGCTTTCCATGTTTTTTTTTTTTTTTTTTTTTTTTTTTTTATTACATTTTCACCCCAAACAAGGCAAATTGCCACTTTGGTGTAGGGGGCTACTATCAGGGGCAACAACTACTGGGGTACTATGTAGGGATTTGGGCAGCAAGATGTCGGTTCACGTTACACTTGAACTTTTGCACGTCAGTACTGTTGGGGAAGCAGGGACCTGGAATGGAATTCCAGAGTCTAGCGGTTCTGGGGAAGAAACTATTGGAGTAAAAAGATCTTTTACATCTAGGGATCTCTACAGTGTGGGGGTGGGATTTAGCAGCCTGTCGGGTTTGTCGAGGGTGCTCACGTCGTGGGGGCACAAGTGATTGCAGTTCGTCAGAGCATTCACCACTAAAATACTTGTAGAAAAGGCAGAGGGATGCAACATTTCGTCGATGGGACAGAGGCTGAAGCTTAGATGCCAGTTCAGGGCCTATCAGGTTTGCGACTCTCTTTTGAACCTTGTCAAGGAGCGAGAGACTAGTAGCAGATGCACCAGCCCAGATGTGGCAGCAATACTCCATACAAGGGCGAATGCTGGCCTTATAGAGGTACAGGATACTTTCGGGTGTTAGTAGTTTTCTTGCACGGTAGAGAGAGCCCACCTTTCTTGCAGCGGACCTGGCAATGCCTTCAATGTAATTGTTCCAACTCATGTTTCCTGTGAACGTTAGGCCAAGGAGTTTGAAAGATGGACTCTCAGATAAAGAGTCGTTGGCCATTGCTATGGGTGGTAGAGTGGGTTTCTTGTAATTATTGAATGAAACTAGTTTAGTCTTGGCAGCATTGAACGCGACCAACCACTTTTGTCCCCATTCCACTACAGATTGGAGGTCTTCCTCTAGTGTTTCTGCCATTTCTTTAGAAATGTGTTCATTCGTCTTCCTGTCGTGCCTGCCATAGAGTGTAGTGTCATCAGCATATATACCCATCTCAGAGGCAGTTTTGTCGGGGAGGTCATTTATGAATATCAGGAACGATAGAGGTCCAAGGATAGAACCCTGGGGCACCCCCGCATTTATATCATATTGTTTAGATGTACAACCGTCGAGGACAACCTGGATTTTTCTCTTATCTAAGAAGGATTTAATTATGTTAAGTATTCTACCAGTGATACCATATGATCTGATTTTCCTGAGGAGACTCTCATGCCATACCCTGTCAAAAGCCTTAGATATATCTAGAGCTACCGCTCTGCCCTCCCCCGCTTTGTCCAGTGAATGGTATATACGTTCAGAGATCACAGTTAGGATGTCTGCTGTGGAACGGGCTTGTCTAAATCCATATTGTTTGTCAGTCAGTAGTTTAGCATCTGTAAGATGATGGACTAGAGCATGGTTAATTATGGTCTCAAATATTTTGGCAAAAAGTGGGAGGAGGCTAATGGGGCGATAATTTGATGGGTCTGTCCTTTCGCCAGAATTCTTCAGTACTGGTACAACAGAAGCAGTTTTCCAACAGCCCGGAAAGCAAGCTTCATTAAGGCATTTGTTGTTTGGAGAGAACTGGAGCTACTTCAGCTGCGCGCTTTTTTAATAGCACAGCTGGGATAAGATCGGGTCCACATGCTTTTGAAGTGTCAAGGTTTTTTATGATAGCATGCACCTGAGCAGGGGTGGTTTTCAGATCGTCTAGCGTGGCGTCTGTCCGCATAGGAAAGTCAGGTAGGGGGTGGTTGGAAGGGTCCAGTGTGGAGTTTGAGGCAAACCGACTGGCAAGCATGTTAGCCTTGTCGGTTGCTGAGGAGACAACCTCGTGATTGTTGGTTAGTGGGGGAATCGTTGATTGCCCATTATTTATTACACTGTTGTAGATTTACCAGAAGTCTCGAGTTCCTAGTTTTTGTGCTTCGATGCGCTTTTTAGTGGTTTCCGTAAATTCTCTCTTGGCTGTCGCTATTTCTTTCTTAACGTTATTTCTAGCTTCTATATACTTCAGTCTGTTTGAACTGGACTTATGTCGGTTAAACCTATGGTATGCATGCTGCTTTTGAGCAATGGCAGTTGCACAAGTCGACGTAAACCATCGGGGAGAGTGGGGCTTACTATAAAATTTCCGCATGGGAACATGCGCTTCGATTGCAGTTTTGAACCAGTCAGTGGTCTCGTTTGCACATTGTTCAGCAGGGAGAGAGAAAATATTTCTCCATGGGGCATCTCTAATTAGTTCCCTGACGGCTTCCCAGTCAGCCTTTTTATAATATCTTGTTGTTTTGAGCACTGGCTCTTCAGTTTTGGCTCTAGAGTTTAGGGCGATTTCAACCATTATCATTCCATGATCAGCGTTCCCGAGTGGCCTGTGGGCCTTCGTTATGCAGTCATCGGGAACTGTGGTCAAAAACAGATCTAGAAGTGATGCGTGTTGTTCTTCCTGGTCAGGGAAACGGGTTCGAAACGTAACAATTTGTGATAGGGAGTCAGATATAGTGAAGCTATGAGTTGTGCTGCCCGCTGCATCTGTGTAAGTAGAGAATCCAAGCCAGTTTTTGTGGTGGACATTAAAATCACCAAATACATGTATTTGTGCGCTAGTGTCAAGGGACAGTGCCATGTCTATGCTGTCAGATACTTTGTTTATTATGGTGCAGTCCTGAGTCGAGGGAGAGCGGTAGAGAAAATAATAGTAGTTAATATTGTGTTGCATGTTTAGTCTAAAGCACATAAAGGCTTGATCGTCCGTTTCTAGGTTTGTTTCTCTAGTCAAGGGAAGGGTATTACGAATGTAAACTCCAAGTCCGTGCATATGTCTGTCAGAGTCCTTACGGCAGAGTGGGAGATATCCAGGCATGTTAAAGTGGTTAGAGGGAATGGAGGAGTGTAAGTTAGTCTCACTTAGTGCTAAGATATCCGGGGTATTTGTTAAGAGAAATGCTTCAACATCAGCTAAGTTAGTTCTAAGCCCACGGATATTTGTGAATGAGAGCCTCAAGGGAGGAGGCAAGTTGAATTTGTTTGTCCCTAATCCTGGTTTAAGCTTATTTTTAGATTGTACTATCGTCATATTTTTTTTTAAGAGTTTCGGTTTAGGTAAGGGGGAGCTAAACAAGAGGTTATGCAGAGCTTCAGACATGCATCACAAGTAGACCATCAGCTGACCTTTCTCTAATTAGGATTGTGGCCTCAGGAAAGCCCATCGGGGATGAGTGCAAGGTCCCTTTCCATGCGCGTCATGGCACTACAAACAACCCGATATTATTCAACTGTTGATGGAGCAGCCGCTCTAAGCGCTACCAAAGAGTTAGGGTCCTGTACTACCAGTCGGGAACAGCAGCCAGGAACTGTCAATCCGGTACCCTCAACCCATTAGAAGAAGGTCAACCCAATCTAATTGCTCAGGCATATCTCATACTCAAGCACTCCCAAATGTTCAGTTTTAGGGGTGGGGCGTGCTGGGAATGGGGAAAAACGGCGTTCGTTGCCCTAGCCAGGAAACAAGATCTACCGCTGGGTGTTTCTGTCGAATCACTGAGATAGTGTCTCTGCGCTTGACTAATAGGCAAAGAAGGAGTATGGAAGCCGGGCGATAGACAGAGCCTATCTACTCCTTAAGCAATTTAGGCTCGCAAACCGGTGAATTTGTTTGAGTCACCAGCTCTAGGAAGGTTGTCATCCAAGACTGAAGAGGCCTCTCTCCCCTTTGGTTTAGTTTCAGAGTTTTCCTTCTCCTAGACGGATGATCTGGGAAGACCTACTGGGTCCGTCAGCACTGAGAGGGTTTTCTCCGCGCCTAGGTTCTAATCCAGGTATTTCTGCGACCCCGCGTGGTTAGTGTTACTGGGTTAGTTTGTGGGGGTTATATCTCTGCTGATTAGTTACACTCCTCAAAGTGATTTAGGGACATGTTATTTAATTGTTAATGGATAAAGGGGGTGAGTGAAGTTCATGCTGTGTAAGCATCTATGATTGTAAGAGGGCTTGTTAGGGAGGAGATAATGTGGTTTTAGTCTTACCCTTTTTTTTATTTTATTTATGTTAGCTTAGGTCTAGGATAATGTTACAGTATGAGTAGGTATTAAGAATTGAGCTACGAGTTGTGCCCGAGCTATTTTAGATGATAGAAGGGTTAAGATATAAGTGCAATATAGTATGGATAAGACAGCAAGTTTTGAGTCATGCGTAATTAGGTGAATAGATATATGGGCAGGTTTTGAGTCATGCGTAATTAGGTGAATAGATATATGGGCAGGTTTTCAGTAGGTGCGAATAGAGTTGAAGTTGTAGGTATTTTCAAGTAAGAATCATGGGACATTTTGCATAACAAGGAGTGTCGTTTCAATAACGTATTAATCGTTGCAAAACTCGAGGAGACAGTTATGTAGTGCAGATCGCTTTGTTTCTGAGTACTTTGGCTGTTAAGTACCTGCCTATGTGTGCTTAGGCTGTTAAATCCCTTACTGGATAGGAATGAGCTGTAATGCATACCTTAGAGGTAGAAATGTATAGATGTTTAGTGATGGCTATTAAAACAGTTTGCATGTGAGGGGCTGGAAGTTAGCGATTCCACTACAGATGAGGGGCAATGTGGGAGTTTACTGGCGGATAGGTTGGAAGGAGTATATTGTTAGCGTTCAAGAGACAAGGGGTTATTTATTTACAGATAGATTTCCATTAGGATTTTTGAGTTACAGGTAAGGTTTAGTTTGAAGAAGGGGGGGGAACAATTTTTTTTTTTTTTTTTTTGCATGCAGGTAAGACAAACGCAATCGTCTTGGAGGTAAAATGTATAAGATTTTGTAGCTAGCTATTAGGTTTTTCCCTCCCAGTTATAGGAACAGCTAGTTCGTTGGGATTCGGAATGTGGTAGGGATATCTCCAGAAAAGACCCTAAATTACCCTGCATGTGCTTTCGAATTGCACTTGCTCACACCACTGCGTTTATATTTGCCCTCTATTGCCCCCATAACAGTGGAGTTAGTATATTTAAGAGCATATCTGAGAAAATTGACTACATCCTGTCTGCTCATCCTTCAGCTAACATTCACGTCTGTCAATGTTCACAATGTGGAATGGTTAGTCCACTCAAACAAGACAGATGATGAGGGGAGGTTCTGTCACGATTTCTCTATTGCTTATGACCTAACTCAGATTGTTCACGAACCCACCCGTGTACCTGACACTGATGGTCAATATGCGAGTCTCCCAGACCTTTTTCTTACAACTTGCTTTGAGCTATGTTTGTCTTCCATTCTGTCTCCACTGTGACCTTCAGACCACTCGGGTGTCTCTGGTAAAATAAAAACAAAATGTAATAAGTCCTCCGACATACCTCTCCATCATACAGTATATCAATACTCTATGGCTGACTGGGATAGCTTTTGTACATTTATATCAGATCTACCTCTTCAATCCATGTTTAAAAAGAATGTGTCCTCCATGGTATCAGACCTAACTGAATGGTTAATTGTAAATATAGACCGATTCACACCCTTTAAAATATTCCAGCAAAAACTAACAGCCAGCCGTGGTTCTCTTCAGAATGTGCTGCTGCCATTGCGCACAGAAATCAATATTTCCATTGCTCATCAAACGTAATAGATGTATTGAGACTAAAGCCACTTTCAGGACTGCCAGCAACCACTGTAAGAGAGTAATAAAGAATGCCAGAGTTGTATGCTTAGTCCATCAAGTCCAAAGTAGCTGAGCAGCAGCTTGGTTTCTACCAGTTTTGGGAAATAACAAACAGGGTCTTGAATAGAAGTGTGCGCTCTATCCCAACCATTATGAATGGACCTGAGCTGACCTTGTCAGCATTGGACGAAGCCAAACTCTTTGGCAAAAACTATGAGATCAGGGCTGCTAACCCCCGTGTCTGAAAACACACTATGTGACATAGTGTGTGATGTTTCCAAGCTAATCAAAAACCTTGATCCAAATAAAGTAACCGGCCCTGACGGCATTCCAATTATAGTGCTCAAAAAGCTTCAACCAGAACTAGCTCCTATACTTACAAAGCTATTTAAGCGTTGTCTTATGGAGAATTGCTTCCCAACACCTTGGAAAACCTCATCAGTTGCCCCATATTTAAAAATTTAGGTGGTCGCTCATCTCCCTCTCAATACAGACCAATAAGTCTCCTGTGTGTCATGAGTAAGTTGCTAGAATGTGTTAAATAGAGTAGTCAACTACCTTAGCAAAAATAATCTCCTCAGTGACATGCAATATGGTTTCCATTCTGCTAGATCTACAGATGTGTTAACAGTTATATCTCATAGGATTAGCAAATCTCTCGATAGAGGCTTCCTTTCTAAGGCAATTGCTCTTGACATATCAAAGGCTTTTGATAGTGTGTCATAAAGGTCTACTCCACAAAATCTCCAGCTATGGTATAGCTGGAAACATCTTTTCAATTATTAAATCATTTCTCTCTGATAGGTTCATAAGAGTAGTGGTTGATGGGCAGAAATCTGAAGCTCACAGAATTAATGCTGGAGTCCTTCAGGGATCCATCCTGGGCCCAACTCTTTATCTGATCTACATCAATGATCTCCCAAATTACATCCTAAGATTATTTGTAGACATTTATGCTGACAACACTACCATCTATGGCAACACTCCAAAGGCTGTAAACGACCAAATTCTCTCTGATTCTCTCTCCTCTGATCTTGAGCACATGGTACAATGGGGAAAGTGGTGGCTGGTTAATTTTAATGCATCTAAAATCAAACTGATATCTTTCCATCATCAACGCTCTAATCCCCATCTGGCATCAATTGAAATGAATGACTCGCATCTTGAGGAGGCTCCATGTGTTGACAAACTTCTGGGCTTGACCTTTACTCCTGATTTGGTTGGTTGTTTTACGGTATATCAACCCTTTTCAGGTTATTTAATGCCAAATCCCGTGATTTTGAAGAAAAATTTTTTAATAGAATATATATTTTTTTTCTCCAGTCGGTTTCTATTCAACCTAACTCTAACAGGTACTCTGGGTCAGAGTGGACATGGGAGCAATGGCAATTAAAGGATGGCTCCATACTCCCCAAAGCTTGCAAGCTGGGGCCTCACCATCGGATGTAGTTTAAGGTTATATCCAGGACCACTCCTGATCTGAGATGGAACACGTACATCAAATCTGGGAAAATGGTGGGATCGTTCTACCGCTCCAGTAGACATCTCACTGCTGATGCAATTCTCTACATATATAAGAGCCAAGTGCGTCCAAGGATGGAATACTGGTGCAACATCTGAGCAGGAACTGCTAGAAGCAGCTTATCCTGCCTTGACAGAGTTCAAAATAGACTTCGTAGCTTAGTCGGGGATGCCATTTTCTCTTCTCTGGAACCTCTTTTCCACAGAAAAGATGTCGCAAGCCTGTCTCTGCTTTATCGTTATTTTCATGACAAGTGCTTGCCTGAGCGCCTTCTGGCCTGGCTTTCATAAAAAACACTTGTCTAACTGAAACCACTATCAATAATTTCCCCCACTCTTTATCTGTGCCTAAACCTAAACGTAGATTCCATGAACAAAGCTTCTTTCTTAGAACTGCACACCTGTTCCATTTTTCTGCTTTCCAAATGACTACAATATGGTTGTCAAGTCCAACATGAACAAATTCTTGAGCCATCCCCTTAAGTAATCCAATTTACCAAATTTCCATTACTAACGATGACCGACATGTTTCACATAACCACTATTAACCCTTATCCTCGAGTGTCCTTCGGGCCTTAATAAGTGGTGACTTTTGTAAAAAAAAAGAACTTTTAAAATATTTCTAAATAGAACAATCGAAATAATTATATTGCCACAAACAATAACATGTAGTTAATTATTCAAATGGATTTTCATGTAATATGCAAATGAAGTTACTTCTTGACAGTATTTTCCAGCCAAAAAAATATTCCCTTTTATTTGCACATGTCCAAACATAGAATAACTATCTTTCAGAAAATAAAATAGTCACTTCTGGATCAGTTTCATGAATCCCACAGTAATTTCTTTGAGAACTGAAACAGAAGATAACCATCCTTCGTAATAGTCAATACTGTGGCACGAACGCCATGACTGTCGGCGATGAATGTTCAAAATGCTTAATTTTTTTCAATTTTGACCCGTAAAAAATCCAATCATTTGAGGCCCTTGGTGCCACTCTGTGACTTAGTTTCAGAGGAGATAGAGTTTGAAAATGTGAAGCCAGCCAGCCAGCCATTTATATATTAGATTACATCTTGGAAAACTTTATCAGTCTGCCTAGAGAGCGGTCTTCTGCATATCAGTACAGTCTCCTGTGTGTCATGAGTAAGTTGCTTGAATGTGATAAATGAAGAAATTTCAATCATCTCAACAAAAACAGCCTACTCAGTGACAAGCAATATGGATTTCATCCTGCAAAAATTTACAACTGATGTTCTGACTGTAATATCACATAGGATCAGTGAACCTATTGACGGGCCTTTATTTCTAGACCTATCAAAAGCCTTTGATCAACTTTACAAGATTTTTAGCTTTCGAGTATCGGGAAATGTCCTCTCAACCATTAGATCTTTTCTCTCTGATAGGTTTATAAAATTGGTTGTTGATGGGTAGATGTATGAAGCATATACCATCAATACTGGCGTGCCTCAAGGAGCAATTCTGGATTCAACTACCTTCTTAATCACATTCGCCGACACTTATGCAAATGACAACATTAAAGAACCTTAATGATCGAGATCTTTCTGATTTTCTCTTCTGACCTGAAGAATGTGGTGTGATGGAGGGGGGGGGAAAGGTTTCTGGTTACTCTTAATACGGCTAAAACTACACTTCTCTCCTTTCACTACTAACGCTCTGATCATCACCTTGCCCAGATAAAATGAAGGTCTCTCTTATTGTGGAAGGCCTTTGCTTTGATAAGATTTTGGGATTGACTTTCGTCTTGAAATGGAAGATTTACATCAAATCCATTGCTAAAAAAGAAAATGGTTGGCTCATTCTACTGCTCCAAAAAGAATCTCACTCCTGATGCAATCCTCGCCCTGTTGCATAAAACTCAAATACATCCTAAGCTGGCGTACTGTTGCTCACAGCACTCTTCTATATTGACAGAATACAAAACCGACTTTGAAATCTAGTGGGTGATGTACTCTCCCACCTCTTTCATAGAAATATTAGTATTTCTCTACTCTCTTGCTATTTTTATAGCAAGTGCTCGACTGAGCTCCAATTGCTGGCAGTAATTTTCCTTTCTCCCTTTGTCGACCTAAAATTAAGCAGAACTTTCAGGAGCAAATTTTATTTCTTAGAACTATCCATTTGTGGCACACTGTACCATGGAGCTACTTGCCGACTATTTTCAAATTGTTGATCAGAGTTCTTAAATAAATTTATGGCCAGTTGCAACCATTGTTACTAATCTGCTCACCGGACAAATTCAGTAACCCCTATCCTCAGGTGGTCATTGGGCCTTGATAAAGGGTGATTATGTTTTGTCTGTATTTTGTGAATTGAGTGGCTTAGTTTACCATTGAACTTAGGATTAATTTTTCAAATGTCAAACTTAGAATAAGAAAAAAAACCCCCAAAAACAAAGGTTCAAAATGCTGTTAGGGCTGCCAAAGTTAGTTATAAAAGTGGTGACAATCTTATATTTCTTTTTTAAATTACAAGTGGGGATCAATCCTGATAGCATTAAAAACAAAAACCACAGCCCCCCCACCCCCGAAAAAAAAAACAATGCCCGTGATATTTTTTTATTTTATTATGGCTGTTAGATCAAGACACTTGTGAAACTGTACTTGCAAAACAGTCATGACAGTAGTTGGAACATACTCTCCATCATGTAACGGACAAATGGATTATCATGAAAGATGTTTTTTTGTCCTGGCAGCACCAAACATTCTTTCCTAAATGATAAATAAATGAAGAAAATCATTTTCTTCAGCAAAACAAAACAGATCAAAGATTGGTTGTAGAATTACCTGCCATTGAGAAAATTGTCTAAAATTAATTCCAATTAGTAGGGAGAGTACCAGTCCAGATTGGAGATATTAACCTCACAAACAAAAGTTAAATCAAGTATGAACGAAAATAAGTTTTTTCTCGTGTGAATAGTAAATTCAGTTGAGAAAGGAGTTGGCTGGCTTTAATTGGAATGGGTCACTAATGATAGTAGACAGTGATGATGGACACATGCTAGACATTAAGAACACAAATTCTATTTTTGAAGGGTCTGTGTGACAATGAGCCTGTCAAAGTAACAAGAAATATGTAATAACTTGATACAGAAATTTGGAAAGAATCTAACTGCCTATTCGACGATATAATCAGTTGTATTTTTGTGGCAAAGAGACTGTTTAGCCTGTCATTGGTTTTCATATTGTTAAAAATTCCAAACATAATTGCCAAGCCAGTCCAAAACACTAATTAATAAGTGCATTTAGAAGTTATTTTTTTTCTACACAAATTCATTTTCATGAATTTTTTTTTAGAAAAGTTAAATGATTATTATTGTTTAAAAAATTTGGTCTCTTGTGGCCAATACCAGAAGATTGCCCTCTGAATCTGGACACATGACATGAGTTGTAATCTGATGGAATGACATTTGTGACCAAAGTCAGCGATGTCACTAGGAGTGCAATCCTGTGGAAGTTAATCACAACACACCAAGTAGAAAAAAACAAAAAAAAAGTAAAAAGTACTAAGTTTATTGTTCCTATTTACTTTGCCTCCCACTAGGGCAAATAATGTGTGTGGGGGGTAGAACAAAAATAAATTGTCCCAGTTTCTCCACTAACTGAAAACAAAGAAGCCGCGCATGCATGGTCCCCCTCTTGTGCTGCATGTGAGATGATGCAAAAAAAAAAAAAAAAAAAAAAAAAAAAAAAAAAAAGTGAAGAAAGTTTCAAAAAAAATCTAATGGATGAAGCAAAAGTTATGGGGTAAAAAGTGTTTTGATAAATTTAAAATTCTTACAAAAAGAGAAATGCCGGGCAGTATTAATATTTTGTTTGGACATTGTTTCTCCTTTCGACCACTGATCGTCTGCAAATTTCTTTTATCTTCCACAATTTCCGAAGCATTATCATTCAATAACATTTTTAGAAGCAAATCTGAAGACATCAGTTGAGAGGGTCATTGCAAACTAAAACAAATGAGAAAGTGCTCTATTCAGTAACACACAGCTCATCCTATTTATAATATTCTAGTAATAAAGGCTTTCTGCACATTTTGATATTAATTTTCCTGCAATCTCCTTGTTCAAGAGACTTATTTGCCTTGGTTTTGAACCCTTTGAGTAAACATCTTTTTTGTAATTCTTACTCATTTGTTAGTGGAAAAAAAAAAAAAAAAAAAAAAAAAAAGTAAAATTTTTTGATCAGGTTTAATTTTTGTCAGTGCATGTTTTACTACAGTGGGCGTGAGAAGTCTCAGGCGATTTTGAGGTATTTAAACTATCTATTAGAAAATAATTTTCCTAATTAAATTTGTGAACAAGTTACAAGAATAAATAGGTCACCACAAAAGCTTGCAATTGAATAAAATTGTTTGAAGAAATAAAAAATAAATCAATAGAAATTTGGTTTTATGTCTGAATAACTGATTTTATCAATATTTTCTTTTGCAAATTTGGAGAAAATTCTTGACAAACATGTCTATTCTACTCCATGTAAATTCACACCAAGTGAAGGTTGTTTAAGTAATGTATAGAAATTTTCAGTGGTATTAGAATAACAATCATTTTATGAGAATTTTAATATTGAAATGGAAGTATATCAGATCTGTGTTGTACAGATTGAAAAGATGATTTATACATATTATTCCTTAATTGGAATTCATTTTTGAGATGAGCATTATAGATATTAATTTATTTTTATTTCGGACTATTATTCTCATCTTTATTAGTTGTTTTTCACAGTGTTTCGGCCAACTATTCCTCTGGCCTTTGCCAGGTGGTAACAACCACAACGGATATGAACTTTGAATCCCCTAATTGCATTCTCGGCAATCACTGCCATCCGTAGTTGTCGTTGTCTCACCACATTTTGGCCAAGTAAACCTCTGGCATGCTTTGGGTAGGATTGAATAGCGATTTCAATCCTACCCAAACTGTGCCAGAGGTTTACTTGGCCAAAATGTGGTGAGATGACGACAACTATGGATGGCAGTGATTGCTGAGAATGCAGTTAGGGGATTCAAAGTTCATATCCGTCATGGTTACCACCTGACGAAGGCCAGAGGAATAGTTGGCCGAAACGTTGTGAAAAACAACAACTAATAAAGATGAGAATAATAGTCCGAAATAAAAATAAATTAATACAGATGATTTATGTTCAGAATTTAAACGAAACGATAGAAGGGCCGATGGAGGAATAACTCCAAGAATGAATGTTACCAAGATTGTTGTGCTACACATTTTCAAAAGTTGCTTTTGTGAAAAGAGTACACTGAACTTTTCTGGCATGTGTATTAGGATCACAATTGCAATGCAATTACGGTACATTCGATTATAAGGCAAAAAAAAAAAAGCACAAGACAAAAACCATTAAATTATATTAACAATATTTATTACTTGAAGCAGTTTAAAACTGGATCATCTGGCCCTACAAAAAAAGAAAAGAAAAAGAAAAATTAGAACGTACACTCTTTAAAAGATAGAAAAAGAAATGTTTCTACAAAAATGTTACCAGACCAGCTAGAACTCCATCACTTAACATTAAAAAAGAGGTTAAACGGACAGAGTCTTTAATACTGAAATCTTGGCATTTATTCTACTTCCTTTGCACGATCCATATTGACATGGTCCAAAAGTCCATGCTAAAGAATCAACACAAACTTTGCAGACTACAATAGGACACAGGTGTGCAGGAAGAATCGTTTGAGATTACTAAACAATTCAAAATCTGTAAAAAATCAAATGTCAAAACTTATTAAAAGATTGTAATTTATTTGAATTATTTGAAGTTAAATGAGAAAAAAAAAAAAAAAAAAAAAAATTTTTTTTTTTTTTTTTTAAGTTCTGAATCCTTCCAACTTCATAAAACTTTTTTTTTTTTTTTTTTAAATATAATTGGTGGATCATTAAACTTTGCAAAGGGAACCCACTAACTTTTCAAACTAAAAAAACAAAAAACAAAACTAAGTTATGGTAATTTTTTTAAAAAAGTTTGCAGCCACACATTCATATAGCATGATCATAATTGTTCAACACGGCAGAGTAAAAACAAGTTGGGGACTTTGCCCTTTTTGTGTATGCGAATATGGAAAATATTGTAGAGTTCCAAGTTACCATTGAGCAAGGCGAAGCACCTGTTAGCTCCCTTCTGATATTCTAGTTACCATAGCAGCAATGCATGGGCGTTTTTGGCATCAAACTAGCTCTGCACTTCATATACGTCTATTACAAGACGTTTCCACCTACATAACAGAAGGCTCCTATGGTAGAACATTGATGTTCTGACAAAATTTATCTTTTAGAGGAAGGGAATCTCAGTTGCTTAAATGTAAGTTTTCTACTATGATAGGCAAATAAATCTAAATAAAATTAAAAAGAAATGTTTCTACAAAAATGTTACCAGACCAGCTAGAACTCCATCACTTAACATTAAAAAAGAGGTTAAACGGACAGAGTCTTTAATACTGAAATCTTGGCATTTATTCTACTTCCTTCGCACAATCCATATTGACACGGTCCAAAAGTCCATGCTAAAGAATCAACACAAACTTTGCAGACTACAATAGGACACAGGTGTGCAGGAAGAATCGTTCATCAGAGATAGAGAGATAGAGAGATAGAGAGAGAGAGAGAGAGAAAAAAAAAAAAAAAAAAAAAAACCCTACCTTCTTTCTCTTGTCTCCACCAAGCTCAAAATGTTTACAACGCTTAATGGGTAATTGTTTTCGGAACTTACATTCTGTGCATTCCATTCGGAGGACAATTTTCTTTGTAGTCTTTGCCTGAAAACAAAAAGGAAAGAGTTTTTAAAATAGTGTTGCCCAGGATGAAGTGAAGTCATTTGAATCTTTACATGTTTATAAAATTATAATACAGAAAAGGAAACAAAATCTTATTTCTAGGATTGACAACCTATTATATCCCTCAATATAAAAGTCGTTCCATTGTTGCTTTTTATGTAATAAATTAAAAAGCCAGACTAATTGTTGAATTATAGCTAATAATAAATGAAAATTTTCTAGTTAGAAGCCAAGTTTGATTTGTCAGCCATAAATGTTATTTGGGTCTGACTAAATCTTATCTCATAATATCTCAGATTAAAAGCCATAAGTCCATCTGACATATAGCTGGGAAATTTTTTTTTTTTTAAACGGTATGTGTCAAAATTTGAGTCCAATCAGGTTATTAGTTTATTCAGTGAATATATTAAAACATTTCAAAAATAATGGGAAAATCTGAAATTCATGTGCTAAATCACTGCTTTCTGGTGGGAAGAGATACTGTTCAATCAAAAGTCTGACAAATGTTATTCTGATTACTCCATTGTAAACAAAGTGGTGGTAGAACTTTTGCATCAACATGACAATGGATGAAATATGGATTCATCTTGCTCTGAACTCAAGTGAAAAGTAAGGTTTTAGCTCATTTTGTCCAAGGATCATTCAGATTATACATCACAAATCTGACAATGCACTTTAAATTCTTTCCATACCTTCAGTCTAATGCAGAAATTAAAAGAATGTTGCGATTCAGAAATAAGCATATATTGACATCAAAAATCATTCTACACAAAAAGGCATTGAATTGTTAGGTTGAAATCGATGTACCTAAGCTTTAAGACCTCCACTCATTATCACCATTTTGTATTTAAGCAACAAATGATAAAAGAATCCAATCAGAACGTAAAAATTACACTGGCAAGTACAAGATATGAAAAAGTGGTAAAGGAACAAATATCTAATAAACAAATGTTACCAAAGATAAGTTACTTTTCTACTTACCTGGATAATTTTTGGGCGTTTTAACTGATTTTAAAGTGTTTTAAAATCAAGGTTCAAGTTGCACTGAGTGCTTAAGTTAAAATGAAAAACATGGCAGCTGACAATTAAAAAAACTATTGACAAAAATCCACCGAATAAATGATATTTACAGGATTTATCAGTATTTTACATTAGAGTTCAACCAATTCTTGGCACTCCAACGACAAAAAGCACCATAGTGCCATGTTTGTTTTTGTTTTAATTTAAGCACTTAGCACAACTTGTATTCCACATAAAAAAAAACAAAAAAAAACACCACCACCAACTGTCTTTGGTAACATTTGTTATGTATTTGTTTTATTACAACTTTTTCATATGTAGGTATTGTAAAACAAATCTAAGTCATACAATCAAATGTGCATCACAGTTAAGGTTTTCACAAACCTGGAAAGATAGCTTTACCCCCATTCCACCAACGAAAGCAATAAGGAAAAATGATTTACTTTTGCAAGTATGTTTTAGAAAATTAAAAACTCAATAGTGAGAATGAACGCTCATCCACTCTCAATCAGAATGATACTTAATTTTACATAAAATTTTTGTTAATGAATATTAAATCACAAGTATTCAGAGGAGCCTTTACTTTAGATAATGAAGTGGTCCCAAATTTTTATGCAATCCCTCTTAGAGTTATGAAGCAGATATCTTTGAATTCAGACTTGTATTAGAAGCAACATCATGTAGGCAATAACACAAGTTCAATCTTCCTGCCTGTACATATTTACAGATTCATCTGTGATAATCAAAGGCTTAGTTTCAAAAATACTTTTTTAATAACACAAAATACATTAGCTCTGTCTAAAATTTTTTTTTTTTTTTTTAATTGATCACAATTTATCAATTATGGTTCATTAAAAAAGATTTAAATGAACTCACCCATCTCATTGTCAATTTAAGCAAACCAATATTTCATGTTTGTAAACATTAAAACAATGTAAATTAGATTTAAAAATTCACATGATTTCAAGAAATACCTTTTTATGGAAAATAGGCTTTGTTTGACCACCATATCCTCTTTGTTTACGATCATAACGCCGTTTACCTGGGGAAAAAAAAAAAAAAAAATAAAAAGTTAAAACAATTATCAATTTACATCAAACTAAAGTAGAAAGTAGGTTCGTGAAATTTAATGAAGACTGATAGAGAACATAGACTTGAAAGATTAAAATACTCAAATAAAAAATTCTGAAGATTTTAAATACACTGTACATAGGCTCTAATTTGGGACCAGAGAAATTTGGGTCTCATATCTAGGTTACGTTGTATAAGCAAAATGAACAGGCCGTGCGTGTAGTCCCCCTCTGGTGCTGCCTGTGAGATGACGCAAAAAAAGTGAAGAAATGACGAACATGAGAAGTAGGGACTGCAAAAAAAAAAAAAAAAGCATGATTCCATGACGTCAGACTTGTTAACTATGCAAACTATGGAAAAGCAGAAGGAACTTGATTTTTTTTTTTAAAACATTGTTTATCTTCTTCAAACTGCAATTAATAATTAATTACAGTTTAATGATTAATATAAATATTTGCATATTAAATGAAATATGGTTTTATTGAATGTTCATTTGGTTAACTACAGCTTTCATTTTTTGTTCGGTAAAAAGAGACAAAATATGCTTAATGTTTGTGCAATATTTTCAAATCTGTTTTAATCTGGTGATAAAATAGCTGACAAGAGTCATGTTTATATTAAAACTTGATATATAAAATTTTTTTTAAACACAATTAAAAATCTATGTTGTACCAACATTTTGAAATAATGGAATTTTAATCTTTTAAAAATTAATTAATGTTTACGAAGTTTCTTTTTCTTGGCAACTCAACTGATTATAGTATATATTAATTAAAAAAAAAAATAATTCATTTTTTTAATTGCCACTTCAAGGTAAATTTTATTCAATATGTTTAAAAGTTAGAAAAGCATTTCATCCAAGGCATGAAAATTGTTAAAGATGTTTTTACTATAGGCTTTAAAAATTACCATATATTTATTTTATGTAATGTACATTCTGTTGCACATAAAAATCAAAAAAAATCATTGTAAATTTTATATATCATTAATTGCTAGATGAAAGAATCTTTAAAATTGCAACAAAAATGTACATTTTTGTTGCAATTTTAAAAAGATTATCTTTCATCTAGCAATTAATGATATATAAAATTTACAATGATTTTTTAAGTGCAACAGAATGTACATTACATAAAATAAATCCATGGTAATTTTTTTGATTCAATTTGAATTTGTATTACTGTACACAGATTCGAAAAAGTTGTCAAAAAACAAATATGTTATCAAAGGCAAGATAAGTTACTTTTCTACCTAACTGGATATATTTTTTGTGCTTTTATTCAATGTAACATGTTTATTCAGCTCGAAAAACATACAGTGTTACCGATGTATTGGAAAATTCAAGATGGCGCCCGACTCTCTTTAACAGGGTAAGTTTGGGAAAAGGTGTTATAAAAAAAAACTTGACAAAATACTGTTAAAAAGCCGAATATATGTCACGGTAACATATTGAGCGAGTTTTTAACAGTATTTTGTCTAGTTTTTGTTTTTTTTATTTATAACACCGTTTCCCAAACTTACCGTGTTAAATAGAGTCAGGCGCCATCTTGAATTTTCCAATACATCGGTAAACACTGTTTTTCAAGCTGAATAAACATGTTACATTGAATAAAAACACGAAAAATATATCCAGTTTGGTAGAAAAGTAACTTATCTTGCCTTTGATAACATTTGTGATATATTTTTTTTTTTTGACAACTTTTTCGAATCCATGTGTACAGTACTATAAACCCTTTAATTTTTATACCTTACTAAAATTTATAAAAGTGCACTTTCAAGATAAATAAATTTCCAATTGAATCTTTTACCTGTATTTTTAAAGCCTATAGTAAAAACATTTTGTTTAACAATTTTCATGCCTTGGATAAAATGGTTTTCTAACTTGTATCTTATCTTTTTAAGATTATATTTAAAAACTATTTCAGTTTGTATTTCTCCTCACACCACAACTCATTTTTTGCAACCACGTCTTTGTAATACAGGTATGAATCAGAAAATCTGAAATTTTTTTAAAACTTCTTCCAGAATAGAAAATCTTTAAATTTAATAAGGAACATATTTCATATAGGTTCCATTAACAAATATTCAGTACATAACCAGAAAAATAGATGAAAATTTCAAAAGGACCGTATAACTGGCTACAGTAAATAGTTCTCGCCAGCGATAATCTTTGTTATTGTTATTCTATTATTTAAAACATTTTGTGTCCTGCTCTTTCGCGCGAGGACTAAAGTAAAAAAAAAAAAAAAAAAAAAAAAAAAAAAAAGTAAATGTTTTACTTATTTGAATTTTTATACTTCATAATAGAAATTGATAGATTCCAATTAAAAAAAAAAGAGAAAACAGGCACTAAACGCCCTTGTATATTTTACGGAAACTACATTTTATATGTAACTCCATTCTAAAAATGAATAAGTATCGAAAATTTCACGAAAACCTGACCATTATTTGATTGTTGGTAGATTTATTTGGGCTTGTCTATAAATAGGCAGAATTTTTTTTTTTTTACAAGAAAAATCTTTATAATGTACGTACTTGTCACTGCCTGAAGATGTCATATTCCACAAATCACGTAAATCGATTAAGTATTTTTTAAAAATAAAATCAAATATCACACGGTTTATCGATGCCATCTTGTTTGAAAGCTAACGACACCTGGCGGAAATATAGGATCAACAAGGGCAGACAATCGACTTAAATTTTTTTTTTTTGAAAACTTTTTATAATACAAATACAAAATAAAAAATTAACTTATTTAATAAATAGACTTCTTTTAATAGAGAATGTCGAAAACGCTTTTTTTTGGGGAGTTTGAAAACAGACTTTAATAAGCGAACATGAAAAACTTAGATGAAAATATACAAGATCGCCACTGAAAACACGTTCCCTGCAATAAATTGAGTAGAATTTAATCATTTAAAGGGACGACTGATACTAAATGCAAGATAAATTACTCTGGCTAATTGGATAAGTTTTGTGCTTTAATTTTAAAGCGTTTACTTACTTTGGTGGTGAGGGGCATTTTGTAGTATAGACAATAAAAAAGTGGTAAAAACAAACAAAGGTTACTCTTGTTTAATGGCCGACATGAGACCGTCAGCTTTGTAATTCCTCATTTTAATTTTATATTTAATCAGCCAAATTTGATAGTCATGAAAAACTGTACATCTGTGAAAAAGTAAAAACCCAAGTTAACCACACTCACTTAAAGTACATTCTGCACAAGAAAAAAAAAACTTACCTTGAGCATAGAGAGAAGCCTTGCCTGCTTTGTACTGTGAGACTTTGTGAAGCGTGTGCTTTCTGCATTTCTTACCCTTGCAGTAGGTTCTGCGCGTTTTTGGTACGTTCACCTAAAACATCAAATTTGAAAATAGAAAAACTCTAAACCAATTCATTAACATTACATCTATACAAAGGGGGGGGGGGGGCTGGTCATTTAAGACACTAAATTATTTGAACAAGGAAGCAACTGTATTTCAAATATATTCATTCCTGACCTCACTCTAAAAATCGGTGAAATGTTCAAAACGAGATAAAAGGTTTAAAATTTTAAGATTTTATAGAGTATCTGCAGGTGCAGTAAATCTTAGAAAAATTATTTAGAAAGCAAGAAAAAGGCAATCCTGAACTGGAAATTAAACAATTGAAGATGCTAGAGTAAAACAATAAAATCCAGCTTTGTAATGGCTACGATTTACTTAAATCATTTTTCCTTTTTCGTGTTTTATTTTGTAAATCAATTAATATAAGAAAAAAGGTACTCATGCAGTGCATGAGTCATGCACTGCATGCAGTGCACTTATTGATCAGTGCTGAAATAATGTTAAAAAAGCCATTCTTAACATGGGGAGGGGAGGAGGTTTTGTACCTATTCTGTATTTTAACCTTACAATTGAATAAAAACTTTTAACATGGGGAGGGGAGGAGGTTTTGTACCTATTCTGTATTTTAACCTTACAATTGAATAAAAACTTTAAACTTGGAAATACGATTTAAAAAGTAGCGCGGATCAGTAAGTGCATTAGCACCAAGAAAAATTCAAACATTGATTTTATGGCCATTAACTTCAAAGTGAAAGAATTGAATGTTATTATATAGCAATCATTTGAACTTTAACTCAATATAATGTTCGAATTTTAACCTAAATTTTTAAATTTTGTAACATGAAATATTAGGGGGGGGGGGGAGGGGAAGAACATCCCTTATATTTAACGAAAACTGCTTTAAAATAAAGCATTAATGAATAAGTATTAAAAATTTCATGAAAATCTGAGCACCAGTTGATTTTTACTAGATTTAAACATGTATTACGCCTTCAAAATGATCAGTATATAGGAACGTTGTTTTAATCCATCGATAATGTAAACACGATTTTTATCTCGCATTTTCAAATATTAATTTTACCCTTTTTTAAAGTATATAAAAAAAAAAGACCCTGTTTATAGCAATAAACTTTTTTTTTTTTTCCAAGTGTGACGTCAAGTCCGTTTACCTTTTTTCACTTGCAATTCGAAAGTGAAAAGGCAAATTGATTTTTGGGTGGGCTTGTTGTACAGAGGTACAAAAAAAAAAAAAAAAAAAAAAAAAAAAAAAAAATGGTTGAATAACAAATATTATCAAAAGCAAGATATCTGGAAAAGTTTTAAATATTTTGCTTCATTTTAAAGCGTTTATTCGGTTCTAAAAAGTGTCGAGTACTCGAGTGTTATGTGAGGACAAGATAAATGGCCGTGAATTGACACCTTATTGAAAGTTTTAAATCTCAAAATAAAGCGGGTTTTTATTACTGTACACATATTCGAAAAGTCAACACAAATGTTATCAAGAGCAAGTTACTTTTCTATCTAACTGGATGTTTTTAGTGTTTTTATTTAATGTTACTTTTTTTATTCAGCTCGAAAAAAAAAAAAAAAAAAAAAAAAAGGTACTAGTGCTGAAATAACGTTATTTCAAAAGCCATTCTTAACATGGGGAGGGGAGTGTGCTTTCTACCATTCTATACTTTAACCTTACAATTGAATAATAATAATAATAATAATAATAAAAAACAATTAAACTTGGAAATACGATTTAAAAAATAGCGCGGATCAGTAAGTGCACTAGCACTGAAAAACCTACAGCGTTTACCGATATGTATTGGAAAATTAAAAATGGCGCACGCACGACTCTGACACGGTAAATTTGGATAAAGGAGTTAAAAAATAAATAAAAATACTGTTAAAAACACACCGAATATGTCAACCTATGTCACGTGAGCAAGTTTCTAACCGTATTTTGTCTTTATTTATAACCCCTTTTCCCAAAACTTACCATGTCAAAGAGTCGGGCGTCATTTTTATTTTTTCCATACATCGGTAAACACCATATTTCTCGAGCTGAATAAACATGTTACATTAAATGAAAACACTAAAAATACCCAGTTAGGTAGAAAAGGGTATTATTATACAAACACCGTGACAGCGTTAGGGTTAGGATTTAGGTTAATTCGCTGTCACAGTGTTTGTATAAATTTACCCAGAAAAGTAACTTATCTTGCCTTTGATAACATTTGTTATATATATATTTTTTGACAACTTTTTCGAATCTATGTGTACAGTAATACAAACCCAAGCAAAATGTTACAATCATGCTTATAAAGTAATGAATGATGGAACTTTAAATCAATGTTACATTTCAGTTGTTTAACAGTACACGCTAAAATAGTTCAGACCGGACAATTATTTTGCAAGTAAACTAAATTTCTTCCCATCTGTTTATTTAACCATGAATGTTAATGAGAAGTTACTGATTTTTAAACTAATTTACATAAACTAAGGATAAATTGTACTAGAAATTAAGTTGAAAGAATTTTTCGTTATGACAAAATAAGTTAACACGTCAAGTTTAATTTTCGACTGAAAGAATATTGGTAGTAACTTATGAGTATTGTATGGAATGCTGGCGGCCATGCCCTTTCTCATAGGAAAAATAAAATTACTTGTAAAATAAAACAGAATGTTTGCAAAAGGCAAAACAAAATTACATCTCAATTATATCAAACGCAGATCAGCATCGATAAATAATTTGCAAAATAAAAAGAAATCCAAATATTTTAATGCTAAGATTATCTCGAACTGGTTGAAAACTAAGAAATCACAACACGTGGTTAACATAAGCAAACTTTTAAAAGATAAAACGAATATGAAAACGTCATGCAGTTGAGTTCGTCGACTTCAAATAGTAATTATATTTTTTTTATTTAAGATTTTACTAATTTTTTTTTAACTAATTTTACTGTACACACTTTAGACTGACACGCAAATATTTTATTTTTGAACTGCCATAATTCATTTGTGCATAAGAACCGAAATGCTTTTAATTATATATATTTTTTATGAAAAATAATTAAATACTTGTTTGAAATAGAATTCGAAATTTATTTAGAATTGTATCTTGTACTTTTGTCAATAGATACATAAAATAACACGACCGCATTTTTGCTTTCTTCCTGTGTAATTCATAAGAAATTAAGCTATAAACTATTAAGAAATATAAATATACATAATGAAGTGTAAAACAACATTAAAAATATAAAATAAAAACATTCGATGGCATCAGATTGAAGTAGAGAAATAGAGGAGATTGAGAAACTTACCATCTTGCTCGTTAACCTGACAGGCCGGAAAGACCGAATTTACATATTAACTTCCGGTTCCACACGCCGCATAAAACATATATTGTAAAAGAAAATTTCAATTTTTGTCGTTAAATCTTACATTTTTATGCATTAAAAATTCCAAAAATATTTTTTATGATAAATAAAAATATTTTTTGTTGTAGTTGTGAAATTATAGTTTTTATCTTGACATTTGCTGTTCAGCCCGAAGGGTCAAGGTCAATTGTGGCGCCCTTCTTTTCTGCACACTTCAGAAACATTTTTCGCTTTTTTACCGGCCTGAAAATATGAGTTCTGACGCGCGCACCACCCAAACCGACGCCAAAAATGCGAAAAATAAGGTGAGCATTGTATATTTTTCTCACATTTAGATTAAATATTTTTTGTGCTTAAATCAATTCTAAAAAATGGAAATATCTTAAGTTTTGATTCGTTTTTATTTTTGCAGTATGCACACCATCGTTGTTATTGTTGTGGTAGTTTTTTGAAATTCCATATTTAGCGGCGAAATTTTCTTTGTTATTTTTTTTATATTAGGTAACGATATCCACATTTTCATTATTAATATATATTTCTAATGTTTTGGTGTTCATGTTAGTGATTTAAGTGATTTATTAATTAAGATATGTCATAGAAAACCAACTAAAAAACCGACTTTTTTATTCATTAAAGAAAAAATCGGAAATGTCAGTTTTGTTAAAAAAAAAAAGTGGGAAAGAAAGAATTCAAACTTGGGCGACGAGATCTTTAAATTTTTTGTTCAGAATTTTCTAAATTTTATAATTATTGCTTAATTGTTCATTTTTGCTCAACTTTTTAATATATTTTTTAATTCGAACAACACTAAAAATGTGTACTTTTTCTAAATTTAAAATTTGCAAAATAAGGAAATTTGTTGAAAAACTGCTTATCCATTATTATTTTTTAATTATAACTTGTTCATTTAATGTAACTTATGTTCGTACCCTCTACAATTGTATGATTTTATTTGAAATAATTACAAGTTTATTAATTTATCACATTTAGTTGTAAATAAGAATAGAATTTCTAGTAGTCGTACTCTTTAAAAAACTAGGTACTCATGCAGAGAGTAATCCGTGCTGAAATAATGTTATTTAAAAAGCCATTCTTAACATGGGGAGGGTGTTTTGTACCTATTCTGTACTTCAACCTTACAATTGAATAAAAAAAACATAAAACTTTAATTAAAAGTGCAAATACGATTAAAAAAATAGCGCCGATCACTTTCTGCATTAGCACCAAAAAAGGGATTTTATTTTTAGCTCTTCTCTTCAATTAAAATTCATCTTTTTTTCTTACGTTCTTCACTTTTTCTTTGCATTTTTTTTTTAAATCTTAAAAATAAAATCAATTCAATCAAATTAAACAAATTAGTTTTAATTTAAGAACGAAACTCGGATCAACACATTTCCAGCCGCTTGAACAGTTTAATTTTTGGTCTTATTATTTCGATTATGTTCTAAAAATCAAATCTTCGAAATAAGTCATTCGTTTCCTTTGAGATTTTTTATTTATTTAAATCGAAAGACGGAAAAATTAACAATTAGTGTAAACCTTGCCTAATTTGTATTGCAGCGTAAAATGTTATCGCCTTTTTTAAGTTGGCTTTACATCATATCGATTATAGCCCGTTTTTAAAAAAAAAGTTTTAAATCTCATCACCATTAAATCTGGATTTTTTGTATCATTATTTCAATACTTTGGCTTTTTTCAATTGAAATAACCACAAAGAGTGTAAAATCGGTTAATTTTAGTTTTAATTTAAAACTGCTTCTCCTGCATCGAAAATTTGAATTCGATTGAACTTGTGGTCCACATTTGAAATGTCCATTTCGTTTCGAGCCCCCTAAGTCGACAGTTCCCCTCTTTTTGTTACATAATCAGTAAAAATGATGCTTCCAAACTGACAATGGTACAAGTTGGGGTTGTTAATCTTGAAGGAAAGGGCGAAGTAGAAGGCGGCCGTTATTCTTTTTTTTTTCTTTTTGTCCCATTAAAAAAAAAAAAAAAATCTTGCCTTTCCCCCCTTCCTACGTACACGCTTCTTTCTTCAGATTTTTTCTAGGCGCGCTTTTCATAAATCGAAAAAGAAAATCATTTTCTCTTTTATTTTAGTTTAACGTAGATTCAAAATATTAACTTGATGAAACTAATTGAAAAGCATTTTAACAATTAAATTAGTTTTCATTATCTAGGTCAGCAGCGAAATGTTTTTACTTCAAGTAGTGGGTTGTGTACGGTTTCAGCGTCCCAAATTCTCTTTTTCAAGAAGACGTCATTCGATTTGTTTTTAAGGTTAACAATGCAATAATGAAAAATATTCAAAAAGATTTTTAACATCGATATATTTTTAGAGAGAATAAAGAAAAGTATTTTGTTTTGCTAACTTTAATAACAAAGAGAGAAAAACATAACAGGAACGATATACAAACCTTAAACTTGACACACACGCACACAAAATCAATGTTAAATTAAATCTTAATTCATTTCTTATATCTTCATTTTTAATGTGATTTTAAAAAATCGAATGACTTTAAAAAAAAAAATTTGGGACGCTGAAAACGTACACAATCAAGAAAAAAAAAAGAAACTTGTTATTAACAAAAAAAAAAATGAACTTTTCAATTTGATTAGACATGATATAATACATCTTTTGAAAATATTAATGTAAGGATTTTCATAATTTTTTAGTGTGGTGGGACTTGCTCATCGGTAATAAATGACTCACTTTTGTTCCCCCTCCTCCCTAATAAGGGATGTACAACTGCGTGAAGAAGAATGGCTTTATGTTCGTTAGATTTGTTTAGAATGTAGCGACTCTAAAGATGTTTGGTGTTTTCTTTAAAAAATGCGCGAGTTTAGAAGAAAAGGACTATTGTTATTGATTTATGGGGACTTTTAGAACGTTTTTAATAACTTTCCGGCTTTTTTGTGTCGAGTTTTTTTTTTTAATTTTTTTTTCTTCCGATAATTGCATCTCTCTTTCTTTTGCAACTCCAAATCGGTCGCTCTCAGATTTCTGTAATAAATGAAACAAAAGAATATTTAATGATAATCTTATGTTCTATTAAAAAATCTGACAAAATTAAAAAGATAAAAATGAATTTTAAAAAAGGCAACAAAAAATAAACAAACAAAAAAAAAATCTCGCGGCATTTTCGTTAAGAAAAGAATCCTTTTCTAGAACGGCGGTGCAAACCGTCATTTTTTTTCTCGTTAAAATCTGATTTTACTTTTTAAATTTTATTAATTAAAATCTATTTAATAATACTTAATGCATTTACTTGAAATTTTCTTCAAAATTCGATACCATTTTTCTTTTTCCTTTTTATTTTAAAGAATGCTAGTCTAGTTAGGCGATGCCCCCCTCCTCCTCCTCAAAGGCCATTGTTCATGTCGCTCCTAAAAAACAAAAAACAAAAAAAAACGCAACTGCTGCCAGCCATTAAGAACAACAAAAAAAAAACTTTTTTTTTTTTTTTTTTGTTTTTTCTGCTTGGAACTAAAGCCATCTTTTTCTTTATCCGCCAGAAAAATAAATCGTTAAAATTAAGGTAATCAATAAATTGCTTTTCTCAGAGATTCCTGCAACTATTTGGGGAGGGGGCACAAAAAGTAAGATAGGATATTTAATTCCTTTTTTTATCAGGATGTTAAAAATTGTATCTTTATTTTTTTTTTTTTACGTTTATTTTAACATTTTTTTTATTTATTTATCAATAAATTTTTATTTTTAGAATTATATTTTAAGTGTCTTGGTTTCTTGTGTCCTTATAAAGTAATGCACGCGATCATGATTTAAAAATGAAGATCAGTCGACACTGATTTCATTTCGACAGGAATTCAAATAAAGATCTTTATTACATATTTTGTGGTGTTTTCCAAAAGTGGAGAGGAAAAGTTTCAAGGGATAATTAAGAAAGAATTCTGTAAAATTGTGGCTCTGCGTCCTATGTTTACCCCCTCCCTCCCACTAAATTCTACTTTTTAGCCGATTACATGTAAACAAATGATCACTCGCTTCCCGATCAGCGTTTTTATAAATTCTTTTCTTCTTACTACTAACTTTTCTAGGCTGTTTACAATCGCCGAAAAAGTAGAATCTCCTTTTATTTTAGTTAAGACTTGTACAGGGCATCTCCAATTTTCTCTACTCCAAACGCCTTACCTGTCTCAACCTCCCTACTCTTGAATTCCACAGATAACGTACCGATATAAACAGACCTACAATATAAGTGGTTTCAATAATGTCCACCATTAAATACCTTGCACTATTAACTCAGGAAATTGCTTGTTCGCTCCAGCCCTCAACCCATCCACCAGGGGACACAACCTGAAGATACAGATCCAGCATTGGAACGGGCTGTTCCCTCTCCATTAATGCCCCCTTAATGTCTTCAAGTCACGCCTGACTACAGAATGGAAGAACCACCAACATTACTGATGTTCGTATTGAGCCAGTCAGCAGTCACTCTCCCCTCACGTATTTTTCATGGGCATTACAACTAGTACTACATGACACTTTTCGACAGAAGAGGATCAAAACCTTGACAACCCTAATCGTATAAGCATTGACCTATACTTGAGATATTTTTAGAATTATAGAAAAGAGCGCCGGTCTCCAATACTCGTTTTTCTAAGAGTGGAGGAATTCCTAGAAACCGAAGAGACAAAAGGTAAAAAATAATAAAAAGAAATCTATTTCATCTTCTCTTGGATTTCAAAGATTTCTTGCACAAAACACTTTCTGTTGCTGCTCTCACCATGATAAATTAAGTTCCTTCATTTTGAAACCCTGCCAACTAAGAAACCGGTTGACCTACAAAATTTAGTTATAAACCATAAAGGTTTTATGTAGAAATCTTTTTTTATTTTTGTTTTTAATGTAAATTTAGATTTTCAACCTAGTTAGAGAGTGGAGGAATTCTCCATTAGTTTTGAAATTTATACTTTAACAATCTATTTTCTCGTGATCCGGCGTTTTCCGGGAAAATTTAGGAATCCAGGAAATTCCTGTTCCCAACTGTAAACATTTTTAATGGATTTGTTTTTTTTTTACTTTCTATAAAAGTTAAATTATCCCCAAATAAAATTGAAACAATTATTGAAATTGAAAGCAAATATTTTTCTTTGCCGCAGGGTTTTCAAAATGAAATTATTTTTGGATAAGAATTTGTAAAAAAAAAAAAAAAAAAAAGTTATGATGAAATGGCCCAGTTTTTTAGCACTTTCTTTGACATCTGAAACTGCATGCATGAAGGGGGAAATGTCTACAGAGTCAGCATTCAGTCAAATAATAATTGTATGGTAATGTTCTAAGTTTTAGGAGGTACTTGACGTATCTTGGAAAAAAATACCAAAGTTAATAAGGCTATCTATATTAAGTTAAAAAATCACTGTAAAGATGACCATTATTTTTTCATCTACACATTAAGTTTCTTTGCATACATTTTTCAGTACTCCTGCACTTATTGATCCGTGCTGAAATAATGTTATTATTTAAAAAACATTGTTAACATGGGAGGGGGGGGTGTTTTGTACCTATTCTGTACTTTAATCTTGCAATTGAATAAATTAAACTTGGAAATACGATTTAAAAAATAGCGCGGATCAGTAAGTGCATTAGCACCCTTTTTTCAATATTCTGTTAAAGATCATTATCGCTTGGTAACACATGTAGGGCACACACTCGTTGGGATTGTCACCATATCATAAGGTCATAAATGTGAAACCATATCATAAGGTCATAAATGTGAAACAAATCTAAACTCAATTGATACAATATTTTGGCACAGTCATACCTGGAATATTGGCAGAGTTTTGGTTGTGAGCAGGAATGCAACTAGATTCAATAAGCATGTAAGAATGTGTCCCACTTCACCCCTGTCACTTAATCTTGCTTCTCATTCAAAAAAGTGTTTACACCTTCTCAGTTTAAGAATAATTATACAAGTAATTTAAATAGAACTTGTCATTCACATTTTTTGAGTGAAAAACAGAAAGAATAATACAGTTTCAAATATGTAACGATAATGCTTTATGCAAGCCATAATGGAAGCATCAAACCCTGGGGAAAAACTATGTTGGGAGAAAATAGGGATAATCATTTGTAGCTCGTTAATTGGATTGCAACTTGTTGAAAATCCAGTAAATGGAACAATTTTTTTTCACTAAAAATGTTAAACCTTTACCCACAATATAAAAAGGAAGTCTTCATAATTAGAAGTGTTTAAAGAACATATCACAAGGATAAATATGGAAATCTGGTTGAATTTATATATTTGATAAATCTGGTTGAATTTATATATTTGATAAATCTGATTGAATAAAATCAAAATAATCCACTACCTTCAAATGATGATTCAGGTTTTGGTTTCGATTAACTATGAAAAAAAAATTTTAAGCCATGGTTAAAAAACTGTTAGCAATAGACAGAGGCTACTTAGCTAATTAGGGAATGCATAAAACTTAGAAATATCATAATAGTTAAACAATACAGAACTCTGAAAATGTGACTGATGGATCTTCATTTACACAATTCTGAGGCAGCACGTTCAGGACTGCAGAACACAGTGCAAAGGGAGATCACCAGTACATCTCTGAGCAAACAGCAGTGTGATTATGCAATGAGTTTAATGTGAATATATATTGTCCACAGCACATGATAATATTTAAGTATAGAAGTGAGGCAAGAACCATAAAACTGTTAGATTCCAGCGAGTAGACAGCAGATCTAATCCAAACAGATCATGTATTCCAGAGGAAATAGGGTCGCAGCAGGGAATATATAGTATATATCTGACAGCACGATGCTATAGATACTCAAGAAAATCAGAGAACACCTTGCCAACTCTGACGAACACTAGGGATCTGGATTTCAATGGGGCCCGAATCATTGCCTTGTAAAGTATAGTCAGCAAATGCCATTCATGAGAAATTTGGTAGTTTTTGATATGCAAAATGTAAAGCTCCCGATTAACTTTATAATAGGATACATGAGACATATTATAGGATACATAAGACATATAGGATACATGAGACAAGTGGTCATCAAACCTGAGATTGCTAGATATTATTACTCCCAGATAATTTATGACATTTTGAGAATGGCACCAATGTGTCTTGAAGCCAAATCCCAGGGGCAACTCTGTTTCTGCTAGGTTGCACACCATGGTGGACCTCTTGTCCACAGACACAAAAACAAGCAGCAGTGTCGATTATACCGACGCTAAGTAAGAGTCTGAGTGTGATACAGAAATTTGTGTCATCGGCACAGTCAAGTTGTCACAGTTAAAATGAGATATTGCACTGTCCATTAATGTCGGCAGGTTGTTGAAGAACGAAAATAACATTGGCGTAATAACACTTCCCTACGGCTCTCCAGCAAGACTGACAGCTTATCCAACAGTTAGCGACCAAAGTTCCTTGCAGCTAATCAAAAATAGTTAAAGATCCAAGAAAAGAGTTTGTCTTGGATGCCAAATGAGGATAATTTCTGCTGCAGGACTGAGTGGGGAACGGTTTTGGATCTAAAAATTCTGAAGTTGTGTATTTCTGAGCCTTACGTTCTGAGGTCAAGTGCTGATAGACAGGCAGCCTAATCCGCAGCAGAGTGCGATTTTAGAAGACTGGACCGAGATGGGTGAGTTTATTTTCTATGAGATGTGAAGGTAGTTCACAATGTGTTCCATGATCTTGCCATGGCAAGAGGTCAGAGAAATTGGATAAATTGGACGGCAACACATCAAAGGCTGTAAATGACAAAGTTCTCTCTGATTCTCTCTCCTCTGATCTTGAGCGCGTGGTTCAGTGGGGGAAGATGTGGCTGGTTACCTTTAATGCTTCCAAAACCAAACTCCTATCTTTACATCATCAATGCTCTGATCCCCATCTGGCATCAATTGTGATGGATGGCTCTCGTCTGGGTGAGGCCCCGTGTTTTGACAAGCTTCTGGGCTTGACCTTTACTCCTGATCTGAAATGGAACACGTACATCAAGTCTGTTGCCAAGGTCGCTGGAAAGATGGTGGGATCCTTCTACCGCTCCAGAAGATATCTCACTACTAATGCGATTCTCTATCTACATAAAAGCCAATTACGTCCAAGGATGGAATACTGTTGCCATATCTGGGCAGGAGCTGCTAAAAACAGCCTATCCTGCCTTGACAGAGTACAAAATAGACTTCGTGGCTTAGTGGGGGATGCCCTTTTCTCTACCCTGCAACCTCTCTCCCACAGAAGAGACATTGCAAGCCTATCCTTGTTTTATCGTTATTTCCATGGCAGGTGCTCGTCTGAACTCCAATCTCTGGTCCCCCCTCGCCAATCTTTCACGAAAAACACCCGTCTAGCTGAATCCACTGTGAAGAATTTCCCCCACTCTGTATCTGTGCCTAAATTAAAACGCGGATTCCATGAACAAAGCTTCTTTCTTAGAACTGCATGCCTGTGGAACTCTGTTCCGTCTGCCTGCTTCCCTCCGGACTACAACTTGGATGTTCTCAAGTCCAATGTTAACAAATTCCTAATGAACCGCCCCCTTAATTAAACATTTCATCAAATCTCCACACTAACGTAATGTACTTGCAATAACCTTTATCCCTGAGTGGCTTCCGGGCCTTGATAAGTGGTGATCGCTGTGTAAAAAAAGAAGGTAGATAACTTCAATTTATTACCTTTGCATTTGTAGACTGGAACCATGGTGGAGATCTTCCATAGAAGAGGCGTGTGACCAATAAAACAAATGAGCCAGGAACTCTGATAAAAACTTTAAAGAGTTTCTAAAAAGTGCCACTCTGAAAACGATTATATTTAAATTTTCTGGATGAAAAAATAATATAATGTAAAAACAATTACCATTGTTTAGTTGACTATGAGATGGCATTTTTTAGCATGACTGTGTCTTGTTTACTGTTGCATTATGGTCCAATGTTTTTATAGGGGTAGGGAAAGTAAAATTTTGTCTTGAATGTCTACAAAATTGTTTTATTTTGATTTTCCCCAAAATTCAACTTTAATCCATCAGTGACGATGTGGAGATGCATCCATCATGAAAATGGCATTTTACGTTTTTTTTTTTTTTTTTTTTTTCGGTTTTATATTAATCATTTTATTTATTTTTCTATTTCTCATTATCCATATGGAAAGAGAGCAAGAGGTTATTTGTGATATAGTGTATAAGTGGTGAACGGGAGATAAATTTCGTAAAAGAGATAAAAAATGATAAACTTTGTATGTTATGGGTCATTTGGTAAGTTAATTGCAAATTACAGTTAATTAGCACTTTTTTTTTCCAAAACATTACTCGATTCCAAAACAAAGGAATATTTTTAATCTGTATTATATTTGATTAAAATGTACGAGTAGTGACAAATGTTAATTACCAAAAGATTCATAGCATCATTGATGGTTGTACATCTAAACAACAGGATAATAATGAGGATGTGCCCGAAGGGTTGATCCTTAGACTTTTATTATTCTTGATCTTTATAGAGAACGTCCTGATGAAATTATATCCGAGATGGATATATTTGCTAACAACACTACGCTCTATACCAACATGTTGGAAAAACGAAAACCTGCATATTCAAGACAATGGCTGAATCCTTAAAAAATGACCTCCAGTTGGTAGTGGAATGAGCAAATAAATGGCTAAAGCGCACTACATGAGAACTCCTCATTTAATCTACTTGGCTCAACTTTCACAGATAGCATCAATTGCAACAAATGCAGAGAATACATTGCCAAGGCTGCTGCAAAGGACGTGGATTCCCTCTAATGAGCTAGAAAATTTCTCACACCTGTGAGTAGCCAATATCTCTACAAAACCGCCATTCACCCATGCATGGAATATTGTTATATCTGGGTTTGGACAGGGTCTAAAAAAAGTATCTCTAATCTAATAGATCCAACACTATTTAATAAATTCCAGTCTCTGTTCCATCACTGCAATTTTTCATGCATGTGCTTCTTCTACAAGTACTTCAATGGAATGTGCTCTAACGCATATGCAGTACTGGTGCAATTACATAAATATTTGCAATCAATCAGTCGGTAAGATTCCTTCTTTTCACTGTAAAGGTGCCTACATGACAGGATTTTCTATTCTAATAGTTTCTTTTCTTGAATTTGAAATTCCCATTCTGTTTCCTTGACTGTGTGTCAAGATGCAGAGGTTTGAATGTAATGTGAACAAGTATCTTGCTGCTCAACTTCACATGTAAGATGCCCCTCCCATATGTCTCAATGGCATTGTACCTTGTTTGAAACAATCAAAAGAAAAAATAGCTAAGGTTCTTTTGAAATAGTTTAGCTGCATTTTTCCAGAATCTCTTAAAAATTAATTCGCAATTTTTTTTTCAATGAGAAAATATGTACACAATGTTATAAAATTTGGAAAATGAAAATTTCTTGCAATTGTATTTTATGTTGATCAGTGTTTGCATCCGTTTGAAATGCTGTTGAATTTCAATAAAAGTAAAAAAAAAAAAAGTAATTGTTGCTTCAGAAGGAAAAAGAAAAACCATTTTAAACACTGAATTTATTTCTGTTGAAACCAAGGTAGGCATAAAGCCTCGTCTAGATTTCATGTTTCGATTGTTCTGTATTTCAGGGTTTTGATACATTAACAATTGTTGCTTGTTTTGGTTGAAATAATTTTTCTTTTTACCTTTCACTTATTTTACATTAGTTCAGATGTCAGAATTTATGCAATTTTATTTTTTACTGAAAATGATTTTCATAATTTTCTGTAAAATCCATTTACTTAAGTAATTTTATATCTTATTTTGATATTGAACGTGTGAACATGATCAGTTTCTATCCAATATGAAACTAGGGAGATATTTGAGAACTCGAGTATAAAGAAAATGTATTTGTTTGGAGGGTTTTTTGGGATTCAAAAGTTTTATTTGGATCATATTGGAGCACAGGAAGGAGCTGGCATTAATGTGATTGTAAGAGTTTGGAGTGGAAACTTCTGCCATTACCAACCAGCAGAGTGTTATGTTGTTGACCACTGTGATAATGTGTGGAAGTGAAAGCTGGTTAGTGAAGATTGAGGATATGTGTTACATGAAGAGAAATAGTATGATGGATGTGTAATCTGACTCTTAAAAACGGGCTCAAATCATCGTGATACTGGCCACTCTGTTCTCATATTTCAGTGTTTTCTAATCGTCCATGGTCTTCGGCTCTCAATCCCATCAATAGTACATCGAAACATCTATCTTACCTCACACTTACTGTTATTAAAGATTTGAAATGTTTCTGAAACAAAAGAATTATCAAATGAGTCCTGAACACTTTGTATTATTAAATACTATATATTTATTCACGGAGACAGTTTGTCTTTGACAAAGTTAAATATATATTGAACATGGTACATAATGTGTTAAAATCACACATGTTGTTAGTAACATGAAAGTGTATGTTAAATCTCTCAACACAATCCACAAATAGTATGTATTGCCAAGGTAAATACATGTGCATGGATGATAAGTAAATGTAACATTCTTGATGTATTGAGTAAATTTTGAACTATGATATATCATTTTTATTGTAAAGAATACTTATTTTAACAATGTTACAAACTGTAATTTCAGCAGTTAAGTGACAAAATACTACATTTTTATGTGACTAACCACATGTGTGATTTGTGGGCTAAGTGTGTGTGTGTGTGTGTGTGTGTGTGTGTGTGTGTGTGTTTTTCAAGTTTATTTTTTCTCCAAAATAGAGAAAATTTATAGCATGTTTATTGACAATGAATTTGAATATGATCATGTTGTAGCACTTGGGAAGCTATCTAGTGACAATGTATTCCACAGATTTTTGAAAAGAAACTGTTTATGTAAATTCTCTTTGATGTTTGGTACATGGAGAAAAAAAATTCTTTGCAGTTGAGGTAATACAAGTTCTTGCTGTAAGTTTTACAAGGAGAAAGTAGAGATTATTACACCGTCCATGGAAATGACATCGTAGAGAAAGACTAGCAACCTCGATTTGTGGCAAATTTATTTTAGTGAATAGAACATTTATCCTATATATAAATGTGGGTTTGGTATAAGGATTACTTGAAATATTTTTTCTTGAATAATTGAAACTGATTGTATACTGAAAAATAAGACATTAGTGTTGCCCATATACATTGGACAATAGGTGTAATATTTGAAAGATATTTCAATCTTTATGATTAACTCTATATATACGAGGGGCGTGCAATAAGTAATGCCCCTGACCATTTCCCATAGCAGTAGAGCAACGAAACTTGGCACAATTATTAGTCTTTCTCTACATAGGGACCACTCAGAGTTATGCATTTCTCCCATCTTTGATGCAGCTCTGGAAACCATTTTTGTAGAACACCCCAGATCGGTACATCGACCACGACGTGACTTCAGAAATCAAGGCTGCATCATCTGGGAAACGCTTTCCTTTCAAAAACAACTTCATGGCTGGGAAGAGGTGAAAGTCAGAGGGTGCAGGGTCAGGAGAGTAGGGAGGATGGGGTAGGATTTCATAACCACATGCCTGTGCTTCTGATCTGACGACATGCGAGTTGTGGACCAGAGCGTTGTCCTGCAGGAGGAGGAGGGTACCTTTGCTGATCTTGCCCCACCTCTTGATTTTGATAGCTTCCCTTAATTTCCTCAAAAGTGAAGCATAATAGGCTCCTGTAATTGTAGTACCCTTTGCCAGGAAATCTGTCATCACTACTCCGTCCTGGACCCAGAAGACTGTGACCTTGCCAACGGAGGGCTGCACCCTTGCCTTCTTTGAAGATGGTGAGTCCAAGTGCTTAAACTGCATTGACTGGGCTTTGGTCTCTGGATCATAATGATGGACCCAGGTTTCATCCTATGTAATCAGTCTTTTGAAAAACTTTGACTCATCTTCTTGGCACATCTCCAAATTCATCCTCTAGCACTTGACGCGTTCTCGCTTCTGGAATGGTGTGAGCAATCTGGGAATCCATCTGGCAGACACCTTATACATATGCAAATGGTCATGAATGATAGTCTCCACAGACCCTGTACTAATCTTGACGTCTTGGACTATTTGGCGAATAGTAATGTGCCGATCTTCCAAAATGGCAGCCTCAACTTTATGCCTCATCAATGGCAGAAGGGAGGGCGACCAGGTCTGGGAGCTGTTTCCACAGACTTCCAGCCATATTTGAATTCACAATGCCAGCATTTTACAAGGTCATATAATGGGGCATTATCACCATAAGTTTCTTTCATTTCATCAAAAGTCTATTGTGGTGTGCGTCCTTTCAAATACAAAAACCAGATCACTGCTTGACATTCAACAGGCTCCATTTCACACCTGACTCAGTTCAAACACCTGTAAAACAGAAACCACAATTAGTTCAGAGCTGTAATTTGCCACATAACCTGTAGAGATATAAACCATTGCACATGCAAAATTTCAGCTAGATCAGACAACGAAGTGGGTCAGGGGCATTACTTATTGCATGCCCCTCGTGTGTGTATATATATATATATATATATATATATATATATATATATATATATATATGAACAATATAGATGCTCTAAAATATGAGGCACTATCTTGCTCGTTCTAAAAAAGGTGCTAATGGGTCAATAATTTCTAGTTTCCTTATAGGCAAGACAATATTAAATTATATTAAGTTGAATGCCTCATCTTGTAACAGTGAGTGTTTTTTTTTTTGTTACATAGCCAAGGTGAGTGTGTAGGTGTCAGGTATCAACATGACATGTGTAATTATTTCTTTTAATTGCCTTGATCCAATTCTATTTTAAGTTAGCATCACAACTCGAACGTTAGTGCACACATGCATGTGTTATAGCTGTTGACTCAGGAAATTTTGTGTGCTTGAAGATTGTTCATTATCATTCTAAGTTAAATGACACAAGTTTAGATAATGACGCATTTTACTATGATTGTCTTGTAGGCAGAAAAGGAAAAAAATCAACTATTCTAATTTTTAATGATATTACATAATCATATTTTTGTAAAATTAGCATTGTAATTAACATGTCTTATACAATTCAAAACTTATTGTTTTGTTAATCTTAAACATGTTTATTTAGTTCAGTCACTCCATCCACACTCTTGGAATTGCATCTGACGTCACATACGACCAAACATTAAACTTCTTTTCTTACAAATTCAAACTTTTGATCAAACATTTGAACCCTTCATGATCCTTTATGTGAGATTTCTCTCACAAGGTTTTTGCCCTTGGCAGAATGGAAGAAAACCAAACAGAAATTACAAGCTCACCTTATAAATTTTATTAAAGTAAAAAGGTCCATGTTTGCAAAAGATGCGTTATCTTCAGTTATCTGCCATTTTGAGCTGGTAACATTCCCGAAGGGAATAATAGTTCTTCGATAAAGGCTGGGTAGAATTCCTGCTGACGAAGTATGCACAGGTCTGAGAAGTCATGTCTTCCTCGAGCGATGCTGCTAGATGGGCACACACAAGGAGTCCTTGTAGAATACTGTCCAATCACGGACAAATGACAGGTCAAACAGTAGACCTTAATTTCGTCTTCAGACAATAAATTGTAGCACTAGCGTGCAGATATAACTTCGCCCTACTTTAGGGCATTGATAATTAAACGATAAAGTTCCGCTCCAGGGCATTTAAAACGTCTTGAAGCAACAAGTAATTTCGTAGCTTCGATTCGAGTGACAATCCAGTCTGTTCCTCTCTACGTCTTTATAATAAATTATAAATGTGTATGGGAATTGATTCTCCTACATACGACACAGCTACAGAGAACTAGTTTCACCACTTGCCTTCCCTGGAGGAGCCAAAAACCGGATAGTCTTAATTTGCTAAAGGTAGAACTTGCTCCCATATAACAACAATTCAAATGAGATTCAATAATGACCAATTTGGTCAGGTGACTATTTTTTCCTAACAGTATAGGAAATTTTACATCATATGGAAAAACATCGGAGTTCTGAATGCGTCCTTGGATCCGCATCAGTCCATCCTTATCCAGAAATAAGCCAAGGGCCGTCACCCTTGAGGGTGCAACTTTATTTGTAGGTTGCTTCAAATAAGCCAATTCCAAGGGAAAAGTTTCATTTTGCATATGAGAAAAAAGCAACAATTTAACTCTTTTAACGGTGTCAGTCTTTCGGTGTCGTAATTTGTAACTGAATCTAAAAACTTTTTCTAAGACATTAATCGCGTTAGTTTATGTGGAGAAATCAGATATTTTAATTGGTAAACGAATCTCGTTTGAATCCGCTTCGTCCGATAACGTTATGATTTTTTTGTTGTCGTTAAGACAGGGTAATGGTTTTTGCACTTGATCAAAGGCCGGTAACTCTTCCTTAACCTTTGCATTGGAATTCAAAAATTTAGACCCCTCACCGAAGGGAATTATGCACTTGGGAAGTTTCCATGGAGAACCTCCCAAACATTTAATTAAACGGAGATTATCAATCCTTGGAATAAGGTCCAGGCCAATTATGCCGTGAGAGCAGACTCATTTAATTCAGAGTATCCAGGACAAAGACGAAAACCAATTTTGACGTGATCTCATCAAATTTGTCCACCTGAAATTTTAACTTCAAATCATCTGCAAACAAGGCAGAAAAAGGAAAGGAACGCTGATGTCCCAATTTAAGACATTTCCAGCTCTCTAAGTTTTAAAGAATTTGTCCCACAAGAGTATTAACAGGCAATTCAACCATCCCAGGTTTTAATTTATTACCGGGACTTAAACGGTTTAGTATTACGTCAGAAAAGAAGGATTTCTGGCTACCCATATCCAAAAGACAGTAAAAATAGACTGGGCACCCTTTCGCCTTCATTGATATTTTTAGTACAGGAAATATACATTCTTCCTGTCCCGATAATGATGTACATCCCACAAAGGATTTGGGACCTTTGGGGCACATAATACAAAAATGGTTCTTAAAACCACAAACGGCGCAAGGATAAGGAAAACCCTTTATCCCCTTGCAAACAGTCTCAGAGTGCTCACAGAGGCACATGAAACATAATTTGAGTTCTTTGACTCATAATTTTTGAGTCAAAGTTTGGATATTTGGAACAAATTTTAGTTGGGTGATCAGTAACCTTACATAATTTACAAAATTTATTAATCTCGCCATTATTAACGAGAGAGTTATTATTATTAACGAGAGACTTATTATTACTCTTTTTTGAATAAATCTGTTTAGACTCAGGACTCTTCGCCATATTGGATTTTGAATCCGAAGAAGAAGCCAACATTTTTGGCGAGCTATTTTCCCGCCTCTGCACAACTAATGGTGATGCCATCAATATATCTAAAATGTCGAAAGTGTACAACATGATGGAAGAAAGAGAGGGGAAAACGTTCATTAGATTTGTTCATTAGCTCTCTGCACACGCTGTTTGGAAATTTAGCAAACAGAATATGTGCTACCATAATTCCAGATGTAGAATTATCTGGAAAAAAAAATCGGTACCAAAAGACTTGTCTATCTTTCTGGAATCCAGTGAGAATTCTACATGTGTTCACCACGACATCTTTCTGGAATCTAATCTCATAAGGAATATTGGCGCCAAAGAACATTCTTGGCAGCCAGTTATAACATGCAATCTGATTGGTTAAAACAAATCCGTGGGCAGAGAAACCGTCCAATAAAAGGCTTGCTTATTGCTGCAGAATTTCTTGCAGTTAACAATGTTTCTCATTACAACATAACACCACATTGGGTTTAACTAAAAATGTATGACCAAAAATTATGCCTGATCAATTTACGACTAACTGCTCCTGCTGTTTGTCATATGTAAAGTTGCTTGAATCAGCAGGAGCCGAATCGAACATTAATTTGTGCCAGATTTTGATCAGACATAAAGAGGTTTACTAAAATTGTACCACTAAATAATGTATTATTATTTGCTCCTGCTGCTGTTTTGTTATTAAAGCAACTTCGACGCATACAAACTACTGCGTTTATCAGTGTAAAATATTGTAAAAAATCTGTTGTACAAACAATAAAATGAATTTACTCACAAGTTTCAGTCGAGGTTATTTTTTAGCAAATATGTTTTTAGATTCATATAAAAAGTATTTACAAAAAATCAATTATTTTAAAAAATATTCTTTAAGGTAGATAATGAATAGATACACAAGTATTTATTTACATTGTTTGGCCTTTTGGCCAAGATCAAAGTGTAGTATCTGTTCTTCAGATGCGGCACTTCCATTTCTCGTTCTTTCAGTGAAGGAGAAATCCTTCACAACTGAGACAATTTTTATTTTTGTACCTTTTCTCCACGTTAAAAAACGACCCTGGTGTCTAACTCTGTCCCGTGTGGAGGCATTGTAAATAGGTACATAATGAACTTAAAAACTGAAACATTTTTTTTTTTTTTTTTTTTCCCCAATTCTATGTGCCACTTTTCGTTTTTTTTTCCTTTTGTTGGTAAAAATCTTTGTAAAAAAATAAACAAGTTTATTTTTTTAATTTGTTGTGCTTTGATTTTACTACTTATGCACAATTAAAAAGTAAACACGATTTTATGTAATCTATCTATATAAAAGGCAAAACATGCGCGCGAGCCTTTGTATGTCCAACAAAGGCTTTTTTCGTTGGGCTTCTGGGGGGGGGTGTTACTATCGCTTAGAAGTGTTTATATACCCCCTAGATAATAATATCTAGGATTTGCAAACGCGCATCGCGGCTAGATTTATTTACATTGACTTTCACACAATTCTTGCTATTTCGGCCCCTCTTGTGTTGTTTTGGCTTTTCGTATAAAAGTGAAACTGATGTGCCTTTTTCAGCTGCGGGTCGGGAGCGTCCAGAAAGCAATGGATGTTTGATCAATGTCGATGAAAACCGTCATATTAGACAATTGCTTTCATTTGGACACACTCCCCTAATAAAGGGGGAGCTGGTTTCCCCAACATGTTGGGGAAACAAAACCAGACAAAGTTGGGTAAAAAAAAAAAACTAAAAGAACTATCCTGCAGCTAAAATTAAGTACGGAATTTACTTTCCTTTGAGCTAATTAATTCCTCCACGCACCTGCCATTTATAAACATTAAATTCAAATTGCTTTCAGTTACTTTCCTTTCGTGGGCAAGCGGGTAACTTATCAAGTTTTTTGTCTCAACGTTCCGAATTTGATCCTACCTACCTACCAAAACTTTTTTTATTTTTTCACCGATTTTTTTAAATAATTTTTTTTTTTTTATACATCATGTTCGTTTTTTGTGTGTGTTTTTTTTTTTATAACCCCCCCCCCCTTTCAAAAGAAGTTTAACGTAGGGCTTGGATCCCCCCCCTCCCAACACACACCTACAAACACCTGGGCAACGCCAGGTACCCCTGCTAGTCTATAATATAAATCTCACCTGTCTGTTTAAATGTATGTATGCCTGCCTAAAACTTTGAACAGACGCGACTTATTTTCACAAGATAGACAAATATTGAAAAATGGCTAAAAATATTAATTCCTTCACTGTCAACTGGGCACTTTTCTATAGGGGAGGGTTGCTTTTTTCACCGATATTTTCGAAAGTCATCCCCTTTTTGATTGACTAGCTTTAATCTAAACATTCGTCAGTTCTGGTTTGGCTATGGACACAACAGCAAAGACGTCATTTTTTTTCCATGTTTTTTCCTCCTTCGCGGCACGAGTTCAGGCCTGCCTGCATACTACCACTTTTTTTTTTTTCTCAGTACACACACCTCCAAACACTCTGGCAACGCCGGGCACCCAGGCTAGTCTAATATATAAAAAGGCAAAATGTGTGCAAGCATTTGTGTATGTTCACGAAAGGTTTTTTGCATTGGGCTTCTCGCGTCGGTTAGATTCCACAAGAAGTTTTTGCATACTTCCCAGATCGTAATATTTCAGATTCACAAACGGATATCGTGTCTATCTTTTTTTGATCGAGTTAAACAAAATTCCCACCGTGCCATCGTGTCGGAAAGTGAAAATATTGGAACGCAGCCGCTTGGCCTTCAAACCGTGTAGTATCTGTTCTGTAATTGGTCGTTAGTCATATTGATTCTACGTTTGGTTTAGGAAAGGCGTAACTTTGAAAAAATAAATATAACCCAAAATTAGCCTTTCTGTTTCTCTTGAGCTTTCAGTTAAATAAATAGTATTAATACATGTTATCGTTGTGTTTTTTATTGTTGAAAATAGACTATTTTAATCATTCATTACCTTCGCGTGTTAATATAAAGAAAGTGGTAGAAGTTTCAAAAAAATGCATTTGGGGAATTAAACAACATAGTGGTAACAATAGATGGAAATTAGGTGGATGTATATAAATTTCTTCTATTAATATTTGAGCAAAATCTATTTTAATCTTAACCTGAAATTTTGTTGAAAGAACTAAGGTTTTTTTTATTTTGTATTGCCATCCTTCATTAATGTTGACTTTTAATTGCGATAAAAATTATTTGGTTAAAAATTCATGTTCAGCTAAATAATTTTGGGAAAGTTAAATCAGTCTCTACTTTGTTGACTGAGTTTATGGCTGAAAGAAAAAAGAAAATTAACAAAAGTGCAAAGCTGCAGTTTTTCCATTTCCAAAGTAAGAAGAGCAGACGACTTTTTCTATTTTTATTTATTTTATTTAGATGATTGCATAAAAAATCTGAAAACCTTATAGGTAAAATTTTTTATTTTTAAATAATAGCTTTTGTATCTGTCTGATCTGGAAATAGGTTGGTCCAGAAGTGGGTGATCATTTTATTGTCACTGAATATCAGTAATCTCAATGCTAAAATCTAAAATATTATTTTTATTGCATAGTTTTTCAGACTGTGTTAGTGTAATCATGTAACATGAATCTCCTTTTTATTTTTAGGAGAATTCACACAAGGTGCACGGCTCCAATAATACAAAAATATCTTCTCATAGCTCCTTCCGTAAACATCTGATTTGAATATTTGTAACTATTTTCCTGTTGGCCCGAATCCAAAGTTGCTAAAATTTAAAAGTGCGATCTTTCACATTTCCAGGATCTTCATTCATGCATGGCTTTTCTTATGAAAAGATTCTTTCATGTTTTTAATAAATTTTTTTCTCTAATCTGTTTTATTATATGATCATTTTTCAAAACTCATTCTCATCTTAGTTATTTTCACAACCATTTGCACCTCTAACTACCCGCATTCTTTAGGTGCAGTTTTATCAAACTTTAAGAATCTCTATAGAATTTCAAACCGAACTCTTTAATGTCTGTCATGACTGGGTGGAAATGTTTATTTTTAGTCATCGGCTGTAATAAAAATTCAAACTTCAGAAGATTCTCACTTAAAACTAATTGTTAATCAACATCTACCCCTCCACCCCTCTTAGATTAAATAAAGGGTTCAATTCAAAAATGCAGATACAGGTTGTAAAGTATTAAAAATATACTTGAAGATCAAACGTTACTTTAACTGAAACATTTATGAGAATAGTAAACACCGTATCGACCCCCATCCTAACTTTAAATAGGATTTTTTTTTTTTTTCCTCCACCTTCAGAATATTTTCACTTTTTAAAAATGGTTACTAGTTTTTGACTAAGATGTATTTCATCCTTGAAATGAACAGAGGTCAGTTAAGTAGTTTAACTGACCAAATAAAATGTTTTATGGTATATCCCATTCATTTATTAAGATTGTTTTTTTTATTTTGAAAGTTAATTTTAATTATTATGATATTTGATTGTTAAATTATTAAGCTTAGTTGAAATCTACCAAATTATTGAATGCAAAACTTTAATTTTTTCAAAACATGAGTTTTTAATCCAGTGGGAATGAGTTTCTATTTGACCATTTAAATGCTTCCTGATTTTGAAAAGCTATAATTTGTTGCATTCGTTATTTGAATAATTTATTTTTACAATAAAGTAATGTTGAGGTTTAAACGGATAATTATATGAATAGTAAAAATTGCAGTCTTTTTTTTTTTTTTTCTTTCAAGAGGGTAATGAAATTTTGCCTAATATTTTAGCTGGTGTGATTATTATTGCTTTGATTATTCATTTTTGTTCACTAAAAAATTATGCTTGTAAGGATTTTTCGCTTTGTTTATGCTTGCATTTTTAGTTATGAACTGAAATTTGGCTTGGACATACTACAGGTTACTTCATGACCGGGTAATTCCATGTCAAATCATCCAGACCATGACACCCTTACCTCTCAGATTTTTTCCAAACTTGCACCATATGTTGGTATCATAAACACTAAGGAATCCTGAAAATTTTAGCTTTTAACTCTAAGCAGTTCGGGAAATATCGCAATTTTGGTATTTTACGTGTATCACGTCGAGTCGCGAAATTATCAAATTATGTTTTTGGGGCATAAATCAATTTCTAGATTAGGCCTTGAAAATTGGCATGGACAAGGTTTTCCAAATGAGGAATCCAAAAATCATGTTTAAAACCTCTGAAAACGAACTGTTTCTGAGTTATTGAACTTTTAAGCCAAGATTTGGGTATTGGTCTAAGGCGATCCAAAAAAACATGTGGCACTATTGGAAATTGAATTTTTTTTTTGTTCCGTGACATTCTTGATCGTCTGAACTTAAATTCTTCCAAAAAAGGTGTTTGGTTCTTTCCTTGTTAGCTCACAATCGAACCTCAAAGATGGGCAGTTTTACAGGCCTCACTTCCAGATTTTCAAATCGGACCTGTACTCTCTTTATTTGTTTTCACTGTTATGGGTTTATTTTTGTGTATGCATGCTCAACCGGAAGTTGTAAACTGGATTGTGGGTTACAACACCTGTTACAAGGTCACCTGAGTTTTATAAGTATATAGATACATAATATAACAATACTTTTTTTTTTTTTTTTTATGAAGCCTGTTTAAAAAGCATCTGAAAAAAAAATGACAAATTCTTATAAAAATCTAAAGAAAGAAAACTTCAAAAGAAGTGAAATGGATTACTTGATTCACAATACTTTTATTTTAGAGATGTTTATTTGAAGCTTTCTAAGAAAAAGTATATTGTTCTATTAAACCTTTTATTTAAATAATTTCACCTTGCTTGTTTTATTTAAAAAATTATCAAGGTTGAAAAAACTTTTCACTTAGTATTTGGAAAATTAGTGAGAAAAAACAGTCACTGAAAAGATAAGTGTTTTTAAAATTTTTACAGTGAAATTTAATGTACCAGAAAGTTCATTGTTCTCACTATGGTTGATGGAAGAATGCGAGTGAAAACTGTTCAATTATTTACAGATCATTGAAATGCATCAAAATATGAGCTCTTGTTCCTTTGAAAAATAATACTAAACGTAATGTCTAGAGTGGGTTATACTTTTTATTAGACATTTTTATAAGAACCCAGCATTGGTATTTTTGTGAAGAAGAATAGAGAGAGAGAGAGAGAGAGAGAGAGAAATAGTAGTATTGGCTCGGTCCAAAAAATAAAACTACTTAATATGAGCTGGTTGTTTTAAAAATGTGACAGGACTAAGTGCTTTCCAATCCTTTGATGTTGTGCATCCTATTCTAGACACCACAATCATCAAAAGAAGCCCAAATGAAAGATTTATAGCTGTCCTGAAATCATACCTCACCAAAGCCCAAGCACGTTATGTGAAGGCAAAAAAATAAAATGTGGAAAAATTAGGTCATGGTATTGGGGGATTTCGCTGAAAACTATCAGTTTCTCATTCAGGATGAGATATGAAGTTTTCACTGGAGCAAAGAGTACTGCACACTTCACCCCCTTGTAATATACTACAAAGACGAAGTGGGAGTTCTACAGCATCACTCGCTATGTTTTATCTCTGACGACAATACACATGACACTTGCTTTGTTCACAAAATACAAAACATGACAGATTTCATTAATCATCTCACTGGTATCAACAAAATCTATATTTCAGATGGTTGTGATGGCCAATATAAGAACTTTAAAAACTTATCGACACTGAGTGGATATTTTTTGCAACCAGCCATGGAAAAATGGAATTGGTGGTGCCGTTAAATGGCATGCAGCAAAGCGAAGCTTGCAGAGACCATTGAACAACCAGATTCTAACTTACAAAGCAGTACTGGAAGTGTGCCAAGCTGAAATGAAGTCCATTGTGTTCTTTGGAATCGACAAGGAAGACATGGTTGAAGTGAGGGATAGAATGGAGAAGAGGTTTATGGATGGGAAAACAGTACCCGGGACGAGAAGTAGTCATCATTTTGTTCCACAATCAGGATGCAAGATCGGACACAAACTCTGTAGTGAGGACAATTCATTTGTTGATATTCATGACTTTAAAATCCCCACTCATATTGACATTGGGGATGTGGCTCCTTCGACATACATAACGTGTGTGTACAACTTGTTCTGGTGGGTCGGTTTGGTGCAGAAAGTAAACCTTAATGAAGATGATGTTGATGTTCAGTTTATTCACCCCCATGGTCCACGTGAAACTTTCAACTAGCCTCGCAGTGCTGACCTGTGTCCTGTTCCTTTCAAAGACATCATTTGTAGCATCCTCGTACCTAAAACAAACTCCAGTGGGAGGAGCTTTACTATTTCTGACGAAGATTACGATAAAACCGTGACAGCATATGTTGCCTTACACTCATAAGATGTGTTGATAGTTTTTGACTTTAATGTATTATCGTGCCAAAAAATCCAAACCATGTACCCACCCATTTCTTAGTATCCGTACCCACCACATTGATTACCAGAAAAAAGGGCTTTTGTTCTTTCTTCACTAGTTTACAATTAAACCTAAAAAATGGGTTAATCACAGGGGGCTGTGAGAATTTTTAGGGGTTCATAAATGCTACAAACACATTGTATCCTCACCACATGCAGTTTATTATTTGGGATTGTCCACCGTGATTGGCCAATTTTTGAGCTTTCCTCCCTATCCGGTTAATTGGCTTTACCTGCTACTTGCATTCTTGCATCAAACAAAAAAAAAACAAACAAAATAGTTTCAGCCAACTTAAAGAAACACCAGAAAGCAGCAATACCACTTGAATGAGCAGGAAGTCAAAATAAAATTCAGGATTTTCTGTTTATGGTGAAGTCAAGTGACTCCTTGTACACTGCTCTGTCTGGAAGTGAGGCCTGTAAAACTGCTCATTTCGATTGTGAGCTAACGAGGAAAGAACCAAACACCTTTTTTGGAAGAATTTAAGTTCAGACTATCAAGAATGTCACAAAACAAAAAGAATTCAATTTCCAATAGTGCCATAGTGTTTTTTT